>NC_090937.1:318681274-319020203 GCF_040938575.1 Ambystoma mexicanum | reverse complement strand
CAAGGACTCAGAATACAGCAGCAACCTGACGGCGGTTACAGAGCAAGACTCCTGAGTAAGCTGGTCAGTCAAATGGGTGGCCCAGAGACGCTTCCAAAGGCTTACGTGCAGGAGAGGATGAAGATGCCGAGAATAGTTGTTCCCACTATTCCAAAGGGTCGAAGTACCAGTACAGGCCTTCTCGTTCGATCAGAGGCAGAATGGTTTCACAGGGCGACAGCAGTGGAGAGGAGCAGTCCTTCAGCGGGTCACCAGCAATTCCTCGGTTCAGCCTCTTAGTTGCAGGATACTTGGCTCCTGTATCCGTCGTTCATGAGAACTCAGGAGATCGACGTGGTAGTGGTTTTTCCAGCCTCCTCTTATCCAGAGTTCCCTTTGTGCCAAACCCGAGAGGACTCAATGGGAGATCTGCTCACAAAACACTCACACCATACGTGGACCTATCACAGACCATGGTGGTCCCAGGCATTCAAGACACACTAGACTCTCTGGCAACCAGGATGTGCATTGGGACCAGAAATCCCAGCCCACATCCTGGAGGCACACATAAGGCATGCAGAAGCCTGCGAAAGCATCTGTGTTTTGCTGAAAAGTACATGCCCAAATAAGGATGGCCCCAGGTCGGCTCAACCTGGGGAAGGTGAAGGGGCAAGATGGTCAACGGACAGGACAAAGGACCTTGTGGCATGGCCATTTTGGAAGCCAGGCCACCCATTTTTGCCAAACGCGAGAAGCGCGGTTAACAGGACAAAAGGGAGTTCAAAAACACAAAGAAACGATCGCTGCCACCAGTCCCGTCCGTGACATACTTGCACAGTTCGTTATAAATCGATCGAGAGTTTCTAGGGCCCGTAGAGTGACTAGAGACCCAAGAGCGCGGTAATGTAAGTTACAGTGCACTCTAGTGCCATGTTGCGCGAAAGCTGCAACATGAGAAAAGAACTACGAAAAACAATGTTTCCCGGTACTGACTGTCTTAAGAGCATGTCAGTTTCCCCGTAAGAATGGAGCGAAAGCCCAGAGGAGTGCGGCAGAAGTCTGCGCTTCTCTGGCAAAGTCTAAATCAGGGTGAAAACAACAGAAAAAAGTTTAGGGGTTGCCACATGGAAGGAAAATGACCTACAATTAAGAAATCTTTCCTAACACTCGCCCAGCCCAGACTATAGACAGGGGGAACTAATCCACCCCTGGATGAGTCTCTTGTTCAGGTCGGTTAAACATTCTGGACAACCCATCAGCATTGCAATGTTGGACACCTGGCCTATGCTCAATAGTGAAGTCAACGTCCTGTAGACTTATGGACCACCTAAGCAACTTTGGATTCTCTCCCTTCATGTTCATCAGCCACTTTAAGGTCTTATGGTCAGTTTGCACAGTGAAGTGGGTCCCATAGAGGTAGGGCATCAGCTTCCGTAGGGCCCACACAACAGAGAAACACTCTTTCTCTGCTGTGGACCATCTCAGCTCTCTGTCCTTAAGATGGCGACTAATGAAACCAATAGGGTGTTCCTTACCCTTCTCATCTACTTGCGATAGTACAGCTCCTATCCCAGTGTCAGAGGCGTCTGTCTGCACGATAAAAGGTCTTTGATAATCAGGGGCCCTAAGGACAGGGTCCTGGCACAAGGAGTCTTTAAACCTGTTGAAGGCCTTCTCACACCCGTCGGTCCAGGTTACCTTCTTGGGTTTCTTCGGAGTTGTGAGGGCAGTCAGAGGGGCAGCTATGGTGCCATAGTCTGCCATGAAGTTGCAGTAATACCCCGTGAGTCCTAAGAAGGCTCTCACTTGGGTCTGTGTAGTGGGGCTAGGCCAGTCTTGTACTGCTTGTACTTTACTGGGAAGAGGCTGTATCCTCCCTCCACCTACTTCATGTCCAAGGTAAACCACTGAGCCTTGTCCAATCTGGCATTTACTAGCCTTTATGGTCAAGTGTGCTTTCTGAAGAGCCTGTAGCACAATCCCGAGGTGTTTCACATGGTCTTTCCAGGTGGTGCTGAAAACTGCTATATCATCCAGATATGCAAGACAGAATTCATCCAACCCATTCAACACATGATTCACAAGCCTCTGGAAAGTGGCAGGTGCATTCTTCAACCCGAACAGCATTACCCTGAATTGGTAAAGACCGTCTGGAGTGGAAAACGCTCTCTTCTCCTTGGCATGTTCTGCTAAGGCTATTTGCCAATAGCCTGCCGTGAGTTCAAACGTGCTGAGGTACTTGGAGGCACCCAAGGTATCTACCAGCTCATCTGTTCGAGGCAAGGGGTGTGCATCTGTGTTGGTGACAGCATTCAGAGCCCTGTAATCCACGCAGAACCTCAATTCAGAAGTGCCTGCTTTTGGAACCAAAACCACAGGGCTGGACTAAGGACTACTAGAGGGTTCAATCACCCCAAGATCTAACATTTTGTTGACCTCTGTCTTAATGTAAGACCGTACTTTGTCTGACATCCTGTATCCTCTACTTTTGGTAGGAACGCTGTCTCCTGTGTCTATGTTGTGTTTGCACCAAGGTGTCAAACCAGGGGACTGCAAAAATAGGGGGGGAAATTGCCTAAGCAAACTTTTCACCTCAGCCTGCTGATCAGAAGTCAGGTGAGGGGCCACTCGGACACCCTCAAAGGAGCTATCTGAAGGACCGCTTTGGAACAGGTCGGGGAGAGGTTCAGACTCCTCTTCCTCAACATCTGAAGCCAGTAGCAGTGCTGGGATTTCGACTCTTGGGACGAAAGCCTTCAGTCTATTTACGTGGAACACTTTTGGAGCCTGTCCAGGCCTTCCAAGGTCCACTAAATAGTTGACCTCACCCAGGGGCTCCACCACTGTGTAAGGGCCTGACCATGTCCTGTAAAGCTCTAGGCCTTATGGGATTAATGATCAGGACTTGCTGACTAGGTGTAAAGTTGATGAGGGAAGCCTTCTGGTCATACCAATGTTTTACCAGCACTTGTCCTGCCTTCAACTTGTCACTAGCCAGACCCATCAGAAGTACCATCCGTTTTCTGAGCCCTAACACATAGTCGATTACGTTGGTAGTAATAGGGGGAGTGGGCATCTCCCATCCCTCTTTGACTATGGCTAAGGGTCCCAGCACACAGTGACCAAACAGAAGTTCTAAGGGGCTGAAGCCAACACCCTCCTGTGGTACCTCTCGGTAGGCAAACAGTAAGCATGGTAAAAGAAGATCCCGTTTTCTTCTCTGAGGTTCTTCCAGAGCCCCAATCATGCTCTTTAACATTCTGTTGAAACGTTCCACCAGACCATTGGTCTGGGGGTGGTATGCGGAAGAGAACTTGTAGGTGACCTCACATTCCTTCCACATATCCTGCATATACTTTGACATAAAGTTGCTGCCTCTCTCAGCCACAACTTCTTTATGGAAGCCAACCCTAGAAAAGATGCCAAGTAACGCTTTTGCAACTGACTTGGCAGTTACAGTTTTCAATGGGATGGCCTCAGGATAACTGGTAGAATGGTCGACCAGCACCAGGATAAACCTATTGCCTGAGGATGTTTGCGGGTCAAGGGGACCAACGATGTCGATCCCTACCCTTTCGTATGGTATTCCCACAACTGGGAGTGGTACCAATGGAGCTTGGATTGTTGAGCCACTCTTACCAGATAACTGGCAGGAGGCACAACTCCTACAGTGACTTTCTACCTGCACCCCCATCTTGGGCCAGTAGAAGTGCATGGATAACCTTTGCTTGGTCCTCTTAATACCAAGGTGACCAGCAAGGGGCACTTCATGCGCCAGCTGCAGGAGGAAGGGTCTTACAGCAAGGGGAACCACCAACCTCCTATGGTCTCCTTCTGTAGACTCTGTGGGCTCACTGTACAGGAGTCCACCTTTCCATTATTCCGATGCTTCCCAGGAGGTTCACCCTCAAGCTGCGAGCAGGCCTGTCTCCTTAGGCCTTCCAGAGATGGGCACTCACGTTGGCCTCTACTGAATTCTTCCCTGTCAGGACCACCTTCTACTAACAAGTCTTTTAGTTCAGGATGGTTATTGGGGTCAAATACTTCAGGTATCACCGCCTCCTCGTGAGGTCCGGGCGATTGACCAACTTCCGCCACCGCAGTGGTAGGTGAGTTCGGGGGAATATTTTCTTTCCCTCGTTTTGGTTTCTTTACTCCTTTAGCCTTGGGTTTCCCCTTTGGCTGGGGCAGCGCATTGGTCTTGGCCAATGCTGCCCGTGTTTGAGACCATGTGCAGGGTCTTTCAGCAGTTTCTCCTACGAGCCCTAAAGCTCTGAGATCGTTGCCCAACAAGACCTTTCCTGGGACGTTTCTCTGAATGCTCACTGGAATCCTGACTGCTGTACCATTTAAAGTAAGATTTACAGGTATTACTGGAAACATGCGAGGTGGGCCGTCAGCCAACTTAGTGGGCATCAGAGTAGCTCTGGCAACTTCCTCTGAGTCTACCAAGGTAGAATCCACTACAGTTCGACTGCACTCACTATCCCTAAGAGCTAGAGTATCTACTCATTGATCAGCACACTGTCTTTAAAGTAGTGCTTGATGTTATCTGGAATCCTAGCATAAGCCTCTGCGACTTTAGGCTCCCAAGAACTCAGGGAAGCTAAAACTACCTCAGCTTCTATCCCACTGGGGAAGGAGTCTGAGGAGAAGGATGCTCCTGTAATCTCTTCTTCCTCGTAGGAGGAGAAGGCCAGATTAGCGGAGTGGACCCCCAAAGGTTTAACCTTACACCGGGGATGCCCCTTCACGTGGTCAGTTGATCCGCAAGCAAAACAAGATCCATTGGGTCTGTTTACATAGGGAGGCTTATTATAACCAGAGTTCTGTTTCGGAGGCTGACCTCCACTACCCTGTGAGTTCTCTTGTGTCTTACCCTTATTTTTCTTTTTGTGGCCCTTTTGAGAAGAAGATTTATCAGATTCTCCACCCTCCTTATCTTTGGACTTTTTCCCTTCCTCCTGCTTACCAGGATGAGTTTTGTCCTTACGGGACACTCAATGTAACACCCATAAATCTGCTGCAATGGCAAGCTTCTTAGGATCTATCTCCTTTGAATCTGCCAAATGCTGCTTAAGCTCAGGGGAAGAAGATGTAAAAATATGTTCCAGCATGACAACACTTATCATGCCTTCAAAGGTAGAAACCTTATAACCTTTGACCCAGCCAGTCAAGTTTTTTAAGGATTCGGTTATATAAGATACCCAAGTACCACCTTCTTTTTTCTTTTACTCTCGGAATCATTTTAAATATTGGGCAAGAGTCTTTCCAAACATTAAAATGAGAGTTTGCTTTAAAATTGCAAATCTGCTCGCTCAGCCTTCAACATTTCCATAATGGCACTGCAGCCAGAATGGGGCAGTCTGCTGAGTAATCAGGCAATCTTATCAGCATTGTCAACTTGTTGAACTTCACATGCATACTCAAACGTATTCAGCCAGTCCAAAATGTCATTCTTTTCCTCATACGCACTGAGCAGATCTTTTGGAAATCTTGGATGAGAGGAGGCCCCAGACCCATGTCCAGGACCCTTGGATCCATTTGCAACCTGAAGCTTGGCCAGTTCCAACTGGTGATCCCTGTCTTTCTGTTTTTCTGCCTGTTCGATTTTTAGGTTGGCCCTATTGAACTCAAGCTCTTCCTGTAGTTTGGCCATATTGAACTCAAGCTCCTTCTGCCTAAACAGCAGCTCTTGCTTCTTGAATTCAAGCATGGCCTCCCCATCGACACTGGCAGAGGAAACATTAGACATCTCATCCTCCTTGTCCTCATGGTCACGGTGGACCAGTGCAGTGGCAGAACCGTCAGTTCTACCAGTGAGAGCAGCCCCACCTCCTTCTGCACTGTCCTCGGAAGCTATAGCGTCAAGCTGAGCTTCTTTCCACGCCACGATTCTTTGGATTATATCCAATTTGGTGCCTTGAGAGGAGACACCTCTCTTCGTACACATCTTTTTCAATGTTTCGGATCTAGAAGCATTTAAAGTTAACAAGGTATTTGTTTCCATACTGTTAGATAGGACTATGGCCTTTTAAAAGTTATACTACGACAATTCACTACGTGTCGTGGTAGGAATAACTTGAAATGCCCTCGCTCGTGCTCAACACTGGATACCTTCAGTCATATCCCAAAGCTGTACACCAATTTGTTAAGATGGATTTCTGAACTCTGTCCTGGAGGGGCAGATGTTCAGAAGGCCAGCCTAGTTTCTTGGAACAGGGTAACCTCTGGACAAGCCAGACCAATCAAGGTAGCGATCGCAGCGGTCAAGACTAGGTCTCAAGAGGGGTGAGGGTGAATGAAAACCCGCAATGAGCACACAAAGCAAGGACGCTTACAAACTACTCCAAGCAGGTGTTATATTAAAAATATAGACACATTTATTACAAGGCCTTTGTAACATTGACCATAGCAAAGAATCACGATAAAACTCAAGTGAACCAACACATCACAATCAAATACAATACATATACAATTACCGAAGGGTCTAAAGAGTTTGAAGCACGAAATATGCAGACCACCTAGATGGGGAGGAAAACAGGCAGTGCAAGTAATCGTTAGACCCAGTTCGCCTTCAGAGGCCACCTAACTAGAAGGAAGTCCGAGTCCTACGAAGAGTGGAGCCTTGTGCTCAAAAGTACCTGCACACCCTGGTGCCAATGGGCCAAGGGGAGTCTCTTCAAGGAAGTCAGGCAGTTCAAAGTGGTGAACAAAGGAGGGCAAACAGATCTCTGCTACTCAAGCGTGGCCTCCACTTGCAGGCAGAAGCAGAGCGCGAGTGCAAAAAAGGTGTGCTGTTTAACACAGTGAGGAAAAGCTACGGGCTACTGCAGGAGGGCGACCAGTTCCTAGCGTTGCTACTCACCGGTCCCCGATGCAGGCAGACCCAGGCTTCTCCACGTCAGTTTCAGTGCTGGCAGGTTCAGATACGAGCAGGGGACATCTTGGCATCGTGTAGAATCCACGGCAGCAGAAGTTAGAGTTGAGGATGTCCCAAACGCAGTGAACCCACACAGATTGTTTCCACAGCAGGGCAACAAAGCGGCTGTGTGTATTTCAGCCCAATGTACACTTCTCACTTCAGACCTGGGAATGCCAAGTGTACGAATCATGTGAGAGTGTCAAGGACTCGGAATACAGTAGCAACCTGATGGCGGTTACAGAGCAAGACTCCTGGGTAAACTGGTCAGTCCACTGGATGGCCCAGAGACGCTTCCGAAGGCTTACGTGCAGGAGATGATGAAGATGCCGAAAATAGTTGTTCCCACTATTCCAAAGGGTCGAAGTACCAGTACAGGCCTTCTCGTTCGATCAGAGGCAGAATGGTTTCACAGGGCGACAGCAGTGCAGAGGAGCAGTCCTTCAGTGGGTCACCAGCGATTCCGCGGTTCAGCCTCTTAGTTGCAGGATACTTGGATCCTGAATCCGTCGTTCGTGAGAACTCAGGAGATCGACATGGTAGTGGTGTTTCCAGCCTCCTCTTATCCAGAGTTCCCTTCGCGTCAAAACGGAGAGGTGCCCAATGGGAGATCTGCTCACAAAACACTCACACCATACGTGGACCTATCACGGACAACGGTGTTCCAAGGCATTCAAGACACAATAGACTCTCTGGCACCCAGGATGTGTATTGGGACCAGACATCCCAGCCCACATCCTGGAGGCACACATAAGGCATGCAGAAGCCTGCAAAAGCATCTGTGTTTTGCTGAAAAGTACATGCCCAAATAAGGATGGCCCAGGTCGGCTCAACCTGGGGAAGGTGAAGGGGCAAGACGGTCAACGGACAGGAAAAAGGACCTCGTGGCATGGCCATTTTGGAAGCCAGGCCACCCATTTTTGCCAAACGCGAGAAGCGCGGTTAACAGGGCAAAAGGGAGTTCAAAAACACAAAGAAACAATCGCTGCCACGAGTCCCGTCCGTGACATACTTGCACAGTTCGTTATAAATCCATCGAGAGTTTCTAGGGCCCGTAGAGTGACTAGAGACCCAAGAGCGTGGTAATGTAAGTTACGGTGCACTCTTGTGCCATGTTGCACGAAACTTGCAGCATGAGAAAAGAACTACAGAAAACAACGTTTCCCAGTACTGACTGTCTTAAGGGCATGTCAGTTTTCCCATAAGAATGGAGCGAAAGCCCAGAGTAGTGCGGCGGAAGGCTGCGCTTCCCTGGCAAAGTCTAGATCAGGGTGAAAACAACAGCAAAAAGTTTAGGGGTTGCCACATGGAAGGGAAATAACCTACAATTAAGATATCTTTCCTAACACTGGCCACACACATTTTTGTATTATACATACATTTCGATACACAATATATATCATCTAGATATTTGACCTTAGCCACCAAGAGTGAGGGTACATTGATCCAGGTGTATTATCTAACATAGTATTTCAAAAACACATTAATCGAGTATCTCTTTGAATCTAACACAGGTGTTTTACTCTTTATTAGTACAAGAAGAATATATAGCCACATGGGATTAATAATATGGGGGTGAACTAGAGTGGCACATTGGCAAGGGGCTTGCAACTGTTACATCAAAAGGTGTGGGTTAGGGGGCTTGTTGTCTATATTTCTTTAGAAGGGGTCTGCTAGTGCTGAGGCAGGTTTGAGGCGACAAATGTTTTTTTTCAGGACCAGGTTCCAGCCCAGTCACACAGGGCAATGATTTCAAAGGAAGAGGAGAAATACAGTGTTTAGCTCGGTACACTTCATGCCCAAGCTTCTATGAGAACAGGACAGCCGTGGAGGTGGCAGAGGGGAGGAGGTGAGGGTTTGGCATGCTGGCTGCGCTCAGAGAAAGAAGGGGAAAGGTGCAGGCTTGTATTCAGTGTTTACATGCGGCCTAGTAGAACATTGAGTATGTAGTTAACACAAAATGGAGTCTCGCAGCTCATAGGCCATGCACAGTTATGAGTCATTCAATGGCTACCTCTCACCTTGGCCAGAGGTGCGCTGTCAACCATGGAATGAGCATATTGTGAGCATCATTAGGAATGAAGGGGGGCCTGGCAGACCCTTCCTCCCTTGCAAGTGCATGGTATGAAGTGGGTGGACTTTCTCTCATTTTGTGCAAATATAGTTCAATTGAAGCATCCGGACATTATTATTATTCATTTTGGTGGGAACACTTTGGGGAACGTGACTGGAATCTCACTGCAGTTTGTAATGAAGGAGACATTGAAAAAGTTGAAGGAAATGTTCCCTAATTCCAAAATAATGTTTTCACAAATTGGAAAAAGCGAGGCGCAACATCAATAAAGCTTGTTCGCAATGTTGACATGACAATGTTCCAGAATGAGAACATTATATTTGATACGGCCAACAATTTCTGACAAGATGGAGTCCATCTAACTGATTTGGGTAATCAGAATTTTGTGGAAAACATTCAAAATACTTGGAAGCAGTTTCTGTGAAAGTGATAAGAAATAATGAAAATCAGTGACATGTTTTCTTACTTCAGTTTGGAGAAGCAACAATTAAAAAAATATATAAAAGCCAAAAAAACGGCTATTTGAAGAGCCGCCTTTTTTTAGTGCAAAACAATTGCAATTTTGGCAATTGTCCCACGCCTGGAATTCCTTACATGTCCACGGACTAATGCTCTGTCCGCGGATTATGCAGGTTGCACAGGGGGCTATGATTTCTTTTCTCACTTCTATTTTTAACTGTGAAAAATGGCTCCTAAAGGAACCTTTTTTTATATTTTCTCAATTTCTTATTTTTTTGGAATGTTTTCTCAGGAGAGGCAAGGTAGGAGAGGTAAGGGGGGCAAGGGGCACCAACCACGGGGACTAAGGGACATGAGGAGAGAAGAAGTTGTTGGGCAGGCCTTAATCAGGTAGGTGGCAGTGTTTCTCATGCTACTTCACCGCAGCCTCGAAAGCACTCCGAAACTGCTCTCCCCTACAGATCAGTGCTTCACAGTAGCACTGTTACCCTTGAAATGTAACGGTCAACAGCGTTCTGTATGGCCTGAAAAGCCACCCCTGGGTCCTCTGCCCCAAAATAGTATCCTTTGTGGTGACAGGAGTAGATGAAGATGATGGGTTGGAGGGAGTCTACCTGCTTTTACCTGAGAAAGGTATTGCCTTTCTCCGAGCACTCCGGTGGGCCAATTTGCTGTGGCATCTAATGGAAGTAGTCCTATAGAAATACAAGCAAGGTTTCCCATGACTGAGTACAACTTTGCACTGAGAGCATCAAGCCTTGCTTGCATGTGCCTTTGGGACATTTCCAACGGTGGTGAAAAATTGTAACACCCAGGACTCACTCCGAGTACTGGTGACAGGGACTTCCTCCACTTCATCCTCTTCTTCTTCTTGATCCTCCCCTGTATCACAGCACCTGTTCCCCTCTTGAGAAACTCCAGGTTGCTGAGTTGTTGGTGGTGGGGTTGCTTGGGAAACAAAGATGGCCATAGGAGATGCCATTACAGCAGGTTTTCAGAGATCTGCAAAGCAGGTGTTCTCCAGATGCTCTCTTCTCGACAGCCAGATTGACAATCAGGAAAAGTAATGGTTGCGCCCCTTTAAAGGAACCTTCATGGACAGTCATGCTGTTTGGGGACTACTGAGTCGAAAATAGGCATGCGAAAGTTGTAAAAAGCTGCAAGAACAACATAGAATAGAACTGCAGGCTGTGCAAGGTTAGTGTTTCTGCTTGAAACACCGTAGATTGGCTGGAAAAGCATTTTTAAACTGTCCGCGTTCTCAAACACCATCTACGGACGGCAGCATCACGCTGCACAGGCGTGGTCACATGATGACATCCCCGGATGTCCGCGGCCCCAACGTATATCCATGGACACTCTGCAGGGGGATATTTCAGCATGCATGCATTGGATGTTCGTAGAACTGTTGATGTGTCCGCAGTTTGAAACTGACATGTCCGGACATCTTGTCTGTTCGAGGGCACCTCCATTTTGAGTATGGACAGCCCGGAACAGTCACATGGTCTGCAGACTCTTAGTGGGAGTTTAAAAAAAACAAGGGAATACCACACAATAAACAAAACATTTATAGTACAACAAATATATTATTTAAGAAAGGGATGGGGTATCAGAATGGGAAACATAAATGGGAGAATTAGACATTTGTGGAGAATAATCATGAGGAGAGGAAGGGACTGAGGTTTCATCAAATCGTCTTTTAGAATAATGTTCAGAATTGGATGGGGATGATTGCTGGGGGAAAGGGGTACATGTGCAAGTCGGACAGTGATAATAAACATATGTAATCAGGTGGTATTTGTACACGTTCATTGACATCATTACTTATTTTATACAATTGTGTTGACAAGTTCTTGATTTGAGTATTTACATTTGGGGTATGACTTCAGTTTCTGATTCTAGGGACTATAAATGATTAAACTGGGGCATGCTGTCATCATGAACACTATGTACTATAAGAGAAATAGAAATCATTATTTTAGTACAGTGTGTAAAAAGTACATTATTGGTTGACAGTAAAATATGTATTGCATAACATAGGAGATGGTATTGTCACTCATTACATTTCTTGGGAAGTTCTCTTCCAACCATTCTAGTGTGCTTGCCATTTCTGTGAGTAAAACAGGGTCTTATGTCTTATAAAATATGTTTATTTAATGAAAGCTAATAAAAGAGAAATAAATACAATGCACTTACTATTTAGGGAGAATATATTGTCCTGTAAGCACCTGCTGCTTCTTAATCTGTATCCAGAGTTGTACTGAGGAGATTATGAGAAGTGCTCAGTTATGGTTTGTGATTGGGACATTCCATTGCAATGAGTCTTATATAAAAATAAATAGTATTTTTAAGTGTGAGTATTTGTACAAAAAACATTTGTTGTGATTTTAGGTACATCTGTTTGTTGGTTGATGGGTTTATATTTTTTGGGTCTCCCCTATGATTTTGAGCCTTGCAAATGCTACCCGATGCCCAGAGACTATCGCGCTGACCACGGACTCCATATCTGCCACATTGGGGGGAGTACAATATAAGGGACGTGCAGCAGAGTAAAGTAAAAACTGATGAAATTCAATGAAAAAACTTTGTTAAAGGGACGTTATGGTTAAGTTGCACTAACAAAAACCCATGAAATTCAGGGGGAAAAGGTTGTTAAAGGGACCTTATGGTTACAAGTAAAACCAAAACACTATTGAAATTCGCCAGTTATGGTAAGCTAAGCAAACATAACTCATGCCACCACTGTGTACTGCTAGAATTAACACCCAGGACATCAAAGATGACATCATAAATGTCATTGGTGACATCACTGATGACATAACATAGGAAATTAATTTTGATGAAAATTCTGTACAAGGGGTTGTGTTTATAATGTTAGTAACAAGATCTCAGGGTGATCGGGAGATCTATCATGAACTACTTAATGTATTAAAGAATATACTCATCTAAACAAAACATAACATTGGAGTGCTGTTGTTAATACAGGAACCACATCATACATAAACAGAGGCAATTCCTGCAGCATGCTTAATCTGGTAAATTTGGATAGTAAAATAATGAATACTACCTTATCAGAGTTTGGAGTAATGTTAAGCATGTAATAAACTGTTAACAATTCAAGACTTACTACACACTTGTGCTAGTACAACCAATACATATAAAGACAGACAATGAATATAAATAAGAGGCACATACAGGGAAACTAAAGTAAGGAAGAAATAAACAACATCACTAAAAAATGTTAAATTAAAGTGTATCTTCATGTATACAAATACATTTTGTGTTTGAGGCCTGCTTATTGCCCCATGCATGTGCACTATGGGCTGAGACCAAATCCTAGGGAAAGTACTTTAAGAACATATGACAAGGTTAATGTGTGTGTGTGTATATATATATATATATATATATATATATAGTACTTTTTCAATTTTAATATTCTGACTGTCAGTGAACAAAACCACCTGGCCTAGATATGTCCCTGAACAAAAACAAGTGCCATAGATATGTGATGCCATCAGTGATGTCATAAATAACATTTGTGATATCATCTTTGATGTCCTGGGTGCTAGTCCCAGCAGTGTACAGTGGTGGCACAAGTTATGGTTGCTTAGCTTACCATAACTGGCAAATTTCAAGGGTTTTTCGGTTTTACTTGTGTCCATAATATCCCTTTAACAAAAACATTTCCTCAAATTTCATGTTTTTTTGTTAGTGCAACTTGACCATATTGTCCCTTTAACAAAATTATTTCAGTGAATATGTACATATATATATATCATATTTATCAAATGTGTTAGCCAATATCTTAAGTTGTGTTCTTTCTTCAATATTACTAACTCTGAAACAGAAGGAAATGTATTTCATAACAAAATAAAAACAAGAATATTCATGTTTTTATCATAATGGTACTACCTGAATACTGAAGGTATCCCTAGTACACAACCAATAAAAGGCTGTATTCATTAATTATTAAATGGAGGAAAATAAACTTCTTGTAGGAGAGAAAACATATCTCTATTCAGTTCTTTAAAATATTTAACAATAAATATATATACATATACAAATAATACACTATCTCACATTCTACAAATAGATCCATATAACATGTGAAATTAAAATGTAAACAATTTTATAAACTAAACATTGTATAAAAAAACACCATTCAAAAATAACACTTTCACAAAGAAAGGGTTGCTACAGTATAGTATAGGAAAAAACTGCAGTATGATTACTTCAACTAAAATAACCATTTAGGTAACTATGGACATGTTTTTGCAACAGCAAATTCTAAAAAGAATTGCCCACAACGTTAATAGTTCAAGCACCTGCAAGGGCATTTCATTACAATGAAGATATGTTAAAATACTATACAAACATTATTTAATATTAAATTATGACAAATTCACAGATTAATTTATGTAACCTTAACCAAGAAACCAAGACATAAAACCTAACTATGTTTTCAGTTTTACAAATAAATACATGAAGATATGCCAACAGTGTAACATCAGTTTGAGTATAAATCTTTTTAAAGTATAATCATATCAGTTTTTCAAAAACCTACACTAATAGCCTAACACATGTAATTTCCACACTTCTCGTAAAATCTGTGTGCATCCTTTGTTTGGCCACCTACACACATGAGAAGTGCATAATGACATTTCAAAATGTACCCATCATATTTCAAGTTGTTAAAAACTAGAAATTGTTGTTTAAACTTCTATTGGCACAGATAGCTGTGTCCAGTGTGGAACACTTTTTTATGATATAAAAATTCATTCTAAAATATACAAATATTATATCTACATTGCCATTACAATACTCCTTTTATTATTTGGTGTGCATAATTATTTTGGCCACCTACACACCTAAGAACCTAATGACAATTTTCTAAAACCTATTATATGAAGTGGAAAAACATCCACAGAGTAATGATTCAATACATTGTATGACTTTTCTGAAAACTTCCATACTGCACATAGAACATACTTAAACACTGAACAAACTCACACTTCAAGTAAGATGTTTTCATTTTTTTATTGACTTGTAATACTTTTTAAAATGTTGTGTGAGTACTTAATTTCACCACCTATATACACATAACAAATAAACACAATGGTCCTCATTACGAGGTGGGCGGAATGGGTTTAACGCCACCGGTAATGGTGCCGGTGCTGGTAAACCCATTCCTCCCTATTACGAGGTTCCCTTGCGGGACCCGCTCTGAACGTCTGGTCAGACCAGACGTCCTTTGCGGGTCCTGCAAGGGGAACAGGGAGCAAATAACGGGCCCGTTATTAACAGGCCCATTATTAGCTCCCTCCAATTCCAATTGAGCCCAATGGATGGAACAGATCAAACAGATGGAGCAGATGAGTGGATGGAACGGATGGAATGGATGGAACGTATGGAGTGGATGGAACGGATGGAGTGGATGGAACAGATGGAGTGGATGGAACAGATGGAGTGGATGGAGTGGATGGAATGGATGGAGTGGATGGAGTGGATGGATCAGATGGAAAGGATGGAGCGAATGGAATGGATGTAGTGGACGGAGTAGATGGAGTGGATGGAGTAGATGGAGTAGATGGAATGGATGGAATGGATGGAACGGATGGAACGGATGGAACAGATGGAGCAGATGGAGCAGATGGAACGGATGGAATGGATGGAACTGATGAAACGGATAGAACGGATGGAACGGATAGAACGGATGAAGTGGACAGAACGGATGAAGTGGACGGAACGGATGAAGTGGATGGAATGGATGAAGTGGATGAAATGGATGAAATGATGGAATGGATGAAACGGATGGAACGGATGGAACGGATGAAGTGGATGGAAAAGATGAAGTGGATTAAGTGGACAGAACGGATGAAGTGGATGAAACTGATGAAGTGGATGAAACGGATGGAACGGATGAAGTGGATGAAATGGATCAAATGGATGAAACGGATGGAACGGATGAAGTGGATGGAATGGATGAAGTGGATGGAATGGATGAAATGGATGGAACGGATGAAGTGGATGAAATGGATGGAATGAATGAAATGGATGGAACGGACGAAGTGGATGGAACGGATGAAGTGGATGGAATGGATGAAATGGATGGAACGGACGAAGTGGATGGAAGGGATGAAGTGGATGGAAGTGGATGGAAGGGATCAGTGGAGCGGATGAAGCAGATGGAATGAACAAATCAAATGGATAGAACGGATGCAATAGATATAACGAATACAGTAGACAGTAGAGTTGGAGTTGATGAAACAAATGGGGCACAGGGTACAGATGGAGTGTCTCGATCTGATGAAGTAGATGGAACAGATGAAGACGGTGGAACAGGTAGAGTGGACGAAACAGGTAGAATGGATGGAACAGATGGAATGGATGGAACAGGTTGAGCGGATGAACAGATGGAGTGGATGAACAGATGGAGTGGTTGAACAGATGGAGTGGATGGAACACATGGAGTGGATGAACAGATTGAGTGGATGGAACTGATGGAGTGGATGGAACTGGTGGAGTGGATGGAACTGCTGGAGTGGATGGAACTGATGGAGTGGATGGCACTGATGGAGAGGATGGAACTGATGGAGTGGATGGCATGATGGTGTGGATGGAACAGAAGGAGTTGAACGAAAAGTTGGAATGGATAGAACGGATAGAGCAGATGGAACGAATGGGGCATATTGGAGTGGATGGAACAGATGTAATAGATGGAGTAGATGGATCAGGTGAAGTGAATAGAACAGATGGAGTGGATGGAACGGATAGAGCAGATGGAATGAATAGAGCAGATAGAACAGATGGAGTGGATGGAACAGATTGAATGGATGGAACAGATAGAGTGGATGGAACAGATGGAGTGGATGGAACAGATGGAATGGATGGAATG
This sequence comes from Ambystoma mexicanum, assembly GCF_040938575.1. Lineage (NCBI taxonomy): Eukaryota > Metazoa > Chordata > Amphibia > Caudata > Ambystomatidae > Ambystoma > Ambystoma mexicanum. The sequence continues at coordinate 319,003,874 of NC_090937.1, read as the reverse complement.
GATGGAGTGAATGGAGTGGATGAATGGATGAAGTGGATGGAACGGATGGAGTGCACAGAGTGCACGGAACGGATGGAACGGATGGAGTGGATGGAACGGACGGAGTGGATGAACGGCCTTACTGAAAACCACCATATCACATTACCACGCTTACTCTCTCCTATACACCACCATTCAACTAGAACACAGCGATACTATGACACATTTGGTATAGCTGTTCTCATACTAACACCCGCCTCTTACTCCTCAACATCCTAATTAAGCACAGCTAGCTGAGCACACACCGCTAGCCTAAGCGTTTCCTCAACTGACTTGAACTATGGTTCCCGAGGGAGTTCAAACTACCAGTGCTTTAAGATCATGCCAATGACACATAAGGCACTATATAAATGAAAAATAACATAACAGTAGTCATAGCTCATTTATTTTAGAAACATTGTACTTTATTGTATTTGTATATACAACCTACAGTTTACTTGTTTCACATGTAAACAGTTATGACCTTCTACACTCCCTAACACTCAAAATAATGTACATGGAACCATTTATATAACCTAGCACTTATAGGGGACACTTGTACATATGCAAATATACACCATTTTACACAATAAAACAGAAGTAGAAGATTGCAGAATGCTGTTTTCTCTACTAATTTATGTAATCTTCAGAATCTTACCTCTACATTTATTGTGTAATGTTAAAATACATCCTAGTAACAATCCATCTTCTACTTTACATAAAACACGTATTAACCTATTCTTCCATTTAAAACTTTTATTTTGCATGTTTATATTCACAAAGAATACAAAATAAACATTTAAAACCTTGCTTATAACAACATTAAGTAAGCATTCTTTAAACCCTTTGTCAATTTAGGTTGGTGTGTGACTCTAGGGTCATTATAAACAAGCCAATCTACTTCTGTATACGCCCATTTGTTGAAATGTCCACAGTGATGGATGCCCCCTTATGAAAAATTATTGCACGCATCTTAAATGTGTTCTTACTAATAGAAACTTGTCTATTTACCAAATGTATTATTGAAGTGTTCATTTTCCCACCATCTAAACTGTAATCAATACAAACTTATTAAAATCTAGATTTTGCAGTTTTGATTGAACATTACAACCACAGTCAATGCATTGCATGTCATGGAATGCTTTAGGTAGAAGATCAGAAACATGTACACTTTTCTGATCAGGGATATGAACATATACACATCTTTCAGAAAGATCCTGAGTAGTATAATCTTTCTTACCTTGTGGACGTGTATTATTCCACTTGTAAATAATTCCTACATACCTATCTACACTAACACTTTTCTACACTAATAAATTGAAGACAGTCATTACAAATTCTTAACTATCTGCCTGTATATTTTGAGAAACATGTTGATTTCCACTTATAACAGCTAGTACATTTTGGATTGACATTGCTGTATAAGTACTGTGTGGTTTTTCATCTACAGATATTTTAAGAAATGAAAGTTCCACACATAGCTGCTTCTCTGCTGTGGGAACTATTTCTTGCACCAATGTAGTCATTTGAAATGACATACACAAAGCTACATTATAATAGCATTCAACTCCTCTTTCATTGCTAAATCTGCAATTTGAGTATGTTATAGTTGAACAACTCTCCAACTCCGGTAGATTCCGTTGTTTCTTAGTCTTAAAAGAAATAATTTATTTTAATGTACTTTCACTGACTCCTAATGTTTACTGTATAAGTGCTTAGCAGGTACAGGGTTGAGGTGAGGAACATACATTACATGCAACCTAACATATTCTTCAATGCAAGAAATGTCAGGTGTCACTTTTCTTTCATCAAAGTTTATTAAAAATAAAACTATATTTTTCATGCGTGACAAAGCTACATATGACATTCCTTCTTTAAACTCTGTATGACCAATGCCAAAATATGCTGCATCTAAAGTCAACCCTTGTGATTTATGAATAGTTATTGCGTATGCAAACCACATTGGAAACCAGGGGCATAGGAGACCCATAAAATCAGGGGGGGTGGGGGGCAGGGGACACATTGGGACTTTGCTTTTTTAATTTATTTATTGTGTTTTATTCAAAGAACTCGACTTTTCCCAACATTAAATTGCAGTACGTATTAAATCACATATATCATCACTGTATTAAACAAGAGAAAAGAAGAAAAGAAACAGAAGAAAATTAAGAAAAAGAAAAGCAGTTCAGAGTACAAAATCCTTCAATGTGGCGTCTCACTGCAGAAGGCTAAGTTCACGTAACAATGTTACCACTTCCCAGGTCAAAAGGCTTTCATGGCCTGAGCATAGCTCGACTCAAAAACATTGGGTGTCCACCCACCATTCCCGGCTTGTCCAGTGTTCTGGTCTTTCCTGCACCCCTCTCTCCCCTGCACACACTGGTCACCCTGTGCTGCAAACCATCCCTATCTTTCATCTGCACTCCGTTCTTGTTCCCATCACTCCCCTCCCTTGCTCCTCTCTTTTTCTGTCCTCTGCACCCTTTCTATCCTTTTTTCACTTTGAAGTCCCACTGTCTGATGGAATTCGGTAGAGCATGCTAAATCCTTAGTCATACAGTTAAGATGGGCTTTGCATGTCTTCTCTTTCTTATACCTAGAGATTTCCAACCTGACTTGGGCATAGTGATGTGGAATGGTAGTCTCATGGCGCAGTTAGATTGTCAGGCTACTGACGATGTCTTCTTGATGGGCAGGGCCTTAATTATGATGTAGAACATTGTGCAGAGAAGGTGAGTTGGGAGTGAAAGCCTGTGAAAAATGACTAGAGTGGTGGCACTGTGAGTGTGATTGTATTGAGAAGAGTGTGTGATTACGCAAGCTGCCACATAAAGTCCTTTTAAAGAGGTTAGAGAGGAGCCTAGAGGAATGTGTTGCCTTATTCTATGGGTGAGATGATGAGAGAGAAGGCACGGGTGGTTTCTGCACATACTGGCAAGGTCACAGTCACTGTCTCCCTTGTTAGTATTAGCACTGTAGTACTACTGATTGTTGCTGGACATAAGTGTAACACTCAAACTGCACAGTATTTCCTTTATTGTATAACATTGGGCGTGTTATCCATGTATCTAAGTGGACATTCCAGGCTGAATGCACTGCTTTATTGATAACTTTTCAGTTATTTAAAATGTGTCCCAAAAAGACTAACTGTAGTACCATGACATTTGTTGGGACACAAATGCGTGGTTCAAGAATATGTTTTTTAATATATTTGATGTATTAGAAACATTGCATGAAGGTAAGTAACTTAAAAGTTATCAACAAAGTGGTGCATTCAACCACAAATGTCTATTTACGCCCTTAACTTTATGTGATCACTACGCATTTTGTACTGTTCATCACCAAAATGCAGAAGTTTTTGTTTTACCCCATTTCACTGCATACATATGTGGAGGAGACCCTGTCTAGCCCCCCCATAACCGCTCACATTTATTATTAACTTTACCCACACCCATATATATATATGCAGTGAAATGGGGCTGTGGAAATTCAGCATTTTGGATGCACATTGATGGGGTGATACCCTTTATGACCCACAGTTTGAGTGCAATGTTCTAGTTTAACGTGTGTGCAGGTTATTTTTGGGACCTCTGCTTAAAATTCCAATATTTAATTTTTGAGGTATGGGGGTTAATACTGGTTAGGTGCACATTATTAGATTGACGTTGGATTGGGAAGAAAGATATTTTTCCCTGGTGGTGTTGCACGGAGAGGAGGGTTGGGGTGGTGTTGTGAAGAAGCTTGTATGCCCATGTCTCATTCAAATTTGAAACTCACAATGTTCCTAGCAAGAAGCGCATTAATGCTACAACCAGAGACAGTCAAGGACATGCAGCTAGCAAGATTCAGCTGATTGCCAGGCAATGCTATGCTTGTGGGGTTGTGTAGGGGCACGTCTGGCGCAAAAACATGTTTTATTTTTTAACAGTGACTAAAGGTCAAGACAAAGATAGCATAGGTTTGGTCTGGAATGGCTGCCCTCAACTTTTGCGCAAACAGTATGGCCCCAGACTGACAGCAGTTTTAGGCCTCTGTACCGCCTCATACTTGCCAACTCTACTGATTTAGGCAGTAGGCGGGCTGCTGCTTTTTAAGCAGTCCTACTGCCTACATATTTGGGTGACAGATCCTACTATTTTTACAGTGGCAGGTAATTTATGTGACTCTAAGGCAATTAATCTGTCTGTGCAGTGGGTGGATAAGTGATGCATTTGATTGATGGGCTCAGATCAATCCACTGACCTGACAGCTACATGACTCTGCCCTACACTCTTGCATGGACAGACCTTACGTTAACCACCAGTGAAGGCAAGTTGCAGAGCTTACCACCATCACACAGCATCTGCCTATCTGAATGAGGAGGGTATCAGTCTGCATGTTGTTCAGTGTTCCACCTCCGCTGCATTAATAAATATGTACTACCCGGGCTGAAGCTACAGAGGAGTGGCAAACATTGCCTACCAGCTCTGTGTGATTACATTCTGTGAAGGTGGGTAATTACATTTAGTGTTAATTTACCATTCAATTATACATTTTAAACATTCTCTCCATTTTGTGCTGTTTGATGGGTTGTGCATTTTAGAATGCTCCAGTGGTGCCAACAATGTATGGTTTGTAATTTCCTGTGATATCATTTTTATGCTAAGTATTCTTTTTGAAACTTGGAAAATCCCACATCTTAGACATTTTGGTCACAGAATGTTGGCAAGTATGCCACCTGCCCACGGGGGGCATGCAAGGCTGCATGGGGTGGGCACACACTGAGGAAGCACTATCATATCAGCACCTTCAACTTCAACGCGCTGTGCATGTTAACTGTATAAAAATCATATTGTGTTAAATATGACGGTCGCTGGTTTGTTCCCTCTAATTAAATCATCCTCCCCCAACACTCGATGCCGGCCCGGCCTGCACTTCACCTCCCAGGGTGTCAGACCGGACATGGGGGTGGAGGGGGGCTCCTCACAGCTGTGCACTTTTTTGTTGCTTAGATCCACGGCTTGTGATCGAGCAGCGCAGGTTTGTGTGGTGAGAAACCGCACCGCACAAACTCCCCCCTCACCCTCTGCTTGGCGTCATCAGCAGTTTATGCAGCTTTAAAGGTGCCAGACAGGAAAGCCCGGGAAGTGTTACAATTTATTGCATGCAAATTAATTAACAAGTGACACCCCTGCACGAAAAAACACAACTGCCTGGGGCCATTTTGACTTGACTTACCTTACTTAGTAGGCTGAGTAAGTGTGAGGTCTCTCCCCAGGACTCCAGTCTCCAGGAGGTTGAGTTAGCAGAGTCTCACTTCTCTCACACTCTCAGTAGTCAGGAGCACTCATCGCTGCCTGGTTAGTGGCTTCTGAAGCTGAGGCTGCGCACTCGCAGGGGCACATGCAGTATGCCGGTCTGGGCACGTGATGCTCCAAATGTGCAGGCGGAAGGCATGGGGGAAAGGGGAAGGGGAGGGGGAATGCATGAGCGAGCTGTGCAGCAGGCAGCAGAATTAAGAATCTTGTGTGTTTACCATTACCAATACCCGGGCCGCGGCACTGCTGATGAGTGTCTGAACTTAGTGGTGTAACACAAAATGTGGGACCCCTGCGAGCCATGCTGAGGGGGCCCCCCATCTCAGCATCAAATAATGGGTCGTGCCACACTCTGGGCCGGCCTAGATTATCACGTTTGCACGATACGCACAAACGTGCTGCTGAAGGGGTATGCCGCATACTTTAGTAGGAGAAATATATAAATATGTGTTTTAATGCGATATACAGCACACTTTCTGAGAAAAATTGGCTAACAAGTCAGTGTGTTTGCAATTGGTTTGTAGGGTAATGTCAATCCAATACATGCAAGTCACCCACAGTGCACAGGAACATTAATGCTTTGCTATTAAAAATTCCAAGCCACATTGAAAACATGTCCCACTGGCTGCACAATGTATACCAGTTTAGACACATAATTAGACACATAATGACATTACAGTAAAGCATGCCAGGCCACATTTAGACAAACCTAGACTGGTTGCACCAAAATGCCAGTCAATGCAATAACACTCATCAAGAAGAGGGCACACATTCAAGCCCCGTTCTCTGCGGCCTCTAACAAAACAGACAAACTCTTTAAAATCTGCAAGGTTCTGGTCAATCCTTTTGCGGTGTCCACCCCTCCTGTTACCCCCCAGCCCTCTGTATGGCTCTGGCTTCTCACATCTCTGCTAAAACTCAGGACATGCTGTCCTCTATCTCTTCTTCCTCTCTCTGCCCCCCCCCCCTTTGGCCATCTCTACCTCTCCTCCACCTTTCTCCCTGACAACACCTGACAAGGTTTCTAGACAAGTTTGATCTATGAAAGTGTTGTCTAAACAGGTGGTCCCTGCTCCTCTACAACAAGCATGGACCATATTGACACCCTTGCTCCAGCCTTGGCAGATTTCTGAAATCACTCATTCGCCACTGGAATGTTCCCCTCTCCCGTTAAGCACTCCCTTATGCACCCACTCCTCAAGAAGCCGTCTGCCGATCCTACCTGCCTGGCAAACTATTGCCCAATCTCCATCACCCCTTTCCTGGGAAAACTCTTGGAAAAGCTGGCCATCTCCCAGCTTAGTCTCCACACTGAATCTGTTGGTTGTCTCCATGACCATCAGTCTGGCTTTAGAGCTGTCAGAGTCACGGAAACTGCTCTGCTGAACACCCATGAAGATTTGCTCTCTAACCTTGATTCCAGCATTCATTCTCTCCTAATCCTCCATGATTTTTCCTCTACTTTTGGCACAGTCAACCACGCCATCCTGATCAATCAGCTACATGAGAACCTGGGCATCACAGATCAGGCCCTGGAGTGGCCGACCTCGTTCCTCATGGACTGCCCCTCCATGTTCAACTTCGTCCCTTTCTATCTCTACCTGTGGCATTCCCCAGGGCGCTATCCTCTCACCCGGGGTTTTTCAACCTCTACTTGGCCCCATTGTCCCACCTGATCTTTACCTTCTCCTGTAACTTTCATTGTTATGTGGTTGACACTCAGCTTTCCTTCAGGCCCCTCTCCTCTTTCGCTCATTCCTGACTGTCTATCCGCGATTCAGGATTGGTGTGCCTCCAATGATCTCTGCCTTAATGCTAGTAAGACAGAGATCATTCTCATTGGGACCCCTGCCCCTGCTTTCCCTCTCTCACGCTGGCCGCCCACCTTGGGCCCTCTTCCTTCACCTTCCTTCAAGGCAAAAAACCTCTCTCTTTCTCTCCTCACATCTCGGACGTCGCCAAGAAGTCCCACTACCAGCTTCTCCTACTCAAAGGGATTCTTCACTTTCTCACTTTCCCCCAAAAGCTCACTGTCTCCAGAGCCGTGTTTCGCTCTAGGCTGGACAACTGGAAAAACCTCTTTCTCAAGCTGCCTTCCTCTACTCTCCGCCCTTTGCAACTAATCCAGAACAGGACTGAGAGACTTTTCCTTGGCTTCAAGCTGAGGGATTTTATCTCTCCAGCCCTGAAATCTCTCCACTGACTCCCGATGGCTGCAAGGATCAAGTTCAAGACCCTTTGCATTGTCCATGAGGCTTTCTGGGGACGGGTCCCACACTTCATGCAACACTCTCCTCTAAAATGCCTTCCTTCACGAGCCCTTACCCTAGATACCTCCGACTCTCTAAGGGTTAGACGCTTCTCCAGGCAGAGAGTGGGGGTAGATCTCTCTCTTTGCAGGTGCCTGCCTCTGGAATGGCCTCCCTGCCCCTCTCAAACTTGAGCGGACCACCTGAAGATCTAGAAGCAGCTCAAAACTGTCCTATTCTCCTCTGCTTTCTCTCTCTCCCGCTGCTTTAGCTGACCTACCTGACCTACCTGTCGGCTGTACCGACTGGTTGCTTGGCTACCCTCAGAGTCTCACCTATTCCAGGCTCTTTCTTTATCAGTCACTCTTACACTGCCTCGAGGCCACCCACTCAGAGCATTACTGCCATGTTTTCCCCTTCCCTCTTCCTTGCACTCCCCATCCCATTTCTCATTCTCACACATGCACGATATGAATGACACAAAGTCTAGTAAGATTGTTTGTCTTGTTCTCCCTCTATCTTCCCTCCCTTGTCTTGTTGTGCCTAGAAAAGCTTGTGTACAGGCCTGTTATAAAGGACTAGCCTGGTAATTACACTTAGCAGGTCTGCTTTATCAGACCGACCCCCACACATCCCCTCTCTCTCCTACCTCCTACCCCATCCTCCAAATTCAGCTCATTGGCCAAGAATTACCTTCACATCCCTCTTCCTTGTCCCAGAGCTTACGTCTGAGGCTCCTTGCCTCATAGGTAAGTATTGGGATGAGTAAGAGTGGGACTAGGAGTAATGAAGATTACCTGTAGCTCAGGCATTATCTCCATGTACCTGTACCTCATCCCAGTACTTGTGCATGAGGCAGAGTGCCTCATACACAAGTACTGCCTCATACACAAGTACAGGGACGAGGAAGAATAGGGCTAGGAGTAATGACGATTACCAATAAGTAATCAAGGCATTAAACTCAAGTAGTGGCATAACACCATTGAGTTGACTGGGCTTCAGCACCCCCCCTGAAATTCTGGGCTATGTTCACTCAACCTAGTTGACCTTCGAGCTGTTGCCGGACAGAACAGGACACAAATGTTAAACGGCACCTGGGTTTCACTGTTAATGAGGGCCCAGCAATTACTAACGTAAAGCATTTCACGGTTAGTACCTGCATTCAAATGCCACATTTTTTAGGCAATTGAAATAGTGATGTGGGTTTAGAACTTGCATGTCAGGGGAGTGATTAGAAGGGTAGAGAGGGGACAGGAGACAGCTCATTCTCACAGCAGTCCATAAATTGGTGCATTGCGACTTAAATGAGAGCGTTAACTGCATGTAACATTGAAGCTGCACTAGAATCGTCTAATTAAAATGCATACAGGAGTTAGATGCCCCCACACAAATAAGTTTGCCCCTCCCCCACCGCCTGTGAAGTTAACGCCTCTCCCAACATTTGAAGGACTAGGCCTCCCGAAATGTAAGTTTTGTTATACCCCTGAAAACGAGCACAAACACCATTCACCATATACACACACCCACACCCAGACATCCATACATTTAAGTGTGCACTCTTTCACCATACACAGTAAAACAAAAAGAGGCTGACCAGGAGCGGGGAGGACTGGAGAGCTGAGGAAGCTATAACAGGGGGGTTGTCCTACCCTATATGAGTTAAAGAGAGTGCAAACATAAATGAAATGCAAACTGGTTATGGACCCTTATGAATGCCCATACAATTGGGGCAACCATTGTGGGCAACAACACACTCACTGTTGTTCAACACCAAACTCTTACTCATACGAAAAGTGTCAGCTTTTTTATTATTCATAGGCTGATACTTTATCTTTTTAAAGATGTTGAGTATTTATATATACACATATCAATACATGATAACATTTCATAGTGTACAAACACCTAGCTATAATGAAAATTCAATGTTCCATCTTTACAGATGGCCTGCAGTGCAAACAATACACTTGAATATTTAACAGGCAGTTTGTTAGTAGGTGAGATGTGCCAATATAATTAGGTGCAGGAAACACACGGTGAAAAATGCGGTTTATGGGATACGTTGGTTGTAAGTCTCCTGAGCCCGGCAATTCTTACCCCATATTTGACCATAGTCTTACCTTTCACCATACAGGCACACCGAGGCAGCCATCCATATATTTAAGTGTGCACCCTTTCACCATGCAGGCACACCCAAGCAGTCACCTGCACATTTAAGTGTGCACCATTTCACCATAGAGGCACACCCGCCCAGGCACCCACCCATACATTTAAGTATGCACTCTTTCACTATACAGGCACACCCAGGCAGCCATCCATACATTTAAGTGTGCACCCTTTCACCATGCAGGCACACTCAGGCAGCCACCCATACATTTAAGTCTGCACCCTTTCACCGTACATGCACATACGCACACCCAGCCACCCATACATTTATGTGCACACTTTCACCATACACTCACACAAGCAGCCACCTACACGTTTAAGTGTACTCCCTTTCATAATACACTCAGACACGCACACGTTATAGGGTTCAGGGGAGCCCTATTACTTCAAAAAGAAATTGTTTCTTTTTAAAGTCACTCTGACTTCATAAAGAAATTATTTCCATTAAGGACTGATCCATAATTGAAATAATTTCTTTATGAAGGCAGAGTGCCTTCAAAAATAAACTATTTCTTTTTGAAGTCATAGGACTCCCCCACCCCATGACATAGAGACCTCCAGCCTGGGGTATTGCATGTCATGGGGTGAGGAGAGCGCTCGGACTTCAAAAGTAAAGTTTATTTTTGAAGTCACTTTGTCTTCATAAAGAAATTATCTCTGTTACAGAAGTTATTTCTTTATGAATGCAGAGTGACTACAAATAGAATGTTCTCCGGGGGGGGGGACATCTCCCAGGACATGTGCTAGTGGGGCCGCCCACACTGCGGTAGATGTGGGGGCCCCTGTTATGCCAGTGTCTGAACTGCGTGCAAACCTCAGAGTCTGAAGTTTGCACAGATCACTGCACAGGGACACGCTGCAGACACACAAACTGGTGCAGCAGAGAGACCCACAAACTGGGGGAAACTGGGGGGGATAAATGCCATTGTATCCCGCCACTTAAAATTGTGGGGGGATTTTTCCCCCCATACCTCCCATGTCCTACGCCCATGATGGAAACTGTAATCTTTTCACAAAGGTATCCTTAAAAATCATGAAATGTGCAGAGGTCTGAGAAACCAAATGAGTTTCTTCAACACGATAAAACTTTAATTCAACATGTTTCATATTTGCACTGACAGGAAAAGTGTGAAATATGTTGGCTCTTCCCATCACTCAATTGACTAGGCCAAGTTTTGCATTCAAGTTCCTCTTTAAATTACTCAAGCATTGATGCACAGTTTTAAAACAGCTTCTAGACCTGATGTTTTAAAATTGTAATTTTCTAGTTGACCTAATCAAGCTTTTGCTCTCTTATCCAACTCTAATGGCATAACATGACCATCTAAAACATCATACAATTGTATCTCCACAATATTTTGCTTCTCTGACAGTATCGTTGTGAGTTACACTTGTTATACTTTGCAAGTGTGCACTACAAAGCAACGCAATAAATGTTTCTTTCCTTCAGAGTCAACATGACCTCATAGAGACTACAATTTGTATAAAACATGGCAGAAATCAGTCTTCTCTTTAAGACGGCTTTCACATTATCCTCAAGAACACCTATATGAATCTCAGTAAGCATTTCTGCATAATCTAAATCTGCTGATTGCCTCATATACATGGTGCATTCCTGGAATTCAAAACAATTCCAAACGTTAAAATAAACAATAATCTGATACTTTTTTTACTATCGTTAGATTGCAGCATTTAGAAAACTGCTTGACCCTTCATCGTTAATTGTAACAAGTCTCCAAAAACAAGTACATTTTTACCTCCAAACAAAACGTTGAAGTCAGTCTTTAAAACCTCTTGCATTTGCAAGTGAATGAAAGCTAGCATCAAGTTAGACACCATACTTACTTCATATATAATCAAGGTATTCAATTTTCTAAGAACTTTTCCTACTTCTTGTGCTGGACTTGATGCAAGTTTTCAAAACTTTAGTTTAATGTCAGGCTCCACTGGTAGCACCAACAGTCAATGTAAAGTAACACATCCTACATTAGATGCTGCTAAACCTGTTGGAGCAGTCACAATACATGGCAAAGTGTAAGCTGTTACATTTTGTATCATAGCTCTTTTTGCATGAATTAAAAAAGATGTACCTGTTCCTGCATGTCCACTAATATACAATACATGTTTGTGTTGCACATAAGAACATTTATGCTTGTCATGCTTTACACCATTAATGAACCTATCTTTAATTGTATAATACACTTTGTATGGGTCTAAATTAAGTATAGTAACTATTTCATCACAATTCACATCTGCAACTTTAGTTTGTTGTATTGCACTTTCCACTTCTTCCATGACAATCTCAACATCAGCTTGACTAATTGGCTCACTAAGCACATTTTGACTTCCTGCTGCAGAATCTTGTCTTCCCTCAGGAGGCTCTTTTGTCAATTAAGCTGCCAAAAGTTCTCCATGACATAGTTCTTTCTCCAATAACTCCAAGTACTGCATACATTTTTTATGTGTAATAAAGTGGTTTGTAGCAAAAAATTATTATTCAAAAGTTTCAAAACCTCAAGCAAATCACGCTGCACACCATGGGAAGAACAACTGCAAAAGACAAAAATAAAATAATACCTTTTTCTCTGCAGTTTGGCAAGCCAGTTTCATGTGGTTGATGAGACTTGCCCTCTCATGTCAAACTAGATAACCAATAAATCCATGTACTTTAAACCGTCCTCTGTCACTGTTTGCTTCAATATTTCGCTACATCATATAAACAAAGATCCTCCAACGCTATGGATCAATTTGGATAATACGTATCAATGAAGATGGTTTTCAGAATCTCTATAGGCACTGCTTCAGCTAACTGTTCAATTTCACTAAATATTTTCAGTAACCGATTTGTAGTACTAGCTGGGTAAAGACTTAACCAAAGTACATTAATGCTGCGTTGATACAGAGGCAAACTAGTTAGCCAATCTACTGCTTCATAGCTACCACACTCTCTATGTGAGAGCATCTTCAGACCAAAGCTTAAAAGCTTAGATTTGTTTCACTAAGTCTTTTATATACTGGGAAATCTGCCTATACTTCAGCGGCATTGCTCTTTTCAGCTTTTGTCATGCATGCTGTAACATAACGAGCAACTGTTGTTGTATCATTAGCAATATACTGTACATCAATATTTTAATTCCAAAGTAGAGCAATGACAGTATTGTAATTATTAATGAATTGGTATTTCTTATTTCATTTTAAATATGTACTTCTTGGTGACTTACCCCAGGGTGTCGAACAGATGACATCAAACTATTCACTCAACCTACTGGTGTCAGAGGCATTGGAAAGCCAAATCTGCACTGAGTGTAGTACTTTTCTTTACTTTTATATTTTCCCTGACAGTACTTTTCACATGAGTGCCTTTGAAACCTTTCCACCTTGTTCTGTAGACCAGCATGCACATGCTGAGCAGGAATGGAACAAGATATGTTTCAATGAACTCCATCAAACAGCCAGCACTTTCTTTACCAAAGTGAGGAGCATTATTAATCCATAACAGCATATGCATATGTGAAGCCCCATGTGCCTGGTACTCTTTCTTCCAAAAGAAATGTTCCACAGTGCGTAATGGGCCATTTTCTTTATTACATATACCGTGTAAAATGGCTACACATCTGTGATGAAAGAACAACAATACACTTACAGTGTCCATGGAAAACAATTCTCCTGGTGTCATGTGTTCTATGTCTTCTTTATGTGGATTACTTTCATGAATCCACTCTGCAAGATCAACCCAACAACACACAATGCAACTTAAAATCACAAACCAAATTGGAGGGACCGCATTTCTGATCATGCATCTAACTTCAGAGTGTCTCCTATACCAATATTCCTTGGTTCATCTCATTGTAGCAAGAATATTTGTAAGTTAACCATCTAAAACCTCATTTTTTCATCTGTTGCAGCAGCACATATGCAGAAAGATTTTGAAATCTAGCTCTGGTCTGAGTGTATATGAGCAACAGCATAACATAATGTTGAGATTTCACTTTCATATAATAAGTGAAAAATATATTCAACATAGGCGCAGAATCGGAAATCTTCAGAATACATTCTTGTACAATGATATTTTGAAGAAGATATTCAAACCTTTTCAATCATCTATTCTCCCTACTATACCAGTTGGAAAAAAGCATAGGAAAACAGCGGGCTTCTAACGTCTTTTCCCAGGCACTGCACCTTTTGTTGCTTTCATTTGATATAATTCTAAACTGTAACCCATGACTTCACGTGAGTGTAGAGTATGAAAAGTGGAATGTTTAAACAGACTATTCCCTTCTGCAACAGAAAGACATTGGGAATTACCTTTACTGCCCTTGTTTGTTGACTCAGATTCAAACATAGACAAGTCTGGAACAGTCAGACTGCCTTTGTATAAATTATTGTGCTCCAATAGAAATGCAAATCCATTTTTCACCTTTCCAGTATCTATAAGCTGTTACCAAATGTTCTTATCTTTAGCAGCAACACCATTTACGAAAACAAGCAAAGAAGCTGCAATGCCACGTTTCACTCCTAGAGTGTAAACGTTTTCTTCCAAATTGAGAAGTAAATACACAACTTTGCCTCTCACACCTTGCACTAATGATTATTTAGGCAGATTTGACATCTTTGTTTGAAATCTAACAATAACCTGGAAAGGATGAACAGTTTCTAATGCAATCACTTCAAACATGTTCAATGTTTAAAAGCACAGCAGGGATATCAGCCACTATCATGTCACTCAAAACCCTTCTATGAAGAATAACACTTTGTTACAAAACCCAACACAGTTTCCACAAACATAATGTGTCTCTCTTGTCTCAAATCATTCTTCTACAAACAAATACAGATACAGTTCTTTCCAAAGATCTTCCACACTGTGTTTAATGTTCTCCTCAATTTACACTAGCTGCCGTTAACACTTATAAAATGTGTGTTGGCAAGATGCGCAAAAAATGTCAGGTCTTTCAGTAGAAGACAACTCAAACATTGCAATACATTTTTTATACTGCTGAAAAATCAGATCCTTTGAAAGCATAGGGTCATCTTTTCCACTTCCATTAATTGTTTCATCTACGTACACAAACTCTTTTAAATGCATGATATTTATCATTTGCACTGTATAAACTAAACTTTCTACAGTACCGGTCAGAAGTGTATTATTTAAAAATGCAAGAGATATACTTGGTGTTTTTCACTCATACAGTTTAACTAGAAGGTGTCTTATTTTAGTATGATGTGCAGCTAGAATCTGTACATGATGAAACTGACTCTAGCATCTACTTTTCTCAAGACAAGCTAGAGATTGACCCAGAAATCCTGTTTTATTACGAACTTCATAGTCATCTATTCTCTGTAGCATCTTGATCTGTCTTTGAACATTATTATTTGTGTACACAATCTGCAAAAATTGCACAACAAAATGCACATCCACACCTCACAATGCTTTTTAGGTTTTATTCTAGATTGACATAAACATTCTATTTCTCTATTATCAGACCAGATGATTTCTTCTTTTTTAGAAATCACACCATTTCAGACTTCGTAGCTATGTCCACTCTCATCAATAGCTTGGGGAAACATTCTTTCCTTGAATGTAACTCTCCTTGTCACAAAAGATGTCACATGTAAGTACATTAACTTTTTTAAAATATTTGTGTAGAATGGTGTAGTCACCTTAAGTCCTTTGTTAAGTTCATTCAAGATGAGAATGAACAATTTTATTTTCATATGAAAAGCTTTTTAATTACTTCTACTTTTTTCTTTTGCAAAAAACGCTTTACCACATATCTCGATTTTGGTTTCACACTTCTCCAAAGATTTGTCAAAACTCGAGAGTGGTATAACATCCTATATGTATTTGTATTCCTCTGTTTCGAATTGATACCGTCTTTTCTTCCAAAAATCTGTGTTTTTTTACTAGCTACTAAAAGATTGTATACATGTTTTCCTTTCTTACTTTTACTAAAAACATTCTTGGTTCCATCAATTTGTTGGTTGGCACATCTCCTATTTGAAATAGCAGATTTTGAAAAATATTATCGATATCTGGTATTGTTGTATTATCTACAGAATTTGTATCTATGGATTTAAGAACACTACTTTTTAAAATATTATGTTGTAAAACTTTACTTCCTTTAACACGATTCTTTCATGTTTTTGTTGCTTTCTTGAGGGCATCTTACAAAAAAGGCGTACAAAAGACTTGGGATGTTGAAGATCAGTCATTGCATTTCTTCATATTTTCAATGTACAATATTAATTGTTCTTTATATGAAATGTATTCATTATATTTCCGTTTGTAATTTGTATAGGTATTACTTGGAAAGTAAGGTTTTCCATATTTCATTTCAGTGTTTTCTGAAGAGGGTTGAAGCAGTAGTACATGTTATACTATAGTTATATATGAAAATAAACACATTTCCCATATCAAATGTACTTCCTTCTGTTTCTATACGTATGATCTGGCAATTCCCTTAGTTGGTGCATGTCTTTAATTTCGTATGCGCATCCCTTTTCATGATTTCTAAGGCTGTAAACAAATGGTCACTACCATCTATACAATTACCTCAGGTCTCATGCAGTATTAACATCCTGAAAATGTACTGTTCCAACCACAAATACATCACAAACTGAGGAACTCAGTTGCCTTCATTCAAACTCTACTTTGCTCATCTTATGTACACTACATGCAATCATTCACACACTTTCTCCAATCATGTAAGACTTATCTATAACAATTATATCTGTCTATAGTGCAAAAAGCATTCCTTAATCAGAAATTTGAAGGAAAGGTACATGGTTGTCTCCCTTTACATTCATTCACCACATAAATTTAGAGTGTGCATCTTAGACTTGAACACAATAAACATGGTATTTAAAAGAGGGTCCCGGAATGTCCCTCATGTCCTTCAGACGCAGTTTATAGACTGAGAAACAAGCAATGCCAGTCACTGTTTGGCCAGCCCCCAGGAGGGCCAGTACACATACGTATGGAAGCAGATATTCTCTTAGAAAACCATTCAAATCATATCCAGCTGATGTCCTCCTAGGTACAGGTCCCACATCATTGGACTAGGTTGACTAATGATAAATATCTAGCTGTGCTGTTGTCATTAGTGACACCACAACATAGTAACGCTAGTCACAAAGCAAATTTCCATCCCTGCACAAAGTTACACAGACACGCATGTGCACACATGAAGAACACAGGCCTCAGAATAAGGGGCGAAGAGAAGCAGATTCTGCAGAATGAAGCAAAGGGCTAGTGCTCACAGCCAAGGACAAAAGCGGGTGTGACATTCCTGACTCCAGGGGCACAGAGCCACCTGCAAAATAACAGAATAAATCCTCACTAGTTGCAGACCAAAAAGCTCAATTTTGTGGTCCTCACCACCGTGACTAGACCGAGCCGAACAATAGCCATTTACCCGTGGTGGGAAGAGAAACTGTTACCAGCAAAGCAGACAAGAACTGATACATGTGTTGCACAACAAACATTGCCATCTGCAGCCACTGCCTCACGCAAGGTGGCTATACCAGTGGCAACAATTGAGACACACAGTCTTTCTCATCAACCTAAGAAGGTACACAGATCGCTGTGAAAAGAGCAAGTTCCCAGGCCTGGGGGAACCACTCCAGCCAATCAGGAAGCCCACATTCTGGTGTGGTAAGTAAAGGGCAAGGGCCGATGGTAGTCCTGCAACCATGCAACAGCGTAATAGAAAATGTTTGGTGAAGTCACAGATGAAACTACCTTACAGTGAAGGACAGATTAGGCCACTCAGAGGGGCAACCTCGATAGGTAACACCACCCGAGCCACCCAATTGAATGGGCTCTTAGATTTTTGCGGGAATGGTTAGCTGTTGTAATGCCATTGTGTAATACAAACTTGTGACAGATTGCTGGATTATTTGTTTTTTCTGTATGATCCCTGTCTGTTATGGAAAATAAAGGACAGTTCTAACTTGCCATTAGCTGAGTGATCAGTCAATGCCAGGGGAGGACTCAGTGGGCCCTGTGTTCTCTGCTGAATGTTGACTTCATAGCATGGACCCCTGTCCCCTGGCATACATTTACAGTATAAATTAATGTAACTTGTTAGTTTACATACATAAAAGTGTGACAAGATAATCTGCTACACATATTTGCTTTGATGTAGCAACCTGCCATTCATTAATCTCTGGTGTGTCCTCAAATCATGAGTAAGGTTATGAGGTAGGAGACCTGGAAGGTAATGGACTGCCACTCAGTTGCTCCATCGAGCTCCAGTTATGACGCCTTACAAACCTCTACTTAATGACTGTAGGTCAACTTCAGGCGCATTGAGTAGGCTGCTGGTCACATCACTGGAAACTGCCTCTCACTTACTCCTCTGACCACCTATTTAATCAGTCCTCCTTAAGTGCCCTCATCAAAGGACATACAAAGACAGGGGGCTCACTTGTTTGTGCCTGGTCAGGCCTGGTAAGGCCAGTGGCCTTCCCCACTATCCTGAAATTGATCTACAAACCTATTGCTACTGCTACTCAAAAAAGACATCACCATGTGCGTCCTCCCTCCACTGCTCATCTCCATTCTCACTAGAGTTTGAATGGCCAAGTTCCCTGGGTAGCCCAATGAACCTCATCAGTAACCTCATCAATAATGCCTGTGCCACCATTTCAGTGAACATTTCTTAAGTAATACCTGGCACATGAATGAGACATAGCTAGGTTTGAGTTTTTTAATGGCCGTCTCTGAACCTAAGATCAGTAGCTCCATTTTATCGTCATTCAGCCATAGGCCATGGGATGCCATCCATGCCTGAATGAGGAGGTGTCTCTTATTTACTAAGGCTGAGTCTTCCAAGAAGTTCCCCGAAAAGGGGAATGAGGATCTGGGTGTCATCTGCATAGTTGATATAGGTGACACCCAATCTGTCCAACTTGTCAAACAAGGGCTTAGTAAAGATTATTGACAAAATGCAAAGACTCCAAAATAATGCCCTTAGAGCAGCTCTAAATATTCCTAACAAAGAACACATCTCTGCATTTAGAAGAGATGTCCACTGGCTCAAGATTAAGGACAGGATCCTCCTCAAATCACTTTCCCTCACATCCAAATGTCTAAATAACATAGCACCACCCTACCTTGTAGAAAGAATAAATAAGATAAACTTCTGATCGACCCATAAGATCTGTCAACGCCTACACCTTACACGTTCCCAGATGTAAACAGACTACAGCTGGCGGCTCTAGCTTCCCGGTTATAGCAGCTCAATCATGGAATGGACTCCCTTTAGATCTTAGAACAAACCAATCCTACTCCAGATTTAGACGGAATGGCCTCACCTGGTTACGGACTAATGATGCCGAATCTTGCTGACCTCTTCACCTCTTAATTGATCCCCCACTGTACCCACACCTTGACTGCACATTCTATATAATGACTGCTAGGACTGACCATGTTCAACTGCATATGTTCTATTGTACCACTTGACTGTATTTTTGGTATATCCATATGGGACCACTGGTATCACTGTAAACTATGTGACAGTAACTATGTTTATCACTGTATGCAACTATGTTTATCACTCTATGTATGTACATACCTACCCTGTAACTAAGCTTTTAAGTATCCTTGTAATGTTTGCACCCAAATACCTTTTTTGGTTGTGCTTTATCAAATAAACAAACAAACAAACAAACAAACAAACAAAACACTTTTAAAGAGAATAATTGTTCACTGGACGCATACCAATTGGATTAACTTTCCCTGTAACATTGCAGAATCCATTAATTACCATAAATAACAAAAATACCATTTGCCAGCATCAACACCAAGTTAACATTTATCAGTGGCACTCCATAATAATACTTTTCATATTTAAGGCTACATTCAAAATCGTCCACAAATCTAACACACAATTAGTTACAAATATGAGATCATAGTGAAGAGCTTGCTATCCAACTTCAAAGCACAAACACAGCAGCAATATTTTTGCAAGCGTATACTGCTTGTTTAATGATACAAATTACTATACCCCCAGGGCTCCTGGGTGTCCCCCACCCTGTACAGCATTTTCACAAAGCCCCTTTTTGATGATCTAGATGGCCTGTGTATCACCTACACTAATTATGCTGATGATACCCAGATCCTCATTCCATTGACGGGTGACTACAACAAGGATTTGGCCTTTGTGAATAGAGTGTACCTCATCAACCAGGCATGGATGGCTTCTCATGGTCTATGCCTGAATGATCACAAAACGGAACTCCTCATTCTCGGCACCCCTGCAAACCTTCACAAACTAGGTCACAACTACTCCAATTTCAAAATAGACAGCAATAACATCACAGTAGCCAAGGAGGTCACAACCCTTGGATTCTACCTAGACTCTACGTTAACCTTTGAAAAACAAGTCAACTCTATGGCCTCATGAACTGCTTACACCATGTAAACTAATCAGAGCAGCCAAGCCCTTCCTCCCCTCCAACAACTGCATCACCCTAGCAAGAGCCCTTGTTTTATTCAAACTGGACTATTGTAATGCCCTGTATGTAGGGAGTAACACATACATCACCAATAAGATCCAGATTCTACAAAATAATGCCCTGAGAGCAGCCCTAAGTATTCCTAAGAAAGCCCACATCCCTGATCTCAGAAGTAACTGGCTTTCCACGAAAGACAAAATCCTCCTCAAAACAGCTTCCCTGACACACAAATGTCTCCACTATGCCACCCCACAATACCCCATAGCCGGATTTACTAGACAACCCTACAACCACCCCACAAGAACTGCCAATGCTAACCTCCTAATGGTGCCCAGATTTAAACATACAAAGACTGGTGGAAGCAGCTTCCCGGTCCAAGCTGCCCAATACTGGAACTCCCTCCCTCTGCCCCTGAGGGAAGACCTACCCTACCCACGCGTTAGGTCAAACCTCATCCATTGGATCAAGGGACATGACCTCTGACCTCTCACCAGGGTTTAGGGTCTAAGCTCTTGCCCTGGATTTTCAACCAATACCTGGAAACTCTCGCCCACTGAATTGCCAATTTTTGTTCAAATTTCCAGTGCTACGCTGACGACACTCAACTCATTTTCAGACTGCCCTCTGCCACCTCCTCTCCCTCTCTCATCTCGGATTGCCTAACTGCCATTCAAGATTGGTGTGCCACCAATGATCTTTGTCTGAATGCCAGTAAGACAGAGATTCTCCTCATCGGCACACCTTCACCATCCTTTCCCCTCACTCTCTGGCTCGCCTCCCTTGGCCCTCCTCCTACCCCCACCAACGAGGCTAAGAACCTCGGGGTCATCTTTGACTCCACCCTTTCCTTCCCACATCTCTGAGGTCTCTAAAAAGTCAAATTTCCTACTGCACCTCCTCAGAGGTACTCTGCCTTTCTTCTCCTTTCCCCAGAAGTTCACACAAACTCTTTTAAATGCATGATATTTATCATTTGCACTGTATAAACTAAACTTTCTACAGTACCGGTCAGAAGTGTATTATTTAAAAATGCAAGAGATATACTTGGTGTTTTTCACTCATACAGTTTAACTAGAAGGTGTCTTATTTTAGTATGATGTGCAGCTAGAATCTGTACATGATGAAACTGACTCTAGCATCTACTTTTCTCAAGACAAGCTAGAGATTGACCCAGAAATCCTGTTTTATTACGAACTTCATAGTCATCTATTCTCTGTAGCATCTTGATCTGTCTTTGAACATTATTATTTGTGTATACAATCTGCAAAAATTGCACAACAAAATGCACATCCACACCTCACAATGCTTTTTAGGTTTTATTCTAGATTGACATAAACATTCTATTTATCTATTATCAGACCAGATGATTTCTTCTTTTTTAGAAATCACACCATTTCAGACTTCGTAGCTATGTCCACTCTCATCAATAGCTTGGGGAAACATTCTTTCCTTGAATGTAACTCTCCTTGTCACAAAAGATGTCACATGTAAGTACATTAACTTTTTTAAAATATTTGTGTAGAATGGTGTAGTCACCTTAAGTCCTTTGTTAAGTTCATTCAAGATGAGAATGAACAATTTTATTTTCATATGAAAAGCTTTTTAATTACTTCTACTTTTTTCTTTTGCAAAAAACGCTTTACCACATATCTCGATTTTGGTTTCACACTTCTCCAAAGATTTGTCAAAACTCGAGAGTGGTATAACATCCTATATGTATTTGTATTCCTCTGTTTCGAATTGATACCGTCTTTTCTTCCAAAAATCTGTGTTTTTTTACTAGCAACTAAAAGATTGTATACATGTTTTCCTTTCTTACTTTTACTAAAAACATTCTTGGTTCCATCAATTTGTTGGTTGGCACATCTCCTATTTGAAATAGCAGATTTTGAAAAATATTATCGATATCTGGTATTGTTGTATTATCTACAGAATTTGTATCTATGGATTTAAGAACACTACTTTTTAAAATATTATGTTGCAAAACTTTACTTCCTTTAACACGATTCTTTCATGTTTTTGTTGCTTTCTTGAGGGCATCTTACAAAAAAGGCGTACAAAAGACTTGGGATGTTGAAGATCAGTCATTGCATTTCTTCATATTTTCAATGTACAATATTAATTGTTCTTTATATGAAATGTATTCATTATATTTCCGTTTGTAATTTGTATAGGTATTACTTGGAAAGTAAGGTTTTCCATATTTCATTTCAGTGTTTTCTGAAGAGGGTTGAAGCAGTAGTACATGTTATACTATAGTTATATATGAAAATAAACACATTTCCCATATCAAATGTACTTCCTTCTGTTTCTATACGTATGATCTGGCAATTCCCTTAGTTGGTGCATGTCTTTAATTTCGTATGCGCATCCCTTTTCATGATTTCTAAGGCTGTAAACAAATGGTCACTACCATCTATACAATTACCTCAGGTCTCATGCAGTATTAACATCCTGAAAATGTACTGTTCCAACCACAAATACATCACAAACTGAGGAACTCAGTTGCCTTCATTCAAACTCTACTTTGCTCATTTTATGTACACTACATGCAATCATTCACACACTTTCTCCAATCATGTAAGACGTATCTATAACAATTATATCTGTCTATAGTGCAAAAAGCATTCCTTAATCAGAAATTTGAAGGAAAGGTACATGGTTGTCTCCCTTTACATTCATTCACCACATAAATTCAGAGTGTGCATCTTAGACTTGAACACAATAAACATGGTATTTAAAAGAGGGTCCCGGAATGTCCCTCATGTCCTTCAGACGCAGTTTATAGACTGAGAAACAAGCAATGCCAGTCACTGTTTGGCCAGCCCCCAGGAGGGCCAGTACACATACGTATGGAAGCAGATATTCTCTTAGAAAACCATTCAAATCATATCCAGCTGATGTCCTCCTAGGTACAGGTGCCACATCATTGGACTAGGTTGACTAATGATAAATATCTAGCTGTGCTGTTGTCATTAGTGACACCACAACATAGTAACGCTAGTCACAAAGCAAATTTCCATCCCTGCACAAAGTTACACAGACATGCATGTGCACACATGAAGAACACAGGCCTCAGAATAAGGGGCGAAGAGAAGCAGATTCTGCAGAATGAAGCAAAGGGCTAGTGCTCACAGCCAAGGACAAAAGCGGGTGTGACATTCCCGACTCCAGGGGCACAGAGCCACCTGCAAAATAACAGAATAAATCCTCACTAGTTGCAGACCAAAAAGCTCAATTTTGTGGTCCTCACCACCGTGACTAGACCGAGCCGAACAATAGCCATTTACCCGTGGTGGGAAGAGAAACTGTTACCAGCAAAGCAGACAAGAACTGATACATGTGTTGCACAACAAACATTGCCATCTGCAGCCACTGCCTCACGCAAGGTGGCTATACCAGTGGCAACAATTGAGACACACAGTCTTTCTCATCAACCTAAGAAGGTACACAGATCGCTGTGAAAAGAGCAAGTTCCCAGGCCTGGGGGAACCACTCCAGCCAATCAGGAAGCCCACATTCTGGTGTGGTAAGTAAAGGGCAAGGGCCGATGGTAGTCCTGCAACCATGCAACAGCGTAATAGAAAATGTTTGGTGAAGTCTCAGATGAAACTACCTGACAGTGAAGGACAGATTAGGCCACTCAGATGGGAAACCTCGATAGGTAACACCACCCGAGCCACCCAATTGAATGGGCTCTTAGATTTTTGAGGGAATGGTTAGCTGTTGTAATGTCATTGTGTAATACAAACTTGTGACAGATTGCTGGATTATTTGTTTTTTCTGTATGATCCCTGTCTGTTATGGAAAATAAAGGACAGTTCTAACTTGCCATTAGCTGAGTGATCAGTCAATGCCAGGGGAGGACTCAGTGGGCCCTGTGTTCTCTGCTGAATGTTGACTTCATAGCATGGACCCCTGTCCCCTGGCATACATTTACAGTATAAATTAATGTAACTTGTTAGTTTACATACATAAAAGTGTGACAAGATAATCTGCTACACATATTTGCTTTGATGTAGCAACCTGCCATTCATTAATCTCTGGTGTGTCCTCAAATCATGAGTAAGGTTATGAGGTAGGAGACCTGGAAGGTAATGGACTGCCACTCAGTTGCTCCACCGAGCTCCAGTTATGACGCCTTACAAACCTCTACTTAAAGACTGTAGGTCAACTTCAGGCGCATTGAGTAGGCTGCTGGTCACATCACTGGAAACTGCCTCTCACTTACTCCTCTGACCACCTATTTAATCAGTCCTCCTTAAGTGCCCTCATCAAAGGACATACAAAGACAGGGGGCTCACTTGTTTGTGCCTGGTCAGGCCTGGTAAGGCCAGTGGCCTTCCCCACTATCCTGAAATTGATCTACAAACCTATTGCTACTGCTACTCAAAAAAGACATCACCATGTGCGTCCTCCCTCCACTGCTCATCTCCATTCTCACTAGAGTTTGAATGGCCAAGTTCCCTGGGTAGCCCAATGAACCTCATCAGTAACCTCATCAATAATGCCTGTGCCACCATTTCAGTGAACATTTCTTAAGTAATACCTGGCACATGAATGAGACATAGCTAGGTTTGAGTTTTTTAATGGCCGTCTCTGAACCTAAGATCAGTAGCTCCATTTTATCGTCATTCAGGCATAGGCCATGGGATGCCATCCATGCCTGAATGAGGAGGTGTATCTTATTTACTAAGGCTGAGTCTTCCAAGAAGTTCCCTGAAAAGGGGAATGAGGATCTGGGTGTCATCTGCGTAGTTGATATAGGTGACACCCAATCTGTCCAACTTGTCAAACAAGGGCTTAGTAAAGATTATTGACAAAATGCAAAGACTCCAAAATAATGCCCTTAGAGCAGCTCTAAATATTCCTAACAGAGAACACATCTCTGCATTTAGAAGAGATGTCCACTGGCTCAAGATTAAGGACAGGATCCTCCTCAAATCACTTTCCCTCACATCCAAATGTCTAAATAACATAGCACCACCCTACCTTGTAGAAAGAATAAATAAGATAAACTTCTGATCGACCCATAAGATCTGTCAACGCCTACACCTTACAGGTTCCCAGATGTAAACAGACTACAGCTGGCGGCTCTAGCTTCCCGGTTATAGCAGCTCAATCATGGAATGGACTCCCTTTAGATCTTAGAACAAACCAATCCTACTCCAGATTTAGACGGAATGGCCTCACCTGGTTACGGACTAATGATGCCTAATCTTGCTGACCTCTTCACCTCTTAATTGATCCCCCACTGTACCCACACCTTGACTGCACATTCTATATAATGACTGCTAGGACTGACCATGTTCAACTGCATATGTTCTATTGTACCACTTGACTGTATTTTTGGTATATCCATATGGGACCACTGGTATCACTGTAAACTATGTGACAGTAACTATGTTTATCACTGTATGCACCTATGTTTATCACTCTATGTATGTACATACCTACCCTGTAACTAAGCTTTTAAGTATCCTTGTAATGTTTGCACCCAAATACCTTTTTTGGTTGTGCTTTATCAAATAAACAAACAAACAAACAAACAAACAAACAAACCACTTTTAAAGAGAATAATTGTTCACTGGACGCATACCAATTGGATTAACTTTCCCTGTAACATTGCAAAATCCATTAATTACCATAAATAACAAAAATACCATTTGCCAGCATCAACACCAAGTTAACATTTATCAGTGGCACTCCATAATAATACGTTTCATATTTAAGGCTACATTCAAAATCGTCCACAAATCTAACACACAATTAGTTACAAATATGAGATCATAGTGAAGAGCTTGCTATCCAACTTCAAAGCACAAACACAGCAGCAATATTTTTGCAAGCGTATACTGCTTGTTTAATGATGCAAATTACTATACCCCCAGGGCTCCTGGGTGTCCCCCACCCTGTACAGCATTTTCACAAAGCCCCTTTTTGATGATCTAGATGGCCTGTGTATCACCTACACTAATTATGCTGATGATACCCAGATCCTCATTCCATTGACGGGTGACTACAACAAGGATTTGGCCTTTGTGAATAGAGTGTACCTCATCAACCAGGCATGGATGGCTTCTCATGGTCTATGCCTGAATGATCACAAAACGGAACTCCTCATTCTCGGCACCCCTGCAAACCTTCACAAACTAGGTCACAACTACTCCAATTTCAAAATAGACAGCAATAACATCACAGTAGCCAAGGAGGTCACAACCCTTGGATTCTACCTAGACTCTACGTTAACCTTTGAAAAACAAGTCAACTCTATGGCCTCATGAACTGCTTACACCATGTAAACTAATCAGAGCAGCCAAGCCCTTCCTCCCCTCCAACAACTGCATCACCCTAGCAAGAGCCCTTGTTTTATTCAAACTGGACTATTGTAATGCCCTGTATGTAGGGAGTAACACATACATCACCAATAAGATCCAGATTCTACAAAATAATGCCCTGAGAGCAGCCCTAAGTATTCCTAAGAAAGCCCACATCCCTGATCTCAGAAGTAACTGGCTTTCCACGAAAGACAAAATCCTCCTCAAAACAGCTTCCCTGACACACAAATGTCTCCACTATGCCACCCCACAATACCCCATAGCCGGATTTACTAGACAACCCTACAACCACCCCACAAGAACTGCCAATGCCAACCTCCTAATGGTGCCCAGATTTAAACGTACGAAGACTGGTGGAAGCAGCTTCCCGGTCCAAGCTGCCCAATACTGGAACTCCCTCCCTCTGCCCCTGAGGGAAGACCTACCCTACCCACGCGTTAGGTCAAACCTCATCCATTGGATCAAGGGACATGACCTCTGACCTCTCACCAGAGTTTAGGGTCTAAGCTCTTGCCCTGGATTTTCAACCAATACCTGGAAACTCTCGCCCACTGAATTGCCAATTTTTGTTCACATTTCCAGTGCTACGCTGACGACACTCAACTCATTTTCAGACTGCCCTCTGCCACCTCCTCTCCCTCTCTCATCTCGGATTGCCTAACTGCCATTCGAGATTGGTGTGCCACCAATGATCTTTGTCTGAATGCCAGTAAGACAGAGATTCTCCTCATCGGCACACCTTCACCATCCTTTCCCCTCACTCTCTGGCTCGCCTCCCTTGGCCCTCCTCCTACCCCCACCAACGAGGCTAAGAACCTCGGGGTCATCTTTGACTCCACCCTTTCCTTCCCACATCTCTGAGGTCTCTAAATAGTCAAATTTCCTACTGCACCTCCTCAGAGGTACTCTGCCTTTCTTCTCCTTTCCCCAGAAGTTCATGGTATCCCAGGCTCTGGTTCTCTCTAGGTTGGACTATTGTAACAACCTCTTTCTAAATCTACTTGCCTCTACTCTCCCCCCTCTGCAACTACTCCAGAACAGGACTGCGGGACTTGTCCTTGCCTCAAGCCCTGGGATCGTATCTCTCCAACTCTGAAATCTCTCCATTGGCGCCAAGTAGATGCAAGGATTAAATTCAAAACCCTATGCATTGTCCACAAGGCATTCTGGGGCCTGGGTCCAAAATACCTTCAGCTATCCCTCCGCAAATACCTCCCCTCTCGAGCTCTTTGCTCCTCTACCTCCAACCCCCTCAGGGTCCGTCATTTTTCAAATAAACGAGCTGGGGGTAGATCTCTGTCTTCGGCTGGGGCCTCCCTCTGGAACAGTCTCCGTGCCACTCTAAAACTTGAGGAGAACCATCTCCGGTTCCGGAAGCACCTCAAGACCTTCCTCTTTTCTTCTGCTGCTCCCCCCCTGATCTGTTCTCTCTTGGCACCGTGCACCTGACCACCCTCTGTCATTGGGCCAGGTACCTGCTCACCCTGCCACACTCCCGCACTGCCTCCAGGCCACCACTTGTACTGGGGTCTGTATCTATACCCAAACAGCCCCCCCCTTTTTCTTCCTGCACCTATCAGACCTACACTGTCTGTTGCCTTAAACCTAGAACTTGCAAATTGCTGGCTGAACTACCATTGTTTATTGCCTTTATTATTTATTTATTGTTATTTATCTGTTTCTCCTCTGCTTCGCACTTTCCACTCCCCCTCTCCCATGCACTTGCTCATTCTCAATGTCACTGGGCCTAGTAAGATCGCTGTTTTGTTCTCCCCTGTTCCCCTCCCTTGCCTTGTCGCGCTCTGAAACACTTGTGTACGAGCACGATAGAAATTAAATATACAATGTTAACTCCTATTGCTCTTGTACATAATGTACATATTGTCTACTGTGTTTTTGCCATACTGTGTAACCTGCTTGTCTTATGCCTGTATTCTGTACAAACTGCCTTTCTACAACTTATTGTATAAAATGTATGATCTTGCACAGCAATGTAACCTAAGCTGAACAACCCTCTTTATGTCTATTGCGCCCTGATACCCTTGGGTATGGCGCGCATTACAAATATTAAAACAAACAAACAAACAAACAAACTATGCATCCTATGTCAGTGCATTGGGTAAGAACATTTGGGATTACTTAGCATGAAACCCAAATAGGGTCCTGCCCTTCCAAAGCACACCATTTCCAAGCAACATATGGATGCTGATTATTATTACTAAATTACTACCAACAATTAGATGAGAGTGGGAACACTGCCATATAAAAGAATGCCCCGTGTAGACCTCTCCTCTAAGTGCTTGGGTAATGTGGGAGGCTATTGAGCAGCTCATATAGCTTAAATAAGATGTGAGAAGTAGAGTTGCACTAGGTGGTGCATAATATTTTACTGCACATATGCATCCCTTATCATGAATTCTTGGGCCATGAAAAAAATGGTCACTTTCATCTACACAATTAGCTCAGGTTTCATTTAGGCCTAGCATCTTGAAAATGTACTATACAAAACACAAATGCATCACAAACTGAGAAACTCAATTGCCACCCATTCAAACTACAAGTTGCGAATCTTATTTACTCTACATGCAATCCTTCTGACAAATTCTCCAATCACATGAGGCTAATCTACAATAGGTATGTCAGCCTACTAGACAAGAGAAGTTCCTTCACCAGAAATGTAAAATAAGGGCATGTGCTGTTCAATCGCTACATTAATTGATCACTACAAACTAAATGTGCAAAGTGAGCATCTTAGTTGTGAGCACAGTAAACATGCCATAAATTAGCATACTTCCTTTATTCACATTCAGAAATGTGTTGCAAGATAATCAGTTACACATCTTTGCTTCGATGGACCAACCTACCATTCATGCATCTCTGGGGTGTCCTCAATTCATGAGGAAGATGATAAGAGAAGATAACTGCAAGATAATGCACTGCCACTTAGTTACTCCACCCAGTTCCAGTTTACACACCTTACAAGCCTCTCTACCTAAGAACTGAAGGCCCACTGCAGGCATGCATCATTCAGTATGCTGCTGGTCACATAAGTGGGCCCTGCCACACCCTTGCTCCTCCCACCACCCATTTAATCTGTCCTCTTTAGGCATCCTCATCAAAGAACATGGGAAGTCATCCACCTCTTCTGTTTGCTTCTATTCAAGAGTCATAGGGCCAATGGCCTGACCTGCTATTCTGCAATTAACATATAAACTAATCACTACTACGGCTACTCAACAACGGATCTCAGCATGTATGTCCTCCCTACACTGCCCATCCCCACTCTCACTAGGGTTTGAATGGACAAGTGCCCTGGGAAGTCCCAGAAGGCTACCATAGCAACCTTCATCAATAATACCCTTGCCCCCATTCTACTGAACATGTCTTCATTCATACCTGACATACTGTAAACATAAGTTCAGAGTACAATTCCCAAACCATTTCTAAAGAGAAGAAATGTTCACTGGAAACTTACCAATTGAAATAACTTTCCCTGTAACATGGCAGAATCCATGATTTACCACAAATTAAAAAAAAATACATGTGCCAACATTAACTACAAGTTAGCATTTATCATCAGCACTCCATAATAAGATTTTTCATATTTAAGGCCACATTCAACATCATCCAAAATTCTAACACAAAAGTGGTTACAAACATAGACCATAGTGAAGAGCTTGCTCTCCAACTTCAAAGCACTAACATAGCATCAATAGTGTTCAAGTGCAGAGGTATGCTGCTTGTTTAATGATACAAATTACTATGCACCCCTATTAATTTTCCATCTGCCTTTGTCAGTGCATTGTGTAACAACATACAAGTTTACATAGCATGAAACACAAATATGTTCCTGGCCTTCCAAAGCACACCATTTCCAACCAAATTGTGAAACTGCCAAACATGGTTGCTGATTATTTTTGCTAAATTACTACCAACAATTAGATGCAGTGGAAATACTGCATTGTTAAACAGTTCCCAATGCAGACCTCTCCTCTAAGCGCTTGAGTAATGTGGGATTCTATTGAGAAGCTCATAAAGCATAAAAAAGATGAGAAAAGAGGAGTTTGACAAGGTGGGCATTAAGTTTGTTAGGTTGTGAAATATCTGTGGTTGGCACAGTACATTTGTTTGAATGCTAAATCTAAATGAAAAGTGAGCTAATCCTATATGCCACAGTACCCATTTCTTTCATAACCTAACACTCCATGATACATGATAAAGCATGCACAAATGAAGAGAAATATATGCATAAACCATGTCATTTGCAAGCTCATACCTACATTGAAAGAGTGAAACATGTTATACATTACCACATGAAAGCTGAAATGCAGGTTGTATACAAATTGATCGTATTACAATTGACCTTCTGCACAATTGACCGAATTTAAAAGGTCAATTAGGATATATATACGGGGGAAAACCCCTGCAACTCCCCACCCGATCCAAACTCCTCTGCAACCCCCCCCACCCAATACCCCTGATAATATTATAAACCCAAATCAACCCACTATATGTATAACAATAACCAAATGGTCAATTGTACAGAAGGTCAATTGGGACGACTGTAATTCGGTCAATTGTGTCAAAAGGTCAATTGTGTTCGGTCAATTTGGGTGATAACGAAATGTAAACTATAAGACCCTATCCATTTAGCCACTATGAATGTACCTTTTTTCACTTTGCTTCATAATTTCTCAGAAGCAATTTACCTGGTGTATTGTGCCTCATATCCAAAAAGACTTAAATAAAACCTTGCACATCCTAGCCATAACTTCACAGTACAATACCCAAACAACTTTGCAAGAGAACAAATCTTCACACCAAACTTACCAGTTCAAAGCAACTTTCCCAGTGAGCTAGCAGAATCCACAAATCTCCACCAATAAGCAAAAGAACATTGTTGAACATCATAACCAAGTTAGCATTCGTCAGGTGCATTGGCTCATAAAACATCTCAAATTTAAAGGCACATTCAAAGACTTCCACAATTGTAACACAGTAGAAAATCACCAATATAGGGTGACAGGGAACACCTTAATATCCATATACAAAGCACATACACAGCTGCAATATTTGTCAAGTTTGTCAAGGGTAGAGTTTTGATGCTTGGTTGACAGTAGGGTTTCTTATACACCCCCAGTTCATATCACTTCTTCCAATAGCATAACATGTGACACTGCTTCATCACTCTAATAAAAACACTGAACTAAAATATGGAAAACCCTACTTTCCGAACAGTACATATGAACTTGACTAAATCAGACACCTTAAAATACTTTATTTATCTTAGAAATACAACAATTCATTATGTACATAAAACACAAAATCACTCACCTTCAGCTGCTCCAAATAATAAATAGATCTTCACAATAGCCAAACACAGAACATGTGCACACTTTGAGATCCACAGTCAGAATGTCAAAAGTTCACAAAAAGGTAACTTTAATAGATTTAAGAAATCAATAGCACAAAACGAGGACTGTAGAAAGCAAACAAGTAAAATGCCCAGCAAATTTGTATTACATCCTATAACAGTCAATAAACCCCAACACAATCCCTCCAAAGAATACTTTGTAGAACATGTACAAACACAATTAAATGAAACATTTTCTTTTTCTTAATTTGAGAAATTACATAACCACGGCTATAAGCTCAGTTACACCGTATAGATGTGAGTTCATGCACATTTTTCAAATGTGCAGGAACACAGATATGGCAAAGTTTTCAAATTTAAATCACACATACCTTCAGGTGACAACATCCAACAGAAACACAAGTACAAATCTGTGTTAAAACCTCCTTTAAATAAGATGATCACTGCACCAAAATACAAACATCTATAAAAGCGAGTACAATGAGCAGGTTCATGCCCACAGCTACCAAAGCCTGCCGCAAAGTACGACATACAATTGGGGTGTTCAGAGCCGCGGATCGATTCAACCGCCTGTAGCCATGAGTACCCGTAATATTTTTATAGATTCAAAAAGATGTATTTACATGGTTTAATAATTCAAACAACATAAAGGTACGCATGATGGCATAGAATCAGGAACACATGTAAAATTGTGTAGTGTAAAATCAATGAAATAACATGATCAATGCGCAGAAATTGGAATAGCCAAACCCACAGTCAAACCCACAGCTAAGGCAATAGTCATAGATGTGGCTACACCCACCAAAAATACACAATCTTCTGTTGCCTTAGTGGTACCGGCAGCTATAATCCATCTGACAGGGCGCAGCATTTCATTGGCAGCTGTCATAACCGCAGCCATTTTTTTTTAAAAAGGCATCAGATGCATTTTCCTTTTGCACTATGTTTAAAACATTCTTTATGTGGCTCCTAAAAGAGCCTTTGGGTTTTTTTAAGAATATATAGGCAAAACATATATTTTCAATCAGAGAAATTCTCTTTACCCTTATTACAATTCCGAAAATCTTGTAACATTTCTCTGTGATCATTCATTCATTTTCTTTCCCCAAAGAGAAAAAAGCTGTGTGTCAAAAATATTTCTTCACAATGGCAGCATAAACCTTTCATTTCAAACACTCCATAGAAAATAATATTATAGAACCAAAACAACTTTGTACGTCAATGCTTTGACAACACATCACCTATGTTTTCCACATCACTATGAACCTCATTCTCCAAATTTTCTAATTCTCCACAATCTTCTGAACAATGTAAATCCTCTCCTTTTGAAATTGGCTGCATGTTTGAAACATCCAATCAAACAATAAATATCCCCCCAAAATAGCCCAGTCTCCTAAAACTACACCAAAGATTTACTATGTAGAAAAACTCTTAATACAATGATACACTATAGTCTACAGTTTTAGTGGCATATATAAACATCACTCAAAAGGTGCATTCAGAGTTAGGTTCAATACTTCAACAGCATCTGAGGTACTTGACATCCTATTGGCAGCCACCCACCACATTGACAATGAACAACCAATCAAAACGTAAATACAAATATTCCACTTTCTCTCCTCATGCACTCTTCCTCCATTGCTATTTCTAATATCTGAAGTGACAAGCAGCATTTACTTCTACCACATTAAAATGGAAAACTACATGCAATGGCTGGAGGACAGTTATCCTACAGAGGAAGACATTAAAAAAGAAGACACTGAAAAAATGAACCAGAAGAAAATACACCACATTCAGGATTTTGTAAGTCCATTCTATATATTTGTGTAAAATGAGATTAACAATACTATTTTAAGGAACAGATATCACTCACCAAACACATAAACTTCATCTACCTACTATCAAAATGTCTACACAACCAACACAAATATTTTTAAAGTGTATTATATCTTCAATTGTTTAAAAATATTTGAAATATTTTCAAACGGATGAAGAAGTCATTTAAATATTAAGAATAATCAAACAAGAAGCACCAAAAAAAACCGACAAAATTAATTATGGATTCATTAACAGAACTATAAAAATAACTATTCATTAATATTAAAAAAAAGTACAATCAATAAAAAAGGACATTGAAAATGTATGACAAATCATGGGCAGTAGAAATCCAGATAGTTGGGCTAAAGAAGAAGATCTATCATGTGTTCCAACTAAACAAACTGTGTTTACATATTTATTTACCTTTTTCAAGTATGTACGCTTATGTGCATTATTAATGAATAAAAAGGATTTCAATTGTTGCAAACACTGCACTCAATTCTGCCCACATGTAATTGTTTTTTTTCAAAAATGTCCTATAACCGCGGCCACACATAGATAACAACCCAACACATGGGGTGGGTTTGGGATATCCACAGACAAACACCCCAAGTTGTTGAAACTCCTAGACGTGACCATGAATATACCAATGGTGCCTCATTTATAGTGCCACAGCAATAGGATTGTGTGTATTTTAAGAAACTGAGTATAGAATATGAATAACAAAAGAGACAGTAAAAAGAGTGCATAAAAAGAGTTACATAATAACTCATCACTCATAGCCACAAATAGAGTTCATTGACTTTTTTTCTAGCCGCGGTTACAATATGAAACTTTGGGGTTAAGTTAAATAGATGTCTTATAAATATATGCATAATAGATCATTCTTAGAAAGGACTCTTTTGGGTACAAACAGCATAATGTTTTGAACATTGAGGCCTATAGCTATGAGTATGGGCCAACAAACCCGAGGCTATGACCCTACAAAGTTGTTTCTGCAGTTAACCGTGCCTCCACTATTCAACAATGCATTGGGCTACACCGTAGCCGTTGTTATTCATCTATGATTAAAAAATAAATATCCTTGTATCTGAAAAAAAAACACACACTTTAAGAGAGATAATTTAATGCACACATGTGTATGATCCTCATATCCTGTATGCAGTGCATCACATACATTATTTAAGATACAACATGTGTGCTTACAACACTGTTGTTCTCTTTGCACATACTAATCATTGGGTCATTGGGAAAATAAAATCAACTTGGATTTAAAAAAAAAACATACAATAATATAATAAAGTGTACAAACTACCACTACAATAAACAAAAAGGGATATATAAACTGGGTGAGAATAAACAAAGGATGTTATACCGGGTGGTCTCGGGACAGAGGATGGGGAAGGTTAAGTAAACTTGGAGAACAACAGAGGAGAGAGAATAGGCTGGGATAACTAAACTTGGAAAACAAGGGATACAAAACAATCACACAGATGGAAACACTAGTACTATAATTATTTTGCAGTCTTATTCACCCAACAAAAAAACAATCTCCAAGAATACCACTGCAGATGGTTTGAAATATTTCAAGATAAAAGAACACTGGGCATCATTACGAATTTGTAGGTATTTCAGAGGTAAATCCTCTGAAATAAAACCAAACAAGATTTACAGTTACCACCCCTTGGTTAGGTAGAATTTCCGCCTGATTACAAGTGGTGGTAGCAGTTTAAATCCCCATTTATTTTGGGTCCATTGAACCCAATGGGACTTTTTTTACAGAATTACTGTGGCAGAATTACTGCCCCAATTATTCTGCCAATTCTGCCGATTTTTGTGCATTGAGTGGCAAGATTTATCTACAGGGTTTTGCTGGTGGTAAATCTTACACTTAAAGCCATAACTCATAATTTGGCATAGTGGTAAACAGGGTAATTCATAGAATTCAGCACACAAGTGGCGCACGCGGCTGGTGCACAGTGTGCGCGTGCGACTTTCTGCGCCAGCTGCGTGTGCTAAAATCCATTTCCACGGACAGCATATTCATGGATTTTAGCTTCCAAAACCAGCTGTGGCACAGAGTGGCGCAGCGACCCTGCAGCAGCGCCAGTTACGCCCCCAAACCCTCCCCGTGTGCCATGCACAGCGCACAAATCCCGTACATTGTGCACAGGCCCCCAACCATGAAAACAACTGTAAACCTACATGCGCATCCCTCCAAATACACGTACCCCGCTGCATGGGGAGTCTCACACGAGATTGGAGCGGGGTACATGTATAACTGGGGTTCGTGGGAAGTTTCTTACGCGATTGGAGCAGGGTACATGTATTTCCTGGGTGTGCTGGAAGTTTCACACGCGATTGGAGCGGGGTACGTGTATAACTGGGGTTCTCAGGAAGTTTCACACGTGATTGTAGCGGGGTACATGTATTTCGGGGGTGCGCAGGAACTTTCACACATGATAGGCCCTGTGCGGGTGGGGTACGTGTATTACTGGTGTGCGTGGGAAGTGTCACATGCAATTGGCCCAGTGCGAGCGGGGTACGTGTATTTTGGGGGTGCACAGGAAGTTTCACAAGCAATTACACTGTCAGAGCGGGGTATGTGTATCCAGTGGGGTGCGCGTGGAGTCCCACACGTGAATTAGCACTGTAGGTCCTGCCAGGTGTCCCCTCTA
Source organism: Ambystoma mexicanum (assembly GCF_040938575.1). Taxonomy (NCBI): domain Eukaryota; kingdom Metazoa; phylum Chordata; class Amphibia; order Caudata; family Ambystomatidae; genus Ambystoma; species Ambystoma mexicanum. The sequence continues at coordinate 318,967,481 of NC_090937.1, read as the reverse complement.
CCCCCTCCATGGCCCATGCAGGCAGCTCACACCACAGGGGACTACCCTGCAACCCTGGTCATGTGCCGCAGCCAGTCCATCCACCATGGGCATGCCCCCCAGCCAGGCCACATCTCACCTTGCACTAGTGATCACCAACTCATGTCCCCCAGCACCCACACCCCCCAGCAGTCAGGGGCACCTGCCAGCAGGCCCCCACTCATGTCCCACTCATGTCCACCAGCACCGCCACCCCCCAGCAGTCAGGGGCACCTGCCAGCAGGCCCCCACTCATGCCCACCAGCACCCCACCCCCCAGCAGTAAGGGGCACCTGCCAGCAGGCCCCCACTCATGTCCCACTCATGTCCCACAGCACCCTCATCCCCAGCAGTCAGGGGCACCTTGCAGCAGGCCCCCACTCATGTCCCACTCATGTCCACCAGCACCCCCCACCCCCCAGCAGTCAGGGGCACCTGCCAGAAGGCCCCCACTCATGTCCCACTCATGTCCACTAGCACACCCACCCCCTAGCAGTCAGGGGCACCTGCCAGCAGGCCCCCACTCATGTCTACCAGCACCCCCCCAGTAGTCAGGGGCACCTGCCAGCAGGCCCCCACTCATGTCCACCAGCACCCCCACCCCCCAGCAGTCAGGGGCACCTGCCAGCAGGCTCCCACTCATGTCCCCCCTACATGAAATACAGATGCCCAATCATGGCCCACTTCTACACCAAAATACCACAGCACACCACCCCATTCTTGAGAGGCAATGATTTCCCAATCCACCCTACACTGACATGCCTATCTCAAGACACAAACCAATAGTCAACTATGTACATCAACACATGTCCGTCACACACACACACTGGTTGGCATTGATTGTGTAAACCCACATTTTCACATGCATCAACCCATTGAGCGAATCCCACACATGGAACTAAAATATGAAAATGTATTATGTAAAAAAAAAAGCAATGACATGATAGCATAAAAAAATAGCAAACATGAAATGAAAAGCATGTGCAAAAGAAGAGTAAATGAAAAGTATAAGCAATCCAAAGAAATCCGAAAGAAAAATAGTCCAAACTCTCCCTCCAACAACGCAAATCCAAAGGAAAGTAAAAAGAAAAATCCATTGATCCATGGTGAAATCAAATGAAAAAGGTCAAAATAATCCATTGTCCAACTATGTACAATCCATTGTCAAGGGTCCATGAGCCCTAATAAACAACCTAATAAAAAAAACTATATACAAATGTGTGTGGTATAGTCCATTCACCACAAATCAAAGAAAAAGGAAAAGGAAACCTAACTCTAAAAACTATTTACAATAGCAGCGGGCTAGCCCGACGGTTCACTTTTTGATGTCCCGGGCCAGGGCATCATCGATCTCCCGCTCAATGTCCTGGAGGCGGTCCTCTTCCATGGCCCCGAGGGTTCGCAGGGACGATGACATGTTCACCTCCAACTCCCTGGAAATTGCCTCGAGGCACTCGGCCCGCCTCAGTGCCCTCCACATGGAGTTCTCCGCCCTGACCATTGTGAGCCGTGCCTCTTCCGCCCGCTGCCGCTCCGCATCTATGGCGTGGCCCAACTGCTGCCACACGGAAGACACTTGAAATCCTGGGTCCTCCTGCCCTCTGGCCGATGCCTGCCCCTCCGATGTTGAAGGCCCCGAGCAATCATTGCTCCCACCATGTGGCTGCTGCTGCTGTGCCTGTGCCTGCACCCTGGCTCTTGCTGTCTGCACCAACTCCTCTGGCTGGGGTGCAGTTGTCGTGGTGACCACCCCTGCTGGACATCCGACTCCCGACTGTGACAGGGATGTGTCCTCCACCAGCCTGGCCACTGGGTCAGAGGCAGCTCCACAGGGTACCCAGGTGATACATATGTACATGGGTGGGAAGATGGCATGGAGGATGACTGGCGCGTAGGGGGTTCAGGTGAGGAGGGGGTCACAAGAAGGTACAGCACACGGAGGAATCCAGCACTGGTGACCCGTTCCAGCACGTCAACGTGGTCAAAGAGGCATCCAAGATGACGTGCAGTCTCTTCACGAAAAGACCGCAGGTCACCTCACATGCCCCGTTGACGCAACGCTATCCCGGCCAGGACAGGCTCAACACGGTCCCGGATAGCCACATCCGCATGGAGAGGAAGGCCAGTTGTTGTACGCTCATCCCCTCCCTGAAAACGGGTCTGGACGTAGGCATCCCTGCTGGCGCCAGATGATGCAGTGACAGGATCAGGGACAGGATTGCACACAGGCACCTCCGCGGCGGCCTGTCCTGCCTCCTGTCCCTGCCCCTGCACTGCACCACTAGCACCAGTGGAATCCCCACCTACAGACCAGTGTGTGGCTCTTCCGCAGCCTCCTCCTCCACCAAACCCCCCACCAACCTGGATGACTCTGTGCCATCTTCCTCCATTGGACCCTGTGGGGTCTCAGCTGCCCATTCTGCTGCCGAGGAGTCCACCTCCGACCTCCGCCTCTTGGACCTACCCTCGGCAGCTGCGGCCTAGGACGCAGCACCAGACTCCTCACTCCCCGACGAGATGACAATCTGGGAGGGGAGCCGGGCCTTGCGATCCTGGCTGGTGGTGCGATCCCTCCCGCAGTGCTCCACAGCACCCTCTCCGCCCTCTTCAACAGTTGACGCTGCAGACAGGGAGAGATAAAACACAGACATTAGGGCACTGTACAATGGACTGATATGCACATGACAGTTGCACATGAGTGGCAGTGTCAAACTTCAGACATGGCATCACACTCCACGACACACATGTCATTTCAACTCACACACATGAGCATTTCCACAGCAATATTGCACCAGGCAACACCATCCATACACATGCAACAACATGAACAGATGACGATGAGCCTGACATCAGATGAAACACATGAAGAGCACTAGACATGCACACACGCCACCACACTTACATGCATGTCTACATCTCCTCCAACTGTCGCAGTGATGAGATCGCCATACATGTCACATCTGGCATTCAGACTTCAACATATCAGTGTCACGTGCATCCATGTTGCATCACAGATGCACACTTGTCAAATACACACACATTCACATGTACACAGTGCAGATACATGCAGCAGGAACCACCATCCATGTGTGACACCACAACCATGCCAACGTACATACACAGAAATTCAAACATGTGTGCTCCCACTCATGCATTTGCACAGCATGCTTACCAACACATACACCATTGATGTGTCTCACACCTAAGAGGACCCACATGTGGCAGCCTCACGCCTCTGTTCATACACATCCCTACATGGCCCTATGAAAACACATGTGCAACCTGAACACTACTGGCACACCACCACACGCACAGCGCCCAATCAGTATGCATGTACACTTACCGCTCGACTCTAGACGGGTCTGCCTCTCAAGGACCTGGATGTGGAGCGCTGGGCATATGTGTTCATGGACCCTCATTTGGTGGTCGGACAGGTGTACCCGGCACCCCTTGGCATCCGCTGCCTTCAAGAGGCACCAGGCCTTGTTGAGGGTCCTGGACCTGAAGTCCTCCCAGCACTTCTTGACATGTTATAAGTCGCGGACTGCCACCCCCTCCGTGTTGATGGCAGTCATGATGTCCATCCATATTCTGGTCTGTCCTTCATTGTCGGCGCGCAAACTTCCAAAGAGGGCATCATACTGCCCCAGGACTTGCTCCACCAGGACACCAAATTCCCTGGCACTGAAGCTGGTGGCCCTCTGCCTCTCTGGCTGGGGGTTGCCAGTGGTGCCAGATGGTGTTGTGCCCGACATGGCAACCCCAGAGGCAGGAGTGGGTGGGCAACTGGGTCCTGGGGCTGGGCTGTGGAGCGATGGTATCCCAGTCGGGAGTCTTCAGTTCCAGCAGGGGTGGTCACAGCAACTGCACCCCTGACTGACGTGCAGGCAGCAAATAGCTGGGCACGTGGGCAGCAGGCAGTCAGGCAGCAGCAGATGGCAGGTGGGAGCGTGCTCGGGGTTCTGGGGGGCAGTAATTCGGCCTTCTGGGCAGGAGCGTGGTCTTCCGTGTGTTGTTGCGTGGCCAGCTTGATGTGGAGTGATTTGGCACATGAAAATCTTGCACGTCAGCATGTAATTCGAGGAAAGGCCCTTCGCGCGTAAGTGCGTCAGCACACGTACACGGTTTCATTGGACCAAAGGCCCTTAGCACGTAAGCGCTTCTGTGACGTGACTCGCGCAGGCGTTTCCCTCGTGACGTGGGCATAGTGGTTCAGCACGTGTGAAAAAACTGCACGTCCGCGTGTGAATGCATGTAATCCGAGGAAAGGGCCTACGTGCGTAAGTGACGTGACGTGCGTGGGTGTTTCCATCAACACGGGTGCATGTTGATCGTACACTTCCAAAAACTGCATGTCCAAGTGTCAGCTCATGTAATTGGAGGAAACGGCCTTAAGCGCGTATACGCGTTTTTTTCATGTTATTTTTCCAGGTAGACGGTGAGTCGCGCACGCTTTTACCAGCTGTGCTTGTCCCGTGTGTCGCGTGCCCCTTCAGAGGTCATTGTAGGCTGTGTGTAACACGCGTACGCTTATTTTTGTGTTTCTGGGTGCCACAGCGTAGTATGGGTTCATTTTTCCACGCACATGGTCTATGAGGGGTTGCGTGCACGTTACTTTTTGTTTTCGGGGTGCCTGTGCCTTGCGTGACCTGTCATCTTCCCCCAGGGGTCACAGACATCCTTGCTAGAGCACTAGGGTATGAATTCCATCTAGTACCCTACCCCTTTCACCCCCAAATGCCCAGGACATTTGTTTACTGCCATACGCACAACAACATCAGTGCCATGGTTGGGAGGTGACCAAGCGGTAAGGGAGGCAAAGGAGGCCGACCTCCAAAAGGTGGCCGTGGTGGGCATGGTAGGGGATGTGGCCAGGATTTGCAGGGTGCCCCTAGACCCACATGTGTGGAGGACCAATCAGGGACACCCATGCCCCCCCCCATGGGTGAGGGAAACGTGGCTGACACCATCCCAGCTCAGCCCTTGTTGGACCAGCCTATTGTGGCACCTGACCCGGCACAGGATGACTCCTAGGCTGACTTCCAGGTCAGCAAGTCTAAGCCACATGTGCCAGTGCAAGTTGGTATCACCAGGCCACGTGGATCTGGGGCAGCGATGTCATCTGCTGCCCCAAGTAGGCAGGGTGGGGAGGCTGCAGGGGCAGCTGCAGCTCTATTCACCCCAGCTCTGAGTCTCCCAGCAGGGACAGTGTCGGTCCTGGTCCATCAAACTGATGTTGCTCCTGCCAACATCACACTTCAGACAATGCCTGCACCAAGACCTATGACTCAGGCTCTGCTCCACCTTTTGAAGAAGAGGAAGAAGGGTGCTCTGTCACTACAGGCTGAGATCCCAGACACGGCTACACAGTCTGGCACGTCGAGGAAGCCCAGCTTTAATGAGCCCAAACTTAATGCACTTGTGACCTATGTGTCAGCACATAGCCGCGGAATGGTGGTGACTGCAGGATGCAAGACCACACCTGGTCAACGTAGGGCACACTGGCAGACCATCGCGGACTGCATAAGTGCCCTTGGATTTGTGAGACGCACAGCTGATGATTGCTACAAGTGGTGGAATGACCTGAAACGCAGAGGAAAGAACAAGCTGGCCTCAAATCATGGCGCTACTCTGGTGACTGGCATTGGGTCTCCACCAGAGGACAACAAACTCACTGAACATGAGTCTGTTGCTGGGACCTTCGTCACAGAGGAACAGATCCAAGGCGTGGGAGAGCTACCTGATTACGAGGCATTGTCCGGTGAGTGCCCATGCATGTGTGTGTAATCCATGTGTATGTTGTTTGGGTAACGGGTTCTGATTGACTGCCAGGTGAGGGTGTGTACTCCTGAGTGTTATGGGTCACCCATGTGCTTCCTCCAATACATTCACGTGCCTTTGATTTGGGTATGACAGTATCCCTTCTGCCCAAAGTAGCCAATTAGCCCCACATTATTGCTGTTGCACTTGAACTATCACCTTGCAACAACATTGTTCTGTTTTTTTCTGTGTTCATTCAGGCTGATTGTTTAGATTATCCAATTTTTCATATGCCTTTTTCATCCCTAATGCCACATATGTGACATGCTTCTGTCATTGTTTACACCCCACATTGTGCCACTTTAGTTACCTGGCTATGTGAATGATTAAACCATTCAGGGCGAGAGAGTATTGGCCTGTTGAAATATATTTTTAGGGCCTGTTTGCATGTGGAACATGATAGTTGTTTCCTGTCATGTGGAAGTGCCCAACCATTGATGTGTACTTATGCCTACAATCACTGTCTAATTGTACACTGGATGTGTTGCAGTGTGCGGCACATGCATATTTTTCAACACTATTCTGCATTAATCTTCTCATCATGTCCATGTGACAGTACTCATTCACTGACATATCACTGTAGTTGTCTAATTTACCATGGCTATGCTATATGACATCTGTGTGCTGGCATGTGCCATGTATGTGTATTGGACATGCCACTCACAGACTGATGTGTGATGCCAGTGCTACACAGCATGCTGCGAATGTGTTGCTTTTCCATCTTGATGTCCTCATTGTCTGCCTTTTTGACTCCCCTTCAAAATCATTGACAGTGCATGCATGCCAGGGTTATAGTCATGTGGGACATGTGTAAACCATGTACAGGATCTATGTCTTGTCAGGCCTATGTGTGTGCTATGGTGCTCATGCATGTTTCCATTGCTTGTGTTTCATGGTTTTGCAGGTGACGACGCACTTGATGCTGGTGAGGTTCAGGAGATGGTGCAGACCCAGGAGGATTCTCAGCCACGACCAGGCACCAGTGGGGGATGTGGTGGTGGGTGAAAATACTTTGGTACTGCAGACCATACTGTCGAGGGGTGCCTCTGGGTGCAGCTCCCCAGACCTCTATTCAGGTGCTGAGTAGGATGATGAGACTTATGTGCTGTCGCAGGTCAGTGCTTCTGGCAGGGATTCTGTTCTGTCCAACCCACCTGCACCAGGGTTAGAACCCACTATGGGGATGTCAGTGTTGGTAGGTCCGCCTTTGGCGGTTACGGATGCAGGGTCACACTCCACAGCATCTGATCCTGTTCCTGGGCCAGCAGATACAGAGGGGGAATGCAGTCCTGCAGCCTCAGGCAGTGCCAGCACAGCACGGTGCAGATCGCCTTGCCCCGAACAGGTGTGGTGCCCGCCGACACGGTGGCCGTGCGCCACCAGGCAATACTGTATGGGAAAACTCCATGTACGGTATGGCAACCCAACAGGCAGCATCAGTAGAAATGATGGCTCAGGCAATGGAGAGGGTGGCCACTTCCATTATCCCCCCTGAAAAGCAGATGGAGCAACAACAGCAGGCAACAGACTCCTTTTGCCAATCACACAGGGAAGACATGTTGGCGTCCAAGAGGGACCTACGGGCGGCACTGGAAACTCTGCGCGAATCCATATCAATAGAGTCACAGGGACACAGGGAAGCCCTGAGGGTGGAACTCCATAACCTCAGGCAGAGTCTGCTTGAACTTGAGGCTTCCCGAAATGTTAGGGAAGAACAGCAGCTGGAGCAGCTCACACGTTTGCTCTCAGCTGAGCTGCAGGCAGCACGTGAGGAGATCCGTGCATCCCGCGAGGCCATGCGTGCAGAAGTTCAGGCAACCCGTGACGTGCTGCATGGGGATCTCCGCACTTTAATCCTCCAGAATCAGACCTTCCAGACCTGCATGCTTGCTGCCATGGAGGACCATACTAGGGCTTTGTGTGGGCTGCCTCCCATAGTGCCACCACCTCCTGATGCAGCAGCAGAGGGTGAAGAGAGCAACAACAGTTCTCCCACAATGGCATAGCCGTGCAAGCCTTGAGCCCATGGAGGTATTTTTTTTTCGCAACATCCACACAGGTGGGTGTTGGTGTGCACCCTGTCCTCAAACCTCCTGGGTGGCCTCCCCCCGTGGCCTCCACATGGCCATTTTTGATATTTTATTTTTTTAATTTTTTTTTTAGTGTGTTGCCTTGTGTGCCTCCCGTGGGCATCCACTGTATTCCGGCTGGGCACATGCAGGCTTGTCCTGAGTTTGGGTTAGATGCTTGGGTTCATGACACACACACCCCTCCAGCTTCCCATTTCCAATGGCTTGCAAAGGGTGTGACCAAGTAACAGTGATTTACACAGTGACATTGGGCTCCTATGAGGTGTGTTGGCAGTCTGTAGTCAATACTGTTTGTACATCCTTAGAGGGTATTATTGTTGTTTTGTACAATGCATAGTCTATTGATATGTGCTTGTGCATCCATGTCTTCCTCCTAATTTGCAGGTTCCTTCCTCATGTCTTCACAAGGCCGTCTCCTTTGCAGATAGAATTCATGTTGTATGCAGTACACTGACACATTTGCGTGGCAACAACACTCTACAGATGGAAGGGGTCGATGTGCAGCCTTATTCAGGTTGTAAGACTACCACTACTTTCACTTAGTACTGTCATGTTTTTGCAATGTTTCATGGTGTGTTGCTGTATTGTGTTGGTGGTAAGTATTTGTTCATGTGTGCTGTTTGTTATTGATTACTGGGAGCGTATTGTCAGGGGGCAGTTTCCATTTGGGACAGTGCACTTTGTGACACTTGTGCCAAGTCTTGTGCATTGCTTTGTTTGCTTTCACATTGCATGACATGCCATGGTGTGTTGGGTGGCGGAGCTGGGGAGGGGTTGGGTGACATGGCGCTATTTTCATGTTGTATTTTGCAAGGGGGTAGTCATTCATGCAGCATAAATGTGTGTTTTTTTTGTGACACAGCATTGGTTGTCTTTCGGCAGGTAGGGATGCACACAATGTAACAATTAAAGGTGACCAATTCAGGCTGGTATTGTTGTGACAGTTGACTGTCCCTTATGTCATCATCATTGATTGTCAGCTGGTATGTGCCAGGGCTGTGTGCACTCCACAGGGGTTTGATTTTAGGTGAAGTAATTAGCCACCAGCTGCGTACGGGCTGCCTCACCACGTGCCCTTTCCCCTCCCATGCGCAGCGGCCATGCTTGTGGTTGGGGATGTGGGGGCACCACCATGTCAACTGGCAGGCCCCGGCGTGTTGCAACGTTGTGCAGGACACATGCTGCCACTATGATCCTGCACACTACTGGGGGCGCGTATAGCAGCTGCCCACCAGAGCGGTCAAAGGAGCGAACACGTGACTTGAGCACTCCGAATGTGTGCTCCACTATGCCCCGGGTTGCAATATGGTCTGTGTTGTATTTTACCTCGGGTGGTGTGGTGGGGTTCCGAATTGGCGTCATCATGTGGGTGCTCAGTGGGTAGGCACTGTCCCCTGGGGAGGAGATGATGGGTATCATTAGTGGGGTTGTGACATTACTCAGTATCTGACATGCATGCATGTGCAGAGGCATTTATACTCACCAAGCAGCCATGTATCACCATGCCGCCCAGCTTCTAGGTCCCGGTTTAGGGTTGACATTCTGTAAATGAAACTATCATGGGTGGACCCTGGATAGTTGGCATATACTGAGGTGATGATTCCCTTGGCATCACATACTACATGCACGTTGATGGAATGCCAGTGCTTGCGGTTTCTGTAGATGTGCTCAGTTGCCCTGGGAGGACGTAGAGCCACATGGGTGCAGTCAATGGAGCCTAGCACTTCGGGGAAGTTTGCCACCCCGTAAGAATCCTGGACAACAGCCTGCCTTTCTGCAGGTGTTCTGGGCAGGTATATGTGCCTGCGGACTGATGGGCGTGCAGTCATGATGGCCAACACCTGGTGCAGGCAGCATGACTGCGTGGCCTGTGAGACCCCCCCCACTATGGCAGTTGTCTGCTGAAAGGAACCAGTGGCCAAGAAGTGCACTACATTGAGCACCTTTTCCAAGGGGCTCAGTGCTTGTGAACACAGGGTGGGTGATGTGAGGTCATCCTCCCACTCACTCAACAGGTCAAGTAGTATCTGAGGTGGAAACCTGTACCTCCCAAACACCTGGTCATCAGGCATCCCAAAAAGGCTGGTTCTGGGTTTAAAAATTCTGGGCTTGACTATCCTCCTCCTCCTCCTGCGGTATCACACGACCACTGCTGCGAGGAACGGTATATTCATCTTTGTGTCTGAACTTGTTTGTTGTTTGCACGCAATTTTATGCTGTGCAGGTCCACGTACGCCTGCTTCCTGCTGGCGTACGTGTTTCCGGATTAGCGTGTCTTTTTTGGCACACGCATTGGCCCCATTTGATTCCATGAATACGTGTTGTAGATGTGCGTGTGGGCGTTCCGCGCATTTGGCCCCTTTACTTCCCTGTGACGCCCACATTTTCATGCGTTGTTCCCCATTCCGCACGTTACGCCTCCTGTTCCACCTACTTTAGTTGTGTGCGCTGCGCTATGTGCGCTTTCGCTGTGCGCGTAGCGCACACTGTTTGGAGACGTGTGCACCAGCGTGCGCCACGCAGGATTTTAGCACACATCCAGGGATTGACACACGCACGGACTTCCATGAATCGCTGTGCGCGGGTTATGCTGCGATTTTCGCACTTGTGCTGCAATTCGCACACTTTCGCACGCTTGTGCGTGAATGAACCTTCAACTTCAGCAGCATTGTCAATCCCACCAGTTACAATTTTACTGCTCCCAATGTTTCAGTTATGAGAGTAATGCATTGCCTATTTCACTATTGCTTGTCACAGGACATGCCACACTAGCCCATTGAAAAATCACTCTTTTCAAACATAATGTACATTGCCGTGACTAATTCACTAACACAACAGATATACAATAAAACTATAAAAACTGTTTCTATAATCAATGAACATACATGTACAAACTGTGTAAGTACAAACAAGGGAGATCATGCTAAGGAATTACAATAGAGTGAAGGGGGTAGGTTAAGTAAACGGCAAACAAGAGAGAATTAGCTACTTTAAGTAAACATGCAGAAAAATAAAGGATGGAATAGGTTCAGTAAACTTGGAGAACAAGAAAGAATAGGGTAGGATAATTACACTTGGAGAACATGCAATAGAAAACAAAAAAAACTGTTTTCATATGCTGTGGTAAAAAGAAAATGGAGAAAGTCCAATGTGCCATGCCCCAAAAGACACTATGACATGGACCTTAATTTCTAGATGGTCGGCCCCATACTGCACTGAAGCCTTTTTTGACTTACATGTTGTCTTCCCTCTTTAGGGCAGCTGTGAACGGTGGTTGTACAAAATCAACCACCACATATTGAAGGTGCAGCCACCAACAGCCAGTCTTAAGGCACCTGCAGCACTGCAGCAATACATTTAAAGAATCATCAGAAATGCTAGAAAGGTCACAAAGGAGGCTTTTCATGAACAGTCTACAGATGTACTGCTCCCATCTCCAACAGTACCATTATGTTTGGAGTATGGGTTGGCCTTCCATGGTAGTTAACTGTCCCAAATATAGGGAAAGTCCACTGGGATGATGAGAACGATACACCTACAATAAAATAAAAAAATAAAAAATGACTAAAATGAACTCTCAAACCACAGTCAAACCATCATCAATTCAACTACCTCACAAAACACTCAAAAGACCTAATAGTACAGCATACCTTCAAGTGGGTTAAAATGACAAGAAATACAATCAAATACATGTTCAAACTCACTAACATAAATACAAAAACGAAATACCTGCACATAAATGCCATTAATTGACAAATCAAATGTTATAGGTCCATATTTGTAAAACTTAAACATTATATGAAATGTTTGCCATTGAATCTGAGCAGTTGAAAAAAATGACAATCAACATCAATACAAATACACCTTCAAATCTATACATATTTATAAAAAAATACTTTCACATCAGCCACACTCTTGCCATGTGCACAGTGAGAGTTGTGGAATCAACACGATAAAACTGCAGGATATTTTGTCTTTTATACTTTCAAAAATGAATACCAAAAAAAGAGGACTATACACTAATAAAACTACTAAAATGGATGACACATTTTCACCACATCCTATCATAGAGAGCTACACAAATAGAAAAGCAAAAACTGCCAAAACAAAACAATGAAACCCAAATAAAACTACTTCTCCCCACCCAGCATCTTTCATAGTCATGGCTATTCGACGAGGCTGCAGAACTTGCAATGTATCTACAGCTACACAAAACTTCAAATGAAATAAGAGAACACCTAAGCGAATAAAATAAAACACAAAGAACATTCTGAGCTGTATCATCCACATCACAATCTGATTAATGCAAAAAAAAATATATGGGTTATAGACTTGTCTATAAATATAGCCGCTCCTATGGTTACAACTAATAAAATTACAAAAAGTGTTGACACCCAAAATGTCGGTTAGCCACGTCTACCACATGTCTAAAAACACACGACGTGCCCTTTGCCACAATACAGCCATGGATGCACAGGGTACCACATCATTCTCCTGCTACTCTTCTACTCCTGGGAAGGAGCAATGCCGCGGGTGCCCATAGAAGACCATCCCTGCTTAAACATCCACCTCGAGGAGCACACACTGTTTGAGGGTAAAACCCTTAACATTGTGGTGCGCACAGAGTTCGTTTTTGCAAACTTCATCTTTTCGCTGCAACAACTTTACAATATTCACAGGCAGCTGTGATGGGCAAAATGTGTTATTCCCTGCCTGCCACAAACCCAGCAAGTGGATTTTTTGACAATTTCTCTCCTTTGTTCTGACTTGGTTGCACTGCTCCCTCACCATACCAAAATGGCTGGACTACTTTTTCAGCCCCTAAAGCTGTTGCTCCTGCCTGGCCACACTCCTCCTCCCATTGGTTGCCTTGGCGTTGATAGGCCAATCGGAGCAACCGGGAGGCGGGAGCTGGCCACCTCTACAAAGGCCCACAACTAAGGCCCTGTCTACCATGCCCCTGTGTCCATCTGTGTGCCCTCACTGGCCCCTGTTTCCTTCTGTGTGCCCCCACAGGCCTCATGTCCTTCTGTGTGCCCCCACTGGCCCCTGTGTCCTTCTGTGTATCCCCACTGGCCCACGTGTCCTTCTGTGTACCCCCACTAGCTCCTGTGTCCTTCTGTGTGTTCCCACTGGCCCGTGTCCTTCTGTGTGCCCCCACTGGCCCCTGTGTCCATACGTGTGACCCCACTGGCCCCAGTGTCCTTCTGTGTGTCCCCACTGGCCCCCGTGTCCTTCTGTGTGCCCCCACTGTCCCCTGTGTCCTTCTGTGTGCTCCCGATGGCCCCCGTGTCCTTATGTGTGTCCCCACTGGCCCCTGTGTCCTTCTGTGTAACCCGATTGGCCCCTGTGTCCTTCTGTGTGCCCCCACTGGCCCCTGTTTCCTTCTGTGTGCCCCCACAGGCCTCATGTCCTTCTGTGTGCCCCCACTGGCCCCTGTGTCCTTCTGTGTATCCCCACTGGCCCACGTGTCCTTCTGTGTACCCCCACTAGCTCCTGTGTCCTTCTGTGTGTTCCCACTGGCCCGTGTCCTTCTGTGTGCCCCCACTGGCCCCTGTGTCCATACGTGTGACCCCACTGGCCCCAGTGTCCTTCTGTGTGTCCCCACTGGCCCCCGTGTCCTTCTGTGCGCCCCCACTGTCCCCTGTGTCCTTCTGTGTGCTCCCGATGGCCCCCGTGTCCTTATGTGTGTCCCCACTGGCCCCTGTGTCCTTCTGTGTAACCCGATTGGCCCCTGTGTCCTTCTGTGTGCCCCCACTGGCCCCTGTGTCTATCTGTGTGCCCCCAATGGCCCCCCTTGTCTTTCTGTGTGGCCCAACTGGCCCCTGTGTCCATCTGTGTGCCCTGTCTGAGTCTGTCTGTCAGCCTTCTTGCCCTCCTCTTCCTCCCTTCACCTTTCAATTATCTCAGCAGTCACTCTTATCATTGTCCCTTGACCTTTGATAATAGCTTGTCCCCCCCCTTTTCCTCCTTGTCTTCTCCTCCCTGTCTCTCCCAGCACTACCTTGATCAGGCTTTGACCCTTAAGATAGTCACTTGATTTGTTCCTCTCCTCTCCTCTTCTCCCCCCCTCACCTCCCCTCCTCCCCTCCTCCCCCTCCTCTTGTCACTCTTGCACTGTAACAATTGTCGTCAGGCATAGTAATGTTACTGCTAGTATTGTCTCCTTTTTTCCTTCCCCTCCTCCCCCTTATTCTTCCATGCACTTGTACTATCTGTTATGATATTTTATTTATTTATTTATTTTGGGATTTGTATAGCGCACTACAACCCTTGGGCAACAAGGCGCTGTACGAAGACTGAAAGTAGGCTTGCTTCAGGGTTACATGTGAGCAGCCCCAGTTAGATACACTTGCTTAGTTACAGTACAGTACAGTACATGGTATGAAAGTGACAGAGGGCATGGAACACAAAACAGTTTATAATGAGAAGCTATCATACAAAGAGGCTGTTTTTTTATTGCCTTACGGAAGGCTGTATGAGATTTGATCATTCTGATATGGGCTGGGAGGGTGTTCCAGTATGTTGCTGCCATGGTTGGGAAGCTGGAGCCGCCAGCTCGGACTCGGCGTGTGGTAGGGACAATGATGCGATTGGTGTAAGCAGACCTGGACGGTCTAGAGGAGGTTTGTCTGATGAGCCTTTGGGCTAAATAGGGGGGAGCTAATCCATGCAGACATTTATGTGTGACTGCCAGTATTTTAAAGACAATCCTTTCTTTGACTTGAAGCCAGTGCACTTTTTTTCTGACACCAGAGATATGGTCCCTGTGTGAGATTCCAGTTGCGACCCTTAGAGCGTTATTTTGAGCCAGCTGAAGTTTAGCCAGGTTTTTTTGGGATGTTCCAACAAAAAGGGCATTGCAATAGTCAAGCCTAGATCCAATTATGGCCCTAGCAATAGTGAGGCAGTTTTCTTGTGATAGGAATGGCCAGACTGCGTTGATTAGTTTTGAATGATAGGCTGCTGACGATGCGATGGCATTGACCTGCCTCTCCATGATCAGGCTGGGTTCAAGGTGTACGCCTAGAGTTTTGATTACTTGTGACACAGTGATGGGTATGTTGTCTATAGTGAATGAGCAGTACTGCTTGTCCAATTTGCCCAACGTTGTTGTGGATCCAATTAGCAAGAGTTACGTTTTTTCACTGTTAAGACAGAGCCAATTTTCAGCCATCCATGATTGAATAGTGGAGTAGATGAGGTTGAGGGTGTTCATATCCGAGGGATAGTCACTGGTCAGAGGTATGAGCACCTGGGTGTCATCTGCATAGATGGTATATAAGATGCCCATGGCGTCAAGGATTTGAAATAGGGGCCTGGTGAAGAGGTTGTAGAGAGTAGGAGCTATGCAGGATCCTTGAGGGACACCGCAATCGATTGGACTAGGAGTAGCGCTCAAGGAATCAGAGAACACCTTCATGACTCTACCTTTGAGAAAGGATGATATCCATTGACAGGCCTTTGGGGAAAAATTGGCTGTGGAAGATATGTGATGACAGAGTGTTTTATAGTCGACCAGGTCGAAGTCCGCTGACAGGTCTAGAAGAAGGAGAGCTGGCTTGCCTATGTCTCTCAGGTCATCCATTTGGTTTTTAAGGTCAAGTAATGCTGATTCAGTGCCATGCCGTAGACGGAATCCAGACTTGTGTAGTCCCAAAAGTTGGTGGTCTTCCAAAAATGTCTGCACTTGCAGGTTAGCTGCTTTGTCCAGTATCTTCAGCAGGAAGGGGACGGTGGTAATGGGTCTGTAATTCCCAGGGACCAGGGGGTCAAGAGATGTTTTTTTAGGAGTGGCCAGACCGACGCCTCCTTCAGTGACTTTGGGACTTGGGTGGCGTGGAATGATGAATTAATGAATGCGATGATGAGAGGGGTGAGGGCAGGAGCACAATCCTTAATAATATGTGCCTGGCAGGCATCTCCTTTGCAGTTGGAAGGTTTGATGGAATTAATGAGGGCAATGACTTCAGATTCGCTCATGTCTGAGAATTCAAATGTTAGTATCTCCTTACATACAGGTGCTAAGCGGGGTGGACTGGCACCAGATTCTAGAAGAACGGATATGGCTTTTTGATGAGCTAGAATTTTGTGGATTGTAAGGTGTCCAGTTTGTCTAGCATGGCATTTTGAATGGTGTTACACCATGACTCGTCCTTTATGAGGGTTGATGGGGGGCTAGTTGGCGTCTCTAGTTCCCTGAAAATGGCAAAGATTCCCTTTGTACCAGACTGAGCATTGTTGATCCTAGTATTGAAGGAAGCAGCTTTGATAGTTATTCTCACATTCTGATTTTTTTCAAGGACCTGTAGGAATTTAATTGTGTTTTCCCATGTTCCCTTCCTCCTTGAAGTGCTTTGAAACACATTGTGTATAGGCACTATACAAATAAACAATCAATTCAATTAAATATACCCACAGGTAGCAATGCCATGCACTGAGCGGGAGCTGGATAGCGGCGGATGATTACAACAGTACAATCAACCAATTACAAACTCGAAAACACGCACATTATACGTACCCTGTTCTTACAAATTAACAGAAATTCAAACTTGGAACAATTTTCCTGAAAACAGAGAAAGACTGCAGATGTCATGGCGGGTTTGAAAACTGTGTGGCTGATCGTAGACAGTTGTCTATTTTGGTTACTGGCTTTTTTTGAGAAACTAAATATTAATATGGACCTAGGTTTAGAGATTTTACAATTAAATGGTTTGGTTTGCGGGGAACGCATTGGTTCCACGTTTTTCCAAAATTGTAAAGTCTGAGAAATACATGACAGCCAGACGTCATACTAATTCATTGTGAATGTATGAGGGGTGTCCCTTACTTTAATGATGAAACAAGACATGGGGAAAACTAATGGAACTATTTCCTCACACCATCTTTATCTTTTCCAATTTGACTCAGAAGCAAAATTGGGAATGGACCACTAGATTTAATGGTAAAATTGAGAAATCACACAGAATAGTTGATAAAGCAGTTTCAGCATTCAGGAGAGACCTCAATCAATTATGGATTTCAAACACCAACATACAGTTCTACATGGCCAATTTCTATCGACATGAGGGAGTACACCTAACTGATGAAAGAAATGTGGTTTTCCTTCATAACATCAAGACAGTACTCCAAATGTGCTAATATATTACAATCAGCGTACCCCAAAATGGGCCTTTTAAGCACTACTTATCACATACAAATACACAAATACAATGAAATAAAAACCAATACAATTTGTTTAATTATCCCTGTGGTTACAGTTCATTGACTTTTATTATAACCGTGGTTACGAATTGCTAGATAAAGGGGGGCTCACTTCAGTTTTATAATGCAATATAACTTAAAAGATCAGTGCAGTATAGCACTGCTCATTATATAAGGTAGCTGAAGATAAAGAAAGCAGTGGATAGTACATGACAGTAAACTGGGTAGGGAAAAATTTAATAGGGACAAGATATAATAGCATGAGTGACAACACACAGACTAAAATACAGTGTATGGGGCATCTAAAACTAGAGTAGGGTGGCTCCTTTTTGTACACATTTTTTAAAACTATTTTCTTCTGATTTCTCCACAGACTGACATGAACGAAAGTCTGAAAAATCACAGCTAAAATAGATAAGACTCTCAAATGCCTACCGTGGAACTGACCAATGCCTGCCTTTGGCTATGGCCAGTGATCTTTCAACCCAACATCACTATACCTAAAAAAAAAAGTTTAAAAATAAATAAAACAATGACACCCCTAAATGTATAGCCACGGGCATGGAACTACTCTTACCCCTGGTTTTGAGTAGGCCTTTCTAGCCTCGAAAATAGCCACAAATATCTGCAAAATGTCGGGAAATAAAATGCATGCTGCACCCCCCAAGCCCTCCCCAAGCGGCCCCCTCATCTGTGGCAGCTCCCCCCACCACCCAGATGGGCTTCTCACCTCCCCTGCTCTCTCCCTTCCCCCACAACACATGTTGTTTTTGTGACACAGTTTGCTTTGCTATTTAGTCTATTCAAGGCTATAGCCGAGGCTATACAAAGCTTTGTGTTGGGGGTGTGGTTCCGACGCCACGGAAGATGGCTGCCTGATGAAAGTGCTCCGTCTCACCGAAAAATAAAAACAACATTATGTTTCTTACTATTACTTTCTTAATCTACTTACATTGGCTCTGAGATTCCTGCACAGCTAACAGCTGCATTTTATGTGAAAATTGAAGCCTTGTAAACATCTTGAGCCTCCGGCAAGGGACCCAGCTGATAAGAGTGAAACAAACGGCTGCTTCTCTCCACAGTAGCCGTGTAACGTGAGGAGAAGGCCATCATACCCGCCCACCACAGAGCGCTGCCGAGGCCTGGGAAATCTCCTCATAAGCAGCGCCACCTTTGGCAGATTGCATAAAACGGCAGCTCTCTCAAGCTGATTAAGATAAGTGCCTCTTTCTTTCTGGCCTTTCATTAACTGGCATTCATCTCAACATTTGGAATTTAAAAAGAGAAAGAAAGACAAAACTGCAGCTATATACTTTTATCATAACTGCACATCTTAAGTACTGCCTCCACAATATATAATTACATTGACATTTTACTGCTCTACTGCATTCTATAAAGAGCTTCATTTTTATTTATTTATTTATTTATTTATTTATTATTATTATTATTTTAATGCATTTAATACCTCAAAAGGAAACAATTGTTTAAAAGGCTGAACAGCACCTTAGAATAAAGGAAGGAAGGTGAAGCGAGGAAAAAAGGGGAAAGAGGAGAAAGAGAGGAGGGAGTTGAAGAGGAAAGTAAAGAAGAAGAGTAGGGGAAGGAGGAGAAGTGAAGGCAAGAGGTAGTGAGGGGAGGAGGAAACAGTGAATAAGGTACAGTTAAAACTGTGCTTCAACTATCTGTGGAAAAAGTTAAAGAAACCTTAATATCATTCTGCCACATAAGGAAAAGTAAACTACTGCCGTTAAAGAGATAAAAAACGCTGATAGTTTGAAGAAATTACATATTTTACTAAGTAACACCTTTTCAACTCAACAAATACAGTCCTTCAAAAAGTAGGGAGCAGAAGGAAAATAGGATACCAGCCGCATTGGGCATACAAAATAAAACTGACATCAGCTTACTTTATATCCGGGATGAATGAAAATTGCCTCCCATAATTCAGCTTCAAACAAATAGGTAACCGGGTACATATTGAGAGGTACTACGGCCTGTCAAATTTTTGATGAACAACCTCTACTAGTGTTCTTTAGAAATTATCTCTATTTGGCACTGCCTGCTAAAAGGGCTACTAACAAAAACAACAAAAAACCTTCACTTACTAATAAGGACTCCACCCCTGTCTCGACTAATCTTAAAAGGCCCAAAAGCGATTCGTCTCCTCCGCTACCCCAACAGATCCGGCCATAGAAACCATTCTCTCCGAAATAAGAGCGCTTAAACCCTTCATAGAAACAACAAATCAAAAATTTCAACAACCAGATGATAGATGGAAGGGCTTCGAAAAAAAATGGAAGAGGTAGAAAGAAGGGTTGGCCTTACAGAGGATATGTCTCCAAAGGTGGCGCACCTTGAAAAAGTTGTCAAAGATCTACAGAAACATAATGAAGACTTGGAAAATCGCAGTCAGCGCAACAATCTACGCATCCCCGAATTACCAGAAGGTTGTGAAGGGTTGGACCCCATAGCATTTATTGAAAAACTGCTTTCGACCATTCTTCACTTACCTAAGGAAACTCATCTCAACATACAGAGAGCATATCGGATTGGCCCATTGAGAAATGAAACTTCTCCTCGTTCCTCTCCCAGAACTCTTATATTCTATCTATTAGAATATACCCAACTACAGTTGATCATTACAGAAACTAAAGAAATAAAATCTCTCATCTGGCACGGAAACAAAATATATATCTCTCAAGACGTTGCGAAAAGCACAGCCCTTCGAAGAAAATAATTCTTATCCTTTCGTCCTGCATTAAGAAAGCTCAACATCAGATATGGTTTATATCATCAATGCTCCTTCAAAATAACCCATGATGGACGCCCAGCCATCTTTGACGACCCTATCGACTTAAAAACGTATATATGCTCTATCAAATCTGAAGGAATGGACACATCTTCTCCAATGAATACCTCTACATCATCCAGAACATGAGGCCCTGTTTTGTTTTTTCTCTTCGCCGATTGTTTTTTCTTGTCGTCCTCTAACTTATTCAAATCTCGTCATTAACCATATTACACAAATTTGGTGAGGCGGGCACTTCATTAGCGCTCCTCTCCTGCAAAGAGTTGTCGCAGTTTTTTTATTTATTTTTTATTACTGCTCAGACTCTGTTGGTGTCACCGACCCCATATGCTTTCCCAAAGCCTTTTCTTTCTCCATTTTTCTTTAATCCGCTTCCCGGTCTGATCCCTTCATTTCTACATCACATTTGCTGTTTTGCCTACTGTCCTTATTAACCCTAAGATTTATATCTTACTCCCTTTCTCAGAAATCACAAGATCTGATTAGACCTCTCCACCCTCACCCCTCATCCTTATATGTCTCCCACTTGTGTATCACTCCCTCTATAAAATATCTCAAATGTATCAGAAGTTCGCTAAAAATTATATGCTATGTTCATCACAGGAATGTTACCAAAACACTATGGGGGTCATTACGAGTATGGCGGTAGGGGGTTAACGGCACCGGTAAGGATGCCGGTGCCGTTAACCCCTTACCCCACATTCCGAGGTCCCTTAGCGGGTTCCACCAGGAACGGCTGGTCTGACCAGCCGTCCTTAGCGGGACCTGTTAAGGGACCATAGAGCTAATAACGGGCCCGCAATTTGCGGGCCCGTTATTAGCTCCTTCCCCATTCCCATTGAGCCCTATGGGGGCTCTAATGGGAATGGGGAATGGTTTTCGAAATGGGGACTTACCATGTCCTCCAAGGTTGGAATGAACCGATAAGTCCCCATTCAGAGACAAGGGACCCGGACCCAGGTTTGGATAGCTAATAGCACCATGGCTGCTTCCAAATTCGGAATGACCCCCTATGTATTCAAAATTAAAGGATGTAGAGACCAGGGCATGATCCGAGATGATGTTGTTGGAAATCGTAGAATCTATAATTGTGCCGGTAAGGGATTTGGACGTGAAAATATAGTCTAGGCGGTAGAGTGTGTCATGAGGAGGTGAGTGAAAGGGATAATCCAACTGCGTAGGATGTGAGAGTCTCCATGAGTCTATTAGTCATGTTTCAGCAAGACATTTCTTGAAAGCTTTATGTGTTTTTTAAGTTTTAAACAAACTTTTTGATTTTCGATCAAGAAACGGGTCAAGAACTTGGTGCACATCACCATATACAATAAGATTATTGAAGTTATTTTTAACAATCATTTGTGCTAATGAGGACCATAAAGAAACCATCACACAGATGGAAATGTAACAACTTCCTCTTACAAGACCCACAGTTTATACATTCCACACAATCATTCGTATGACAATTTTTTACTGATAATCTCGAAGGCGATACTTCTTTTGTTAACAATTGTAATGCATTCAAAGCAGCACTTCGAGGACATATCATAGCATATTCTGGGGAAAAAAAGAAACTGTGTAGAGTACACCCTGACAAACTCTATGTCCAACTCTCCCCAGTGGAAAAAAATATTATAATGAAGCTAATGTGTCGAATTTATGCTCAGTCATGACTTTACGATTCCAAATAAACAAGGAGCTCACAGACTTAGCCGCTGGCACTCTACTCAAATACAAAACTCAAATCTACCAAACTTCAAACAAGGCAGGAAAATCATTGGCATCCTATCTCAACATTAAGAAGGAAAGAACCTTCATATCATATATCAAAGACAAGTCCGGCACAACACTAACTCAACCCAACGAGATATTACATTGCTTTAAACAGTTCTACACCGACCTTTACACTCCCGAAACTACAATTCCCCAGGAAAATATCAACTCCTTTTTCCAAAACATCAATAGACAATCTTATCCCCAAATTGACTTATCTCAACCCCAAAACTTAAACAATTATTCTCCTATTTCATATCACAAAATTCATCTTCAGGAACTTTTTCCGAAGCCATTCTCATTTTGTTTTCAAAACCAGACAAAGATCCCATATTACCAAACAACTATAGACCCATATCTCTGATTAACGTTGAAAGTAACATTTTTGCAAAAATACTAGCTAACAGGATTGAATCTTCCCTCCCAAATATGATCAAACCAGATCAAGTAGGATACCTGAAAGGTCAAAACATCTCAACCAATGCCAGACTATTATTCAATGCCTTTCATATAATATCTAAACACAAAAAGAACAAATTAGGATATGCTGCACTTGCACTAGATGCGGACAAATTATTTGATCGGGTTAATTGGGACTTCATGTTCCAATCACTCAGGTGGCATGGTTGTGGAGAGCATTTTATTTCCCTGATCACGCATCTATATTCATATCCCAAATCATCCATATTAATTAACGGTCAATCTTCTCACTTCTTTTCCTTAAATAGAGGTACTAGACAAGGTTGCCCCCTATCCCCTATTCTCTATATTCTTTCACTAGAACCCTTACATGAACTCATAAAATCAGACAAATGTATTCCTGGCATCCCCAGTGAAAATACTAACTTTAAAATTGCTGCTTATGCAGATGACATTCTTGTCCTAATTAAAGATCCTAAAATCCACCTACCACAACGGATCAAAAGACTGCTTCAATTTTCCCAGGTATCAGGTTATAAACTCAATAAAGAAAAATCAGAAATCCTACCATTAAATGCCTTTTGTTTCAAACATGAACTAGATTAGGCATCCACTTTGCAAGCGCTACAAAAGAAAATTGAATAAGCAAATATTGTTATGCAGACTAACGGAACTTTCCTCATCATGGTCTCCCCTCTACCTGTCATGTCGGGTCGACTTGAAACCATCAAAATGATGCTCTCCCCTATAGTCTTATATTATCTACAACTCTTACCAGTCCCTTTATATCTATCATTCTTCAAATCCATCCATACTATTCTTACAAAGTTCTTATGGGGCCCCGGCAAAAGTAAACAAATCTCTAGACCCAAAATAATGAAATGGGTGGTGTCAGATTCCCAGGACTTTAAAGTTTATCACTCTGCGTTCTTACTTAAACAATCATGCTGCTGGTTCACTCCCAGCAATCCTTTTGATATACCCCCTTGGTGTGTCTTAGAGAAAAACCTTGCTCATCCATATGATATTACAGATCTCATTTATGCCCTTAGCCATTTTTCCTCAGCCCAATCAGATCCGATGAAATCCACTATCTCTGCTCTCAGACGATTTCTTTTTCCACATACTGCGTCTCCGGTAAAAAATCTTTCTCCTTTAATATGGCAGAACAAAAACATTAATATCAATAATAGAACGGCAAATCGTAAATCCTGGTTAAAATGTGGCATCAAATGAATTCAACAAATTGTCAATGGTTCCTCCATTCCCTCATTCCAACAATTAATCAACCTCTTCTCCATCCCAAGATCGGACTTCAATTTTTATAACAATTTGGTTAATGCCTGTTTGGACGCTCTTCATCGTTTCTCAAATATTGTCCTCACACCTGATGCCTCTAGACTTCTAATACTAGAGTCCCGGGTTTTAGTCTTAACAGTGCACGGTGGTGGCACAAGTTATGTTTGGTTAGTTTACGATAACTGCGAAATTCTGATGTTTTTCATTTTTACTTGTAACCGTAATGTCCCTTAAACAAAGTGTGTTCAATGAATTTCACAGGTTTTTACCAGTGCACGCTAATGTGCTACAACATCCTAATGCCATACTTTCCCCCAATATATCAGAATTTCTTGCCAATATCGAAAGTTTCAGGTAAAAACAGTGCCATTCCGTACCTCATAGCAACATTTTTAACACTTCTATGAACTTTCTGCAACTTTTTAGCACTGTTTCCTGTTCTTGGGCGATTCAACGACATCTGACATTATCGCAAAGCTCCCGACCAGCGTCATGTGACCATGCGCATGCAGCAAGAAGACATGTTCACTAACGGGTCTCTGCTTCACAAAGGGGTTCTGTACTTTGCAAACAGTTTGTAACTAAGAGGTTTTGAGTTCAAAATGTACCCTTGCACGGCTCCTAGATCTATTCCTACTGATTTTCCAACTGCAATCCAGGAGAGAGCAAATGCTTGGAGCAATATTAGAAAAGCTGCTATTAAACTTCAAAAATGACATCAGTCATGGCCATCCCTCCTCTCCCACAGGAACCACCACCACCATCTGGAGATCCTCTACAACGGAAAAGCGCAATGATTCAGAAAACAATCAAGGGGACCTGGAAGATGAGATAGAGGAAATGCCTACCTCCTGTACTCAGAGAGAATCATGGGTGTGACGGTTCTTTACTACCATTGGGAGTATACCAAAGGCTAAGGCTACAAAGGTTAAATTTGCTGAGATTGTGCTCAGTCACGGACAACATTGGCAGTACTCCTACGGCACCACCTCCATGCAATGCCACACCAAATCCAACCACTGCAATGCTCTATTTCATTTATTTATTTATTTTGACATTTGTATTGCGCACCGAACCCTGAGGCATTTAGGCGCCTTTGCTTAAGAAGGTTGGTTACATTGGTTTCTAGCACATTTTACATGCATTGCTTACGTGGGTTACATAGTATAGTTACATTTGTACATTAACTTGCATTTTCAGATCTATGAGGGAGGGTAGTGTTAGGAGTGCCTAGGTGCTAGTATGTAGCTGCTAATTTGGTGTATTGGCTTTTGCTTTGTTGCTTTGTTGCTTTTGCTGAATGACCAGGGGGAGGGGGCACATCTCAATGCAAGGGGCATGGCATTCCATTGTTTGGCTGTGAAAGGCTTAGAAAGCCTGTTCCTTTTTCAGGAAGAATGGGCCTGTCTTCCTCTACCTCGTCTTCCTCAAGCAATACTGCCACCACACAGACTACTCCTGTGGGGCAGGCAATGCCACCATCTACCTTTCAAGCCATAAAAGAGGTAGTTGATCCATATCTGTCCAAGACAACTATACTGCAACACACCACTCTGCAGGGGGGAGCAGTTTTGAAGTGCTTTCAAGGGTGCAATCAATGAAAAGCACTGCCCCTTACCTTAGATTTAAGGCACATACAACATCTTTCCCTGTCCACCTGCCACTCCATATCTTTCACTGGTGCCCCTTCCCACATTTCTCTCCAACTTACTTCCTGGCCTCTCCTGCAAAAAACAACACAAAAAAATACAAAATCAAAAAACTCCAAAAAAAAGGTTCCTTTATGAACCAAATTTCACAGTTACAAAATAGAACTAAAACAAAATCTTATAGACTACATCTACTTGCATTCCTCAGTAAAGTAGTTAGATTCAATAAGATTCTCCAACATTTCCATTAACATTTTGTATTATGCTAGTGGAAATAATGGACAATTGTATAGTAGACAAAAAAAGAAAGGGACAGCAACAATGTTCTCTAGCATACAATAAGAACCATAATCCATGGACCTTTGTAACTATCTGCGGTCTCTGCAGTCCACTTTCCAGGCCATGCATCATAAAATGACCCGTATGTCACGTGCACAACATTGCACAGGGCAACCCTACTATTCTTTTTACGTTTATATTTGTAGCACTCCCTCATTGCCTGCTTTCTAACAATCACACATCCATCCACCAATCACTTCCAAAAACTGTACATATAAACGTATGAGCATATTAAACTTCCACATACCAACTGCCACTTAACAATGTTCTACAAATCCTTTCAATCTGCACTTCCATTACTTATTACAAAAAATTTACACAGTGCTCCTATAAATGCACACATGCATTGTGCAGTGAGAGAAGTGCGTAAATAGAAGGGACAGTACGGATGGGCAGGTGCTCATGGGAACCCAGGAGGGAAATGCTAAGGGATTCCAAGGTGGGATGCCAGTGGTTAACTACTGGAGCAGAGGAGTCCAATGGGTGGGATGCATCTTAACCGTAAAATCCCTTTAACAAAGTTGTAACCTATGTGTGTCGTTATCAGCAGCGCATGCAGGGGATACAAATCAGCATTGAATTGCCTATGGCATTAGGCTCAACTATGACCCCAGCACATCCAAACAAGTCATATTATTCCCTGCACCTACCCTGCATCCTAGCTCAGTGTCCACAATACTCTAATAATGTAACCAACGGCCAGTGCTTAAGGCTTGCAGCCATGGCCAGTCTCCAAATCCATGAGGCATGGGCTTCGGCAATGCTGCATTCCCCAATAAGCAAATCAGAGTACACATTTGCATTTGCCAAGGGTC
Source organism: Ambystoma mexicanum (assembly GCF_040938575.1). NCBI lineage: Eukaryota > Metazoa > Chordata > Amphibia > Caudata > Ambystomatidae > Ambystoma > Ambystoma mexicanum. The sequence goes on along the minus strand of NC_090937.1, from coordinate 318,941,248 downwards.
AGGCCCACTACACAGACACCAAATGTATATCACTAGTTTTTCTACTTACATTCTTACACTTTGGAAGAATAAAGCACAAGACATCTTTCCAAAAAACATGCTTTAGAGGTACTTGCTAAAGCTTGTCGTGCAAGTCTGTTGTAATCTAGTCCACCACTTCAGGCAAATTACAATACACATTTCTCCATGATGCTGGTCAGGCCCATTGCCCAGACACCAATGTTAGATCATTGTGTTGTGTACTTACATTTTCACACTTTCAAAAAAATAAAACACCAGACTTATTTACAAAACCATGCTTTGAAGTTATTGCTGACCATCCTCAGGCATATTTGCTGCAATCCCATCCAACACTTCAACCTGTACACATGAGCAGATTTTTTTCCCATTCAAACCTATCCCTATTTAAAAGAAACATTTCCACATTGATGGTCCCTGGTGGCCATGCCCACTTTAACCCTATTGCTGGTCCCTCGTGGCTATGATCCGGACAATCTGGTCACAGCCCATGGCACAGGCTATGCTTCAGTCACCAAAGGTATATAACTATTTTTTGTACATAGATTATAACACTTTATAAACAATAAAACACAGACACTTTTGCAAAACCATGCTTCCAGGTCCTTGCCAATGCTCCTTAAAGGCGTTTGCTGCAAATCCGGAAATGTTTAATTTTTTTAAAAGTGTCAAAATGTATGTACATAAAATAGTCATATATCTTAGACCCCACTTGACAAAATCCATTCAGACTTTTCACACACATTCAAGGTTGGGTCTATAATCGTTCTGAAAACGTTTGGCCACATTCATCAAATGGCAGCAAAGTTATAAACCTTCTGAAAAAATGTTCAGACCCTCCTCTAATGTTGCTCCCTCTTTACAAAATCCCACTACACTTTGCAAACTCCTTCATATCCAGGTCTAAAATATTTTTGCAAACCTTTGTGTAGATTTGTCAAATGGCACCATATTTATAAGCCTTTAAAGTATTTTGGGACCGCCCCCACCCGCTCTAATTTTGTTCACTCTTGACAAAGCAGCACCACACTTTGCAGTGACATTCAGAGTCAGGTCTAAAATGGAATTCTAAAATGTCAGGCATTTTCATTGAGAGCCGCCAAAGTTATAAGCCATCCAAAAACTGCTTTTCACCAAGCCTGTAAAGCAGAAATAGGCACAGATGTTCCTGAACATCTCCGATGTTCGTGAACTTCACAAGACTGCCCCGGAAATCCGGACTGTTCGTGGAAATCAGAGTTGAAAAAACACAAATTTGTGGGGCTTTTTAAAGCCATATACCATCCAATCCTCATCACCCCTCACCGCCGCAGATATAGTTTCATAAGTTTGACAAGTGCAGTGTTTTGTTTTTTAATATCTTTTTACTGCGCAATCCACGGACTATGGGAGCTGTCTACGAATCCAACATGGCGGGCGTTTCCAAAAATGTGATGCACCTCACGTTTTTCACAATTCTATCAGCGTGAGCGTCTGACGTCCGTTGTTATCACCCTGCCTTTTGGACCAATCGGAGGTCTGTCCGCGAATCGAACAGGGAAGCGAGTCTGCGGACCAAACCCAGATATCACAAATGTTTTTTGTACCTACTTTTTGGCCATTTAAAAAAAAAAAACTACTGGACGGATTTATACCAAATTTACAAAAGCATGCTTTCAGGACCAAGTCACTGCGCCTACCGCAAATTTGGTGGACATCTGTCCAGCGGTTTGGGCTGAAGGCATGAGCAAAACATTTTTTCCATTGCGATATGGGAAAAAACACACATTTTGAGACACCAATATAAGTTTTCCCCCCCTGCATAAAATTACACCAAACTTTGCAAAATCAATCTGACAGGGCCATATAGTTATTTTGCAAGGTTTTGTGAGGATTCGTCCAGGTGGGGAAAAGTTATGAGATGCCCAAAAAGTGCTCTACCAATGGGTTGAACAACTTAACCTTAACTACAGCACCGTTACCGCAGGCAGTGTAATATTCAATGAAAAAGCTTTGTTACAGGGACGTCATGGTTACAAGTCAAACTAAAAAAACGTAGAACTTTGCCAGTTGTGTTACGCTAAACAACCATAACTCATGCCATCACTGTACACTACTAAGGCTAACACACAGGACATGAAAGATGACATCACAAATGTCATAATGACATCACTGATGACATCACATGCTACATTAATTTTAATAAACAGTCCCTACAAGAGGTTGAGTTTATAATGTAGGAAAAAGATGTTCGGGTAGCATCCCTTGCGCCATGACCCGGACAATCTGGCAACTGCCCGTGGCCACAGGCTATACATCAGGCACCAAAGGTATATCACTATTGTTTGTAAAACCATGCTTTCAGGTCCTTTCCAATGCTCCTTACCTGAATTTGCTGCAAATACACCATGTTTTATTTTTTGAAAAGTGTCAAAATGTACGTACATAAAATAGTCATATAACTTAGCCCGCACTTGACAAAATCCAGTCAGACTATGCCCAAACATTCATGGTTTGAGCTAAAATCTTTCTGAAAACTTGTGTCCACATTTGTCAAATGGCAACAAAGTCATTAACCATCTAAAATTATTGAGACCACCCTCTAATCGTGCACCCCTCTTGGCCAAATCCCACCAAACTGTGCAAAAATATTCATATCTAGTTCTAAAATCCACCCATGTTTCATTTTTGAGAAGTGTCAAAAATGTACGTAGATAAAAAAGTCATATAACCTATTAATATCTTGACAAAATCCATTCAGACTTTGCAACAACATTCAAGGTTGAGTTTATAATCTCTCTGCTAACTTTTCGAAAATTCATCAAAAAACATCAACAAAGTTATAAGCCATCTAAAAATGTTGTGACTCCCCTCTAATTTTGCTTCCTCTTGACAAAATCCTTCCAAACAACGAAAGATCATTGAAATTTGGGTGTAAAACCGTTTTGCAATCTTTTGTGCACATTTGTCAAATTACACCACATTTTTAAGCCTTTAAATTATTTTACCCCCCCACCCTCTAATTTTGTTCCCTCTTGACAAAACAGCACCACACTTTGCATAACCATTCAGTTCTAGAATGCAATTCCCACATTTCTTGCAGCTTCATTGGGTGGTGCCAAAGCTATAAGCCATCCAAAAATTGCTTTTCATCAAACCTTGTAATGTAGAAATAGGCATACATTTCAGCAGACTTCTCAGATGTTCGCAAACATCACAGGATGGCCCTGGACATCCAGACTGTTCGTGGACATCGGAGTTTAAAAACCAATCCCATACTCATCACCCCTTATCTCTCCAGAGATTGTTTCATTAGTTTGACAAGTGCAATGTTGTGTTTGTTAAAATATATTTTTACCAAGATGTTCACGGACATCAGCTGCTGTCTACGAATCCAACATGGCGGGTGTTTCCAAGAATCGAAGGCCCATCCATGGACGGAACAAGGAAGTGAGTCCACGGACTGAACCCAGATATCACACATTTAAGCTACTTTTTACCTACTTTTTGACTGTTTAAAAAAAGATGACTGCTCTGATTTACACCAAATCTACAAAAGCACACTTTTGGGTCCACTCCTGCACATTTAGTGAAAATACGTCCAGCGATTTGTGCTGTAGGTGTGAGAAAAACTTTTTTTCCATTGCGTCTATGGGAAAAACCACACATTTTCAGACTCCCCCTATAACTTTGCCCCCCTGCACGAAACTAAACTTTGCAGAATTAATCTGACGGGACCGTATACTTGTAATGCAAAGTTTTGTGAGGATTCGTCTGGGGGGGCGAAGTTATAAGCCACCCAAAAAGTGCTCTTCCTCTGGGTTGAGCAATTTAACCATAGCTACAGGGCAGCTTCCCCAGGCCCTTTTATTTTACAGCAAAGAAAAGCACACAGGTGCCCAGGATGGCACTAGAGATTCCCAAATAACTCCCAATAAGGCAGATGGTAGGAGTTGCACAATAGACATTTTATTTAAGCAATGAAAGAGGCACACCTGATAATTTGTTTCACAGCAATAATGGTGCACGATCACACTGAAAGTGCCTGCATAAAGAGAGCAATTAATTTTGTTAGTGTTTAGACAGAATATTCAGAGTGGATAATGGTGTCCTGCCTGGGCGCTATATTGGAAATGCTTTCGCCTGACATATGCGAAGAATATTTCAAGCTCAATCGTAAGAAAATCACCTTATAGTCATTTACTTTTTAGTGTTGTATAGCTATCATAATTGGTGTCTAACAACTTTGTGTCTTTAAATACAAGAAATAGGGCAATAATTTGTGTAATGTGTGTGTATATAGAAGAATAAAATACGAGTGGATTCATGTTCATAATTGATGACATTGTACAGTCTCAACGGAGTGTATGAGTGAGATCATCCAAATAACATGTTGCAGCCTACTTGCACATGGTGCTTGCATAGTGTAATTATGCATTTTCAACTTGTCCCAGTATGATGTAGACATCCTAAGACAACATTTCTTAAAGTGCCAGCATAGTACATTCTTGATCACATGACCACCAGTAAGTTGGACTGATAGCATGTGTTCTAGGATCTAAGCATTGAGCACTATTGGTTTCATTTTTAGTTTGGGCTACTAGGTGTTGCTTGCTAAGCTGAAACTATTGCATTAGAGTACAGATGCATTTGCTGTATAGGTGCATTATAAATACCCAATAAATAAATAAATGGCATAAGAGGAGGGACACACAACCTGTAGGTGTTCTTTGGTTATGTGCCCACCCATTGACTGCCCAGGGCCATGCTAATCTCTATGGCCATTCGCACCCAGTTCCCACCCCTCCCTGCACAGAATGCATCCTTGTGGGAACTCTTTGAGCTTGCTTTTTTCAAGCATTACCATCAAACAGTGCATGCAAAGTGCATGCTAGTGTTTTTTTCAAAGCAGTCTTCTGTGAATTAATGACTTAATTGGAGTTTTAAACCTGCGACTGGTGTAATAAAAATGTCTTACCAGATGTGACTTCTGCCACTCGATGTATAAGTACTGTGTGTGTCCTTCCCTCAAGTACGGTTAAAAACAACAATTGGCAAAGCCAACGGGTTTGGCTTGTGTTTAAGTATTAGAGATTTGCCAGGCACTGCTATTAGATGCCCATGTACTTGTACCATTTTGCACATGTTACCATCAATGGCCAGTTAATACACCTACAGCTGTGCCTGGCAAGTGTCTTTTCCATGCCCACACGTAAGCCAAAACTGTTGGCATTGCCAATGCTTATTATAATTATTTGCATTGCTCAGGCTCAAATTATGTGTTAGTGACATCATCCAAATGAAATGTTGCAGCCTACCTACACATTATTTTAAAGTGCTTGCATAGTGCAATTGTGCAATTTCGACGTGCCCCAGTCATAAGTTGACATCGTAATGCAACATTTCTTAGAGTGCTATCGTGGTACATGCTGGAAGGTTATCACAAATCAGTTGATTTGAAAAGTTGATGTAAAGATCGGTTCTCAAATCTGAGCATAGTGTATATCATGATTCACATTAGTCCTTAAAAACGAAGCAATTTGACAATATATATACACAACACACACACACACACACACACACACACACACACACAGTGGCCCTCATTACGACCATGGCGGTAAGGGGTTTACGCCAGCGTTAGCTGCGCCGACCCCTTACCGCCAACTACGAGTTCCCAGAGCGCCATGGTCACTTTTCCGCCCGCTTTTTGCGGGCGTAAAAATCCATGGCGCTATGGGACCTCGGTGTTAATTACGCCACCGTAGTGTACGGTGGCGTAATTAACACCTTCCCCACTCCCATTGAGCCCTATGGGGCCGAAATGGGAATGGGGAAGGGTAAATGGGTCAATGGGGACTTACCGCCCCGCCGACCTCGGAATGGGGCGGTAAGTCCGCCATCCGCCATGGCGTAAAGGGACTTTGCGCCATGGCGGAAAAGTCCGCCGATGGCGGAAAAAATCCGCCAGGGTCGTAATGAGGGCCAGTGTCAACATAGCAACACCCCAATACCACATGGCACTTTGCACAGGAAAGTGTGCATACTCCTATATAACTGGTGACTTCAACCATGACATTTCACCAAATTCTGCAGAAAAAAGATTTGGCCTGAAAGAAAACATATCATTCAGGAATGCACACAAGATTATTTTTTTGGGAAGACAATCAAATATCTATTTTGCTTTTCGGAGAAAAAAAATCTCTTCAATGCAACAGAAATGTCTTCAATATGACACGTTTATGAGAAATTGATTTCTTTTGATTTTACAATTCAGTCATGTGCAGACCATGTTGAAAAAACATTGAAAAATATGAACACAAAGAGTTGCTGACATTTTACTCCATACTGGGGAAATATACCATTATCTCAAGAAAAAAAAAAGCATATGGAAAAAAATACACTTAATACAGAAAATGTTTATTGTGCACCCTATTTGTATGATGTTCCATGAAGAGAGGAAACAATATGGACCTTTGGAAATACTACAGACATTATAAAATATATTTTTTATAAAAAGGGAATGAGTGAAAAAAAAAGTTTTTTAAAAACATTTTTATTGTGATTTACTTCATTACAAACGTTTTACAAATTTTCTCACATATTTCCAAATTTCATCAGTTAAACATTTTTTCCATCACTCTTTACACCCCGTTGGGTCGCAAGGTATGAGAATAAAAGTTGATAATGAGCATATCATTCAACTAGTTGACTGGATTGGTTTTGTTCAGTATTTTATCCAGAAAGTTTCCTCCTGCACAAACCAAAGTTGTTTTTTCACCCATAAGGAACAGGTTCTAGCATTCATCAACTGATAGGGTCTTTGCTTTCCGCAATAAAAAATGAGCGATCATCAATTAGTGTGGGACAAGTCATTATGAGGTGTTTGACCATTTCAATATTTTCTGAAAGTTTGCAAAATCGACAGGTAGTGTTGTTGATGTCTTGGTGTTTCTGCACATATAAGCGTTCCTTTGTTGGACATAGATTCAGTCTTAAGTGCAGAAACTGATTCCGATGATATCTGCTCAGGAATATTTGCAAATATTTCATTGTCATATTTAGAATTCACTGTTCGAGCACCAGATTTTTAGTGTTTTATATTGCTCTCTTTCATTGAGAGACTCAATCCAGTCCTGTTTTCTTAATTTATCATTTACTCCATAAGGGTTGTTCACCAATTATTCCAAGGATGTCTCCAGATGCTCAAGGTGCAGCATGCATTTATCTTAACATTTGTCTAAGAGTCCTGTATGTTTTCTGGTTGCCGATGCATTTAGAATTCTACAAGGCTGGTGGCATTGGTCATTTTTATTTTCTTCAGTAGCAATAGTGTTTTCCATACGATGATAGACTGGAGGGATTGCAGACCTAAATTTGACTCTGAAGGCAAACACTGTCATGCTTTTTGGCAATTTCATAGTTATTTTCCAAAATGTACCCTTGAGGGCATTCCAGGTTTTCCACAACAGATTAAAACTTGCTTCACCGCCATAAGTCCCAATTGGATCTACCTTTTGTTTATAAAAGGTAAGAAGCAGTAACACTGAGAATTTGCCATACCTCGTGCGCAATATGGACCCCTGCAAGGCTAACATTTTGGCTTTTGTTGTAATTCTGTTAGCCACATTTTTTCTTCCACTGATTTATTGAATTTGATACCAAGGTAACAAATGGATTCAACCATTTGGGTTGTTCAAAACCTATTCTCCATCTAAAGTTCATTCCTTTTTTCCCAAGGTTACGGTCAAAAGCAATTATTTTTGTTTTTTTAATATTGTTTTGTTTTTGTTTTTTGTTTTTTATTGTTATTTTTATCCCCAAATCGTTACAGGACATATAGTTTTGGAGTGCGTCAAGTAGACGCTGTAATCCAATCAGAGTTTGATTCAGTAGGACTAAGTCATCAGAATAGATCATCAATGATATCGATGTTTATTGATCTTTGGAGGAAATTTTATTTTATTTGTTAATTCCTTTGATATATCTGTCAGGAATAGAGGTTGAGGTTAAGGCTTTGATAGCTTGTAGCAAGTCTAAAGATCGCCCCACATTTGCAGTGTTGCCCATAATTTAGATCTGTTTACACTATCAGAGGCTGTTCTTAAGTCGATAAAAAACCAGAAATAGATTTATTTTATTCTTTATCGACCCCAATTTTGCTGTCTTCAGAAGAAAGAGACTGAGGTCAGTACCTACACCTTTTGTAAAGCCTGTCTGCCTAGGTTCCAAAAGTTTGGCTCTAGTCGCCCATTTGGTTAACATTTTCTGTAAGTTGGATGCAGAAAGTTTCCCAATCACATAAAACAAAACTATTGGTCGATAGTTAGCCAGATCATCTCTTGTTCCTTTCTTAAAATCATGATGATAATGGCTGAAGTCCAAGAATCTGGTAACTTTCCGAGAGCTAAGATGGAACTGTAAAGAGCTGCTAAGAACCTAGCCCAATGTTCTGGGGCAGCTTTTTAGCATTGAATTTGTTAGTCTGTCCGGGCCAGCTGCCCGTGAATGTTTCAATTTTAGTATCGGCTCCTTGATATCTGTCTCGGCTATATTGAAATTCCAAGTTGTGGACAAATCTTTGTTGCACAGGGGATCAATATTAACAATAAAGATCAATACCTCTGAATAATGCTTGATACACTGTTGTTCTGATACGCTGCTACACAAACGTCCTTGTTTTAGGATGATGTGATTAATGAGTGCCCAGGTGTCCGTGGTATTTGTCTTACATATTGCTTTCAGCATTATTTCTTCTTGTTCTTGATCACACTGGGCCTCATTACATGGTAGGCGGTAAGGGTTAACGGTCACCGGTAAGGGTACCGGTGACCGTAAACCCTTACCACCTTATTAAGAGGTCCCTTTGCGGGTTGGTACTTTAACGCCTGCTGTGAGCAGGCGGTAAAAAACGAACCCGCAAAGGGACCTTGGTGCTGATTACGGTACCGCAAGCAAAGAGGCACTGACCGTCATTTGGAAGACGAGAAGGGGGTAGAACCTCCAAAGAAACTTTATCCATTATTGACTAAACCAGCAAAGGGATACACAAACCCAACCTATGTCTCAGGAGGATCAAGTTTGGCAGACCCTTTTACAGCCCCACCCCCTCCATAGGCTGCACCCCTGCGTTATCCACTCACACAGGTGTGAGAGCGAGAAATCTCGAAGTGGCACTTTCCACCACACGCACAGAATAAGCCAGATTTGGCGCAGCATGTGAGGCAGCATGTGAGGCAGCAAGGGCTGCAGAAGTCCTGATGCTGATCCAGGCACCTTTCCCATACCTCCTTGGGAAGAGTGGAAACCTGTTTTTTCCACCTTATAACTTGCAAGGAAGGGAGCATACAAACGTTTTTAGCGGTTATCAATGTAACATTATCCTTAGTGATTTTTAGACGGTTGCCTCCTTGGTTTATCTTAATTGTCTCTAACTTGTGTACTGTTGCATCTTTTCTTTTTGTCTTACAAGCCAACCACAGAAGTTTGTGATCACTGCTTTTTTGTGTCACGATATCTAAGGGATCTATGAGATGTAGGATGTTTTGCGTCCATATATAATTGTGGAAGACAAAGTAGAATTACTCCAGGTTTTTTTACCTGGTGTTTTGCCAGGTGTTTGCCCATTTAGCATATATAGGTTACAAGAGCTCATACATTTCAACCACTTTTGACTCCTGCTATTTAATGCAAAAGAATTTTACTGTGAGGCCTTAAAAGGATATCCGTCTATGTCCAGACATTTTACATTTAGTTCTCCACAAATTAACATATGTGGTTTGTTTAGATCTCAATAAGGGTTGTCTATGATGTTAGCCTCGGTTTGCAGAAAGGTGGTTGTGGATATCTTTACCGGATTCCAGTAGAGATCTAACGTTACTCCTAAATTGAAGATGTTGAAGTATGGTCCACTGGACAAATGGATATGGGTTGCCGGATTTGACCACTTTCATATTTTGATCGTGTTTGATCAATGTTATTAACCCTGCATAGTGACTACATTGATTGCCTTTTTTGGCAGGGTTTATAAGGGTCAAGTAGCCATCACAAGCCGGAGGAATTTGAAACCATTTTTCCAGGAGACAAATTAAGGTGGCTTCATTGAGGTTCAGCGTGGAGTTATTAAACAGATATTTGAATCCTCATGTATTCCAGGACAATAGGCATGTATTTAATTCAGATGTAGAAGTTTCTTGCTAATGATTTTCTGAATTTGTCCGGCCTCTGGTTAGCCAGAACCAGTCAGAAATCCTTTGTACATTGTCAGAATGGCTGCGAAGACTTTTCCCAAGGGTAGAATACTCAGTGTGGTTGGAAAAGGTAACTCTCAGAGGAGCTGTCTTTGTGATGGTTGGCTTTTGTGAGGTCTGTACAGTATGCTGCCCAATTAATTATTGACACTGTTGGTTTAGAAACTTGGAATCATGGATGTTTCTAGTATGTTTGGCAGATAAGCGCTCGCAAAGCTCAAAACCGAAAGGTAAAATTGCGGAATTAGCTTCTAGTAGCGTTTCTTTCATCATGTGAGATTTCACATAAAGAATCACCCGTCAGTTCTTGACTCCTTTTCCAATATCACCGGGAGGGACAGCCAGCTCCGTAGAACTGACAAAACTGAAAGCTCTCTCAACACACCCATATTACTTACAGTTTTTATGATGAAAACCACTAAGCAACATTTGTTAGACGTTATTAATCCCACATTCCCCATTGACTAGTCCCTACACAAAAGTCTAAACATACCCTATTGGTTAATAACCAATCTTTCATGACATGAATACAAATTTACCAATCTCCTAATTATGCAGTCAGCAGAAAATATTTTGTTCTGATTGGCCCATTATATTCAGATACCTTGTTGTAACAATTGTCTTTTGTTATTGGTCAAAACAACTTCTTGTGATGTGCATGCCCTGCGATGGGACCCAATCATGGAGTGAATGTGAACAGCAAAGTCAAATATTTGTGGCAACAAAATGGGAACAATACATCTTTCTCATGAGACCAGACAACTTGGCAACCCCTGACCCACTCTCTGACTTGGCAGCTGCAAACTTGGCAGCAACTCTTTTGACTCCAATCTTGAAACATGTTGCTTTCCTAGCACCCATCCTTCCATAACTCTTCTGCGAAACAGGTGGCTTTATAAAAAAATGCTTCTGAGGCACTGGTCTTTGAGACAAACTTCTCTGACTGATTTGCTCTATTCAGCCTCACGCCTGCAGTCCAATGGTCTTGCCTATTTGTAATGAAGGCAGTATTACCACATTACAATTCGCTATCCTGGCAATATCTCAACACCATGTTGTGTTCTCACAAGATCTGCCCTTCACACTTGTTGCACTAATCTAATTGTCAGGAACAAAACTGATCTAGTACATTCCGTTCACAGCTCTTGTTGACCTCTCAGCCTTCCACCATGTACTACTATCTGCATGGCACTTCCCCTTTCCTCCAAGGACCTTGGCTGTCAGAACACTCGCTGGGGAGAAGCAATAATAAAATTGAATTAATTAACAGACCATAACAAAACAGAAGCTCAATAATGTTGCATAGTGCTTCTTTACTGACAGAGAGTTGCATCCTCTGGTCCTAGTACATAATGGCAGGACTGATGTGGCAGATAGCACTTATTCTATTAAAAATAAACATCTAGCTTACCTACTGTTTGCATTGTGTAGCATTTCAGCAACCCTTTCACTAACTACAAAATCTATCCTCAATACAAAGGCAATATATTTTGAGTTCTCCTGCATAAAAACAAAGCTCATTTTGATTCATTAATGCTGGCTACAAAGCTCTTACAATATTATGGGCCTCAACTTTAACTATAATGAATATCAGTACCCAGTCATGGACAAAGAGCGTGTTAAAGCAAGCTCATTGGCCCTTGCTGGGGCATTACTCGTTTGACAAGCCTCCCTCCCCGCTGTGGCTCCAGCCAGAGTTCCTTCTGTGATCGGCCACTATGGAATGGGAGAAAGGACTAAACGTAGTTCCTTCTCCCTGTTCCATGATGGCCATTTTGTTTTTTTTTTTTGTTTTCTTTTACATTGATTTCAATGTCTGCCATGGAAAGGGAGAAGGGAGCCCCTTCTCCCGATCCCCAGTGGCCATTTATTTTGCTTTCTTTTTGAGAAACGGTTGCAGCGCCATTCGGACTCAAGAAAATTGCAATTAGTACCCGGTATGACATGCCGGGGTACTAATGGCAATATGACCCTTAGAGGGGGGCCCTTATCAGTTGGGTAATGTACCTGGGGTTCCGTAAAGCTCTAACCCAACCGGTAATGGGTCATATTGCCTAAATATTCTTGGTGCTCCTACTTTCAACATTTAATTCTAAATGTCTAAAGTGTATCCAAACTAACTACAATTTACACATGTGCAAACATGCAACACCAAATGGTCAAAATGCTGACACTAAAATGACCAGTTCTCCATGTTTATAAAATGTACGTAGCCTGAAACTCCTTTGTCATTTTGTATGTTGCACATGCATGCCAACAATTAAATGACTAGGCAGCAGAGAAAACAAAATGTCATGTAACATCAATATTCACTTAGCATTTCAGTTCATGCCCACACACCAGACAAATTCTAGTTATCATAAGAATGAAATTATAAACACACAGTGAGTATATGTGTTCTACTGCCCAAGGCTGATGTGCCTGAAACACTGCCAAGATTAAACTATATATTTCGATATAGATTTGCATATTGCAAAATCATTATGTCAGAAAATCCTACCTCTTGAACCAGTCCAGGCTCGATGCTTAACAGAGCCAAAGAATGAACTCTGACTTCAATTATAAGGGTAAAGAAGGAACAGTTAAGAAATGTAACTCCAATGCCTTTTGTCGTAACGTTGGCAGAGGGAAGGATATGCTCTTAGAGGGTTGTGAACGTGAACCAGTAGTGACTAAACCAGAACAGGATCACAGTCCAGAAAAAGGTGAATGTCCAATCAAGGTTCTATACAAATATATATCCTTTAATAAAACACACCACCAGTAATAAAACAAATAGAAAATACTGTACAAAATCCCACCATGATGGAAGAACAGAGAAGATGTAAGGAGAAATGAACACTTCGGAGTATGATGTCACGAACACGCAACGCTCACCATCTCATCTCCGGTGGTTTCCAGTCCAACGGGGTCGGTATGCGATGAGAGCGCAGCAAATCCTTCCTGCATTGCCCTGGGGCCCATGTTCTCCGTGAGGTTACTTTGGTGCCCACACAATGCTGTGCGGCATCAGCACCAGTTAAGTTCTCGGCATACACGACTAGTGGTCACGTCACTTCTGGACATCACGTGACCCACACAAACAGGAAATTCCACAATGCCCACAGTATTTAAGTTACCTTTTCTCACTCCATGGTGCTTCTCAACGCTTATGGGTGGCAACCTTGTTTCTTGCACACCTAACCTTGTTTTTGTGTATCTACTATTTTGTTGCCTTGGTGCTCCGGACCCCTAGCTTTGTGTGCTGGATTGCTTGTGGGGTACCCAGCTAAATCTGCTGAAATTTTGGTAGTCGACTTGGCTCTGACTCCTTGATTGCCTTTGGATATCCCTGCTGATTCTGGTAAACTGTGTTTTGGACTTTGCAAGGTTCCGTGGATTGCTTTTGGATTACCCTATGGACTCTGGTTAACTGTGTTTTGGACTTGGTTTTCCCTCCTGGATTGCTTTTGGTACATTTTTTACTTTTGTGGTCTGGACCTTTTTAGTTCTTACGGATTGTCTACCTGTTGGATTACAGTGCACCTGGAAGAACCCCTGTGGACCCCTCTACTGCGCTCCTGGGTGGTGTGTTCCTACCCTTCATAGGGTCTTCTCATTGAAGCACCATCAGAACATGTATTTTCCTGGTGTCAGGTAGGAGCATATTGCATGTACACCGTCCATGAGGGTGAGGGTGCTTGACAATACTGTATTGTTGTTAACCGCCATATTTCCCTTTCACCCACCGAGGACCTGGCACAGTGTTTCCAGTTCCACCTGTGGTCTCGATAACTGGCATGGGTGTCAATATTTACTCTCTCTGGTTGGTGCTTGGGAACGTAGGTGTAAGTTCACCTGGGAAGATCAAGTATAACACATGATTCCATGGGTGGTAGGAGAATTACTAGCCACAAAAGAGGATATGTCAATGTTAAAAAAGTGGTGTGATCTTGACCTAACCAGTCTCTACGGTCCAAGTGGACTGATGGGGCAGTTCAGGGTCAACAGTACCTGGATTCAGTTCTTGGTGGGTGGCGAGAAGGGCCAAATGTGGTCACTCTGTGCAGCAGAAAGCGTGCTCTCAATGAAAACAGGTTAGAGCAGTCCGAGGATTGCTTTGCAGTTGAGCCATGCCAGGTCAGTCATTAGCCAGTAGGAAGGGTTGAGTGAGGATCCAGTGGTTCGAGTCAGGTGGGAATGCTCATCAAAGTGGTGACTTAGGGGCCTTCGATGTGCAGGTCATTGGCTGGTCTGAGCCATGGCTGCAACCCCTGCTCATAGTCGGTGTGCGACTCATCAGTGATTCGAATCAGGACCAAGCGTCGACCAGTCTTTTCGGACCTACCAGGTGACAGACTTATCTAGGGCACGAGGCAGCATCAAGCTGCTTCAAAGTGCAAGCAATAGTTTGACTTGGTGGAGGAGCACAAAAGCCAGCACTGGCACATTCCCTCTCATTCACTGTGCAATAAACACAGAGCAACTGGTTCAAGAGAACAGAGAGCTTCGAGTGGTCTGGCCCTCCAGCTGCTGTGAAGCCTGCTCTGGGGGTCTCGAGGACAGGAGGGTTCCAATCAGGGCCTGCGCAGAGTGAAAGGCCCTGATCCACAGCATAGGTCACTCCTGGTGTGCCCTCAGAGTGGATAGGGGCAAACTTTCGTTCCGTCCCAGATGGCTCCATCTTCACCTCAGGCTGAAGGCTTTGGAAAGCACAACTTTCCTAAAGGAAGTCCAATGAGTTTGTCTCATGTGAATCTTCAGGTCTTGAGAGGATCAGAGAGGATCTGAGCGAATCTAAAGAAGGGGTAGGAGACCCCTTATTTTGAAGACAAAAGTCCCCAGGTGATTGGACTAAAACTCCCTGAACTGGTGGTCTGATACCTGTTCTTGAACAGAGTGCACTTTTCCCTTCTGATGTCACAACCAAAGAGTGTTGCTCTAGAGGAAGTGGAGGGGACAGGAAAGAGAAAAGGACAAAGAGAGAAACAAAATGTGGAAGTGTCCTTCCATTGATCAGGTCCTCCTGCCTAGTCCAATCCCACCCATTTCCTCCCCACTAAGAACAAAGGCCCTTAGAGATGCAGCACCCTGTTTTGAGGCTACTGCTTTTGCATGGGTATGCTAGTTGGATACCCAGATCCAGGACAGCTGCCTCTTGTGGAGGGTTTTACATGCCCTCACAAAGAGATCAAAAATGAGGCCTGGTCCTTCAGGTTCCTGTCCTGCTATTTCACAGCCCCCATGCGGCTGACCAGAATACACAACACCTTCTAGAGCAGAGCTGACTCACAGGGGCTGACACATATGCAATGTAAATTGTGACGTGTTTGCCATTTAAGTAGTACCACAACTAATCTCGGGCAGAGTTTAACCTGCCACCCACATGGGTTACTCATGATCATCATAGTTTTGGCAAGGGGGATGCATATCTTAAATCCCTCCACTGCATGACAGAAACTTGGCTGTCGATATGGCTGTCAAGTGGGCATCTTGTGACCTTTGAATCTGCTCTAAACCACGAGCAGAGCAGGACTGTGGATCAGGCTACTGATGCAGCAGGTCACAGGTACACTATGCTTTTGGCATAGAGTTGATGAAAAGGGGACTCTGGTTAGCAGATTACCCATTTTGAAATGGAATTACCCACGTCATTGTATATTAATAACAGTCAAAAAAGCAAGGCATTTGCACACTGTCCAGATGGTAATTCTAAATTCTGACATATGTCATGCTCAGGAATTTGATTAAAAAAACAGGAGATTGATTAAAGGGGGCCCATAATATGAAGGATATGCCTCAAGAAAAGCACACAATAAAGCAAATTAGAGATGAAGAGGGCAATTTTAAGGGGCTTTGAGCAATGTTAACATCACTTCCCACTGAACATTTTACATAAACAAGTAGATGGTAGACACTGAGAAATGTGGCACCTATCTTTTATCTTGCAGTACTTGCTTTAACAAATATTGATGTGAGGAAAGACACACACCATAATGACTCTATTTTAGTGTGCATAACTAGTTCTTTTTTTGCAGGTATGTTGTTTAGTAGCACAGTGAGTGCTCCAATCAAAGCATGAATATACACAAATACAAACCCCAGCACATGAACACAGATCTCTGCAACAAGTGCTATCATCACAGAGCCATCATCTGCACCATGGTTTAACTAAAACATATCAATATTCATTTACACTTTGATTATAGCATTTTATTAATAGATTAACATATCACTCAAAGAAAGATGGAATAGCCACAAAGGTTATACTGTGGTGAATACACAAACTGGGCATTTAGAGGTTCAGTTCATCTGATCTGAAATTGGTTGTAATACCTCATCAGCACAATATGCAATATAATGATGTGTCTAAGTATTTAAGGAAAATTGTAACAACTTCTTTGGCGGGTAGCCAGGTGGAGGCCCCTCCGACAGTGCAACATCTCAGTGTATGTGGACAAATAGTTCACCCTTGTCCTGCCTGTTATTACTCTCCTTTTGTCAGCAATCACCATAGCTAGGTGCTGATTGAGATTTGCAAGGTGACAATGGCTAGGGTGTGGATGCCAGCCCTGTACCAAAGATGAACTGTAACTGGCATGCTGCAAAGCTCACACTCGTGGAGAAGTATGCATGTCAGTTATTTGTTTTTTTTTTCAAAATGACTGCCAACATTGAGAGGTAAGGATTAAAGAGAGATTGCAATCTATGTCTGTTTATTCTAATGTGTACAGCTTCTCCTACAACATTTTGATACACACACAATTTCCAGAGAAAATATTCTCAACAACAGCCTTCACACATCAAAAAATATTTATTGTGCATTGGGTCAACATAGTTTCCATTACTATTACTTTCCTGTTTCATCTGGGGATGTGGCTTATCTATCACCATCTTTTGTTTTCCCTTGGAGACACATGCTGCAGGAAGGTTACCCAGGCCGAAAACTGTGAATCAATTGTGTCATGGCTTAGAAGTGGCCCAGTAACTGACTGAGATAGCATTTTCTCGGACTATGTGCGGTCGAGGGCGCTATACAAACAATTAGAAGACAAAGACATGATTTAGCTCTCACAGCATGCTGTGTGAAAACTATACTTAGTTGCTTTCAGAAATGTTGTCCTCTTGGGCAATACATCCCTGCTTTCTGAAACCATACTTTTTTTTCAGATCCCATGGATGGAGGATACTCTCACTGTGTGCCTTGAAGAATCAGCTTTAGGAAGGCTGCCAGGCCAGAAATACTTTCCATTAAAGTGAGGCCCTGCCAATACACTCCTCAGGCTCCCTCCTCCATTGTGACAACTGTATTTCTTCCTCAGACGAGCATTTTTTTAATCTATCAGTCATGTTTTTGTGGGTACTTCAAACTAATATGCCACTTAAGTAATAAGAGGTTTCAATGCTCAACTAAATGGTACTCATCTTATCCAGTTTTGAAAGGATGAAAGGCTGAGTCAGCCCTGATGAGGTTCAGAAACGGCGTCCTACAGGTTACACAGCTCAGAGCTCCATTTCCTTTTCCTTTAACTTTGTGTATATTTTTTGTAATCTGAGCAGGTTATTTTAAATCCAAAGTAATGAAAAAGGTGAACTGTTGCTGCCTGTTTCCCTTATCCTCCTAGATAAAAGCTGATATTTGAGATAGATGGCGGCAGCCCCACCAAACATGTGCTAGCACACACATAACAATCTGGTCTTGGTGCTGTGTAGGCCAAATTAGAGAATCCTAGATGTAATGGGATGGTATTAGCACACAGCAAAATAGCAGCTGACGGCAATAGTTCCATATCACATTCCAAATAGTTGCACTTTTAGACACAGGGAGATGCAGACATTGGTCTAGAATAATACTTTGCTGATCAGGTACTGAAGCTAGGATTTAAATGTGTCTGAGTGCTAAGCTTAGTAATGAGGACAGTAGGCCACGCATCACAATTCGTCATCACTAGGACTTGGCTGCAGATGGCAGAAGCGCTATGCAAATATTAAGCTACAAGACTGCACATGAGATCCGCATGAATGATGAATGTTTGTACATTTCCGAATTTGATGACCATTTGCCTCCCTTGCCTGAAGCCTTGAGGAGGAGCGACTTGAAGAAGAGCTCTTCATGCTACTTGCTGGCTGTCCTTCTGTGTGTGACCTGCAGACTGTAGGCAGAAAAGCAAAAGTGCTGATGGTGGGGGGGTGGTGGGGTGGGCAGACAAACAGTAACAGTCGCGGCATCCTGCAACACCATGCACGGAGAGAGGACAGAAGCAGATCAGACACCTTAGACATGTTGATGCATTATGCCACCCACTCAAGAGAAGGGGAAGCATCCAATCCAGGGCAGGCAGGAAACAAGATAGAAGCCTGGGACTGCTGCCTCTCAAAGCATGAGCCCTCATGCTGTTTGGTTCTGAGACTCACGCAGTTGGACTCACTCCCTTTTACATCGACACCCAGCAGTCAGGGAATAAGGAGAGAATAGTGACAAATGATTGACTCAATGCAAGGAGGGGTGGAGCCATCAGACAACCTGAGCAACTCAATGTCAATCATTATTACAGTTTTTAATCTTCTTGGGCTATTATGTGGCGTTTTCCCACCACTGATGAGCCAAAACCTTTGCATTCGACTACAGATAGGGAGAAATGGCATATGAGGAGGGTCGCAAAGCTTTTAGCTGTTGTTTTGGTAATTTGCTTACCAACTGATTGCCAATGGTAATGCTAATCCCTATGGCCACCCCCCCACCAGTTACTGCGCCTCCCCGCACAAAACACCTCTTCGTGTTAACATTTTTAGCTCTCTTTATTCAAGCCTTAACATCAAACTTTACACCTATACCACCTGCAAGTGTTTTCTCAAAGCAGTCTTCTGAGATGTAATGACTTAATTGGAGAAGTAAACATGCTACTAGAGTTATAAAAGTGTATGAATCAGGTCTGGCATCAGCCACTCTATTTATAAGTACTATGTAAGTCCTTAACTGAAGGCCTGTAAAAAACAAGCACTGGCAAAGCCAACAGTTTTGTCTTGTACACAAGTATTAGGAATTTGCAGGCACTACTATTAGAATCCCAGGTCCTCAAACCATTTTGAATCTGCTACCATCAATAGCCAGTTAATACAACTGTGGCAATGCCTGGCAAGTGCCTTTCCTATGCCTACACATAGCACTGTCAATGCTTGTTTGATATCTTCCTAGTTCCTGGTTGTCGTCCTGCTCTGGCGCCAGCAGTGAGCAGCATGGGTCCAAACAGCAAACTGATTGGTTGTGGCAGCAAAGTCTGGGGGGGCGCAATGAGTCACCTCATTAGTTTGGGCAATTAGGTGGCAGAGCCACCTATAAACCGGAACTATTGCACTAGAGTACATATAGGGAGAAATGTCATCTGAGAGGGACGCAAAGCTTGAAGGTATTATTTGTCTATTTACTCGCCCATAGACTGCCCATGGCTATGCTAATCCCTATGGCCATTCCCTCCCAGTTTCTGCCCCATCCCACACAAAACACCTCCTCATGGAAACTCTTTCAGCTCACTTTAATCCAGCCATGAAACCTTACTCTTAACGTGCCTTCCAGTGTTATTTTCAAAGCTGTCTTCTGAGAGTTAATGGCTTAATTTGAGTTGTAAACACGCTACTGGTTTGATAAACAATGTAATCTGGTCTGCCTAAAGCCATTCGGTTTCTAAGCACTATGCGTGTCCTTCACTGAAGTCCTGTTCAAAACAAGCATTGGCAAAGTATTAGACATTTGCTAGGTGCTGCTATTAGATGCAAAGGTACCTAAATCATTTTGCAATTGCTACATCAATGGGCAGTTAATACCACTACGCAGTGCCTGGCAAGGGCCTTTCTGTTGCCTACACAAAAGCCCAAACTGTTGGCATTGCTTTTTTATGTGTCATATGTGCCTGCAGGCATGCACGCACAAAGCATATGTTTTTTTCAGTGTCGAAATGATTATGCGAATGAGAGAAAGAAAGAAAGAAAGAAAGAAAGAAAGAAAGAAAGAAAGAAAGAAAGAAAGAAAGAAAGAAAGAAAGAAAGAAAGAAAGAAAGAAAGAAAGAAAGAAAGAAAGAAAGAAAGAAAGAAAGAAAGAAAGAAAGAAAGAAAGAAAGAAAGAAAGAAAGAAAGAAATGAAATTATTTTCTGGCCTCATGACTTGGCCACACACCATGACGTGACCCCCTGCCCCCAAGCATTGCCACTCCACACCCTCCTAAATTGGGCAGCAGGTGTGGCCTCCTCAAGGGTGGGGGCCCAGGGCTCGTGCCCCGTTTACCCACCCATAAACACGTCTCAGTCTCCTTCGCTTTGTTCAGTTGTACAACTGGATCTCTTCCATGTTACCAAACTTGGGGAGACGTCCACAGAACCAGAATGTCAATCATTCTCACTTTTAGGTCATCAATCCTCTCTTAAGGTGCCTAGAATTTGCTGCAGATACATAAAGGTAGAACACTCTCCTGTTCACCCACCTCCAAAGGCAAGGCTGTATGAGATATAAAGTTTCCATTCAACTATCATCTTCTTTCCCTTAATTCTTTCTAGCCCAAGGATGTGCTATTTCACTAAAGGTATTAAGTGTCTTTTGTTTCAGATCCATTGAGTCACTCACTTATTAAACTACGTTGTGGCTCTTTGAATCCTGGTACTAAATCTGGGACATTAAACATATACATTTTCCTCCAAGGTATCTGGACTGTCCCACCTCAGTAACTTCTGCTCTCTAATTAGACTGCCGGGAGATTCTGTACTTTCTTGATGGGTGTCATCCTTCCCAAGCCATTTTAGCGTGGTTTCTCAGTCTGGATGGGAAATAAACAGGCTGATAAAGATCTGCCTTTCTTAGCATTAGCATAAACTAGTTTTGGTCAATAGCATCTTTTCTACGTACTTTAACTCTCATGGCACTCCTCCGTAAGGGAGACTTTTTTCCATTGCTGATGAGGTTAAACACATGTGTTGCATCCACTTTGGGGATATCTGTCTACCTGATCCCCCAGTAATCCTATTCTGGATAGAAGTGACCTTCTGGAACAAGAATGGCTGCTGTGTATTATCCAATGGATCAACCCATTTTCTAACACTGAAAAGAAGTATTCCTATTTTGCCTTTGATATCGGTATGAGCCATGTTCAGGAATATTTTAAAAAATACGTCACTAATCTCATTATTGTGAGTTACTGGACACTAAGACCCCAACTCTCCAGGATATTAGCATTCACATCTGGGCTATTAAAATCAGATACATCTAAGCACTTCGATTGAGGTGTCCTCCTCCAAGTATTGTATCCTGGCACACCTAATCCCAAAGATGATAAGGGGTAAATGACCCCTTAGGTAAATTGGTTTCCAAGCCTTGAAGGCTTACAGAAAACATGATCAACCAATCCGACCTGAAAGGTGGCTTGGTTGGGGTGTGCTTGTCACAAGCATTGTGGTAAGATGTCTTCCTTTTCACTGTGGTCACATAGTTTCTTATTTTTTCTCTGCCCTCTCCATGAATGCAGACTCTGCACAGTTTTCCTCTTGCCCGTCTTTAAGAGCCTCCCAAACCTAGAGAGTGCAAGAACCAATGTCGAGCCCTCTGAGCCGCCCCTGCTGGAGGTGGCATGTAATACTGTCAATTATGGCTGATAGGTTTCGGTGCATTTATCAGAACTGATCAAACATACATACGTCTATAAATTGAACCATACAATATGAATAAGTTGATAAGTAATAACCAGAGTAGACTCCATCAAGGCAAAATAAACACAGTATATTGTGTGCCAATCGAGAAATCGATACAGATCAAGGTCGATCTCCAGACCAGGAAAAAGAGGCAATGCTTAAATATGTTTGAAGGACAACAGGGACTAATGTGGAAATAAGATAAACATGACATGCAAATGTGTTGGTCCATTTCCAAATGTAGGCAAAGGAACATAATGCAGAGTTACGAAAGTGCATAGAGAAGGAAGTAAAAGAAAGGGCTTCAGAGTGGTTCTCTTACAGGACAAACATGTAAGGTGAATGTCACAAATTACCCCAAGTTCCACTCAGGAAAGAGGACACTGAGGAAGGAGCTGGACAAAGAGAAGTGAGCAACGAAAAAGGTAGACTACATGAATTGATATCATCCAAAATCAAGACCATAGTTTTATCACTGTTAAGGCAGAGTCAATTGTCCAACATGCAACACTGGACTCCCGCCATAAATGCACCTACTAGTATTATCAAATACACTGTGGAGATCCAAAGAGATCTGAGATTCATCACTGTATACGTGACGCCAAAGACCATGATCTGAGTTCAGCTGGGAAACACAGAGATGCAAAAAAGAGAGGGAGAAAGTGCTGAACCCACCACATAAACATAACATGAACTACTTTCTAACACTAAGCCATTAGTTCATCTTTACCTTGAGCCTCTCCCTTGATTCCCCTTCAATGTTACAAATAACTGCTTGTTTAACATAAATGCAGCATGGCGAGAAAAAAAAATATATGAGTGAAAACCCCTAATTACTTATCTGCAACTAGCCATAAGAGAGAAGACCTGTTTAATGAGTTTTTGGAAATCAACCTTTATCTTTTTCCTGTAGAGTATACACAGCTGGTCTATTATTCCTTCAGAAAGGCCATAGATTGTATACAAAGGACTCTGCTAAACCAAAACTAATGGCTTACCTTCTTGTTCACATGTTGTAGTGTGCGAAATGAGCCAGAAAACATGGCACTGATGCACGGCCATCTTGGATATTCACTTCCATTTACCACAATGAAACAGCAATGAAATCCTATGTTTTTGTGGGCTCAGCAAGTAAACATGTATTTCTGCTGGAAAGACAAGGTCACATATTTATGTCAGATGACCAAGCTGGGGAGAATAGTGGTTATATTGTCCACCGAAGGACAAGCCAGAAAGGGAGTCTGAGCGCTCTGCAGATGCAGTGATAAGGGCTAATGGGAATGAAAGCAAGGAGAGAAGCTGGGTTTATTTATGCTTCTTACTGGAATATTCCACTATTTTGGTGCCTCTGGCTTATTGTCTGCTCTTCGGCCAAGGCCAGCATGGTAACCCATGAGGGGCGGGGATAGAAAGTAGCCCCATAAAAAGAATAGGTTTTCCTGTTGGGAAGGCAGTTAGAATTAGGACCAAGGGTGATGCAGTCTTGCTGAGAGGGAGGACGCTCTGCTCCAGATCCCGTTAGGACCAGTAATCTCTGCCTACCTGCTGTGGGACTAAGCAGTGTCATAGTGGCCAAGATGAGGATGTCTATTGTTCTTTATGTATATTATGAGGCAATTAAGGGCCTAAAACGCACCATTTATATGATAGCTATAACCAATGTTTTATGTGTAATTCTTTGCCTACCTGAGTCCAGTGACTCATTTTGCTAAGGTACGCGGAGCATAAGTATGAGGTCTCCCCATATGGCCAAGAGAAAGCAGAACAATTGGTGCTCTGAGCAGGCCCTTTGTGCGTACATTTGTGCCAAAGTCCCAGCCAAGGTAATATAATATACACTAAAAGTTATTGGACTCAGAGAGGCAAACGTTTGGAAAGTGAGTAGTGTGGTGAGGTGGTAACAATAGGGGATGTGTAATATCCATTTTGTAATATGAGTTCCCTATTTAGGAAAAAAGGAAGCTCCGCAGGCGGAGGCTGTCCTGAGGTGACTATTCCGGGGTGGACTAAGAGTCTGTATGACAAAGTCGCACAGACTTGGGCATGTGGTGCAGGTTTGAGCGAGGACTGGGACACTAGTATAGGAGAGGCAAGTCCGGCTGAATTGGTGCTAGAAGAAAAAGGGATGGAGTGTTTGGCTCTAGGTAGGAGGGGCTGGATTTTGTTACATGCCTTCCGAAAAACACATCAGCAGAATGTGGAATTACAGGCGAATGTCCTCAAATTGGAAAAAGGGCTGACAGCTGAAAAGCAACTTGCGTTGATGCAGCAGCTCCAGATGACAAAGCAGACACATATCATGTGGTAGCCGAGCAAACCACTGTGAGGGGGGCTCGTTATAAATACAAAAAGAGACTAGGGAGAGTGAATTTACATACAGTAGCAACTGTGATTGCTACCGCAGGGGTGGACTGGGATCCCGATCATGGGGATGGAGATGCATTTGATAGTACTAGTACTGAGAGTGGTTCAGAACCAGAAGTTATACCCAAATTGGAATCTAATCGAAAGAGGTCATTGTTAACCCTGTAATACGATGAAGAATGGATTGTAATCTCAATAATCCCGGTGGAGGTGTAGTGGATATGACCGCACTTGAGGATTATTCACAGCAAGAAATTGGAGAAATAGTTTACCGATTAAAACAGCCTGGATGGTAAGGTTACTTGATGGAGGGGCGACAGGTATTCACAAAGATGCAACAGACTCTGCCTGGTTTTTACCTCTGACCCAGGAAGTCCAAATACAGCCCAAATACAGGATATTCTACGTGTAGGCCCTCCACGAGAGGCAAACAGGGGATAATCTATTATGTCCTTGCTGAAATTAGTGGCCCAATGATGTAAACGTAAGTATCCTATCAACCCAAGATTGGCTGACAGAGGAAAAGAAATGGCACACGCTGAAAGAGGCTATTCAAAGAGTGAGGGAACATGCCATGAAAGAGGCAATCCATTTAGATGATCCCGAACATATGGGGTTAGTAGCGTTGTCTGATTCAGCCAGAAATATTATCATCCACTCTACCTCCCGGCATATATGAATTTCATAATGACCCTATTGGTGGGAATGATACGCAAAATAACGGATGAAGTGGTGGATGCTATTAGACAATTGGTGGATTTAGGAGAATGGGAAAAGACAGAGGAAAGACCCCGAGATAGAGACAGAGAGGAGCGAAGTGAAAGACGCACTCCTGGGAAGAGGTTTGACAGCTGCGATTTGCGCGTTTCCAGAAAGTATTTGTTTCTAGCATTACTGAAAGGTGGGATGCCACAAGGAGATATTAATGGGATTGAAACATGAGAAATGTATCAACTGTATTAAATGCAGGCTTTGGGTGGAAAAGAGCCTTATAAAATGGTGAAACGGCAAGAAGTACATAAACCTAAGAGGAAGGAGGATTCTTTTGCATCGCCTCCTGTGAATGGAGATGATGTGTCACCAGACACATCCACGCAACCTCAGCCAACATATGCTGATCTGCCGAAAATGGTGAGGGCAATGGTGGAGATAGAATCCAAAAGCATGAACTCAAAATATGAATAAGATGATGGTCAAACTCCGGTAACAAATGGCCAAATTAAGATAGACAGACGGCCTCATGTGAAAGTAACTGGGTAGCGGGTCTGGGTTCCAGAAATAGTAATTCACATTCTTGGGACCCGGACCCGGTACATCCCCATTCCCATTTCAACCCCCATAGGGCTCAATGGAAATGGGGAGGATGCTAACAACGGGCCCGTTAATGACGGGCCTGTTGTTAGCATCCTGGTCTGCTAGCGGGTCCTGCTCTGCACGTCTGGTCTTGCCAATCATCCAGAGAAGGACCCGCTGCGGACCTCATAATGTGGTGGCCCGGAATGACCGGTGCTGGTCCCTTACTGGCACCGTTCATTCCGCGGCCGCCTACCTCCTAATGAGGCCCAATGTGTTTCAAAGTGCTTCAAGGCAGGGAGGGAACAAGGGAGAATACAGTGACATTCTTACAAGTCCTTGATACATTCAGAATGTGAAATTAACTATCGTAATCAGCCTGGCGACATTTCAAATAGTGCAAGAGCTTTTGACAATGATAAGGAGGGGAGGTGGGGTGGGAAGGAGAATGAGACAGACAAGCGGCTCCATTACTATGCCTGACTGTTACGCTCACCTGGTCTCTGCAGGAACGTTGGGGCATGGTTGCAGCCCTCCCTGGAAGTGGATCACCCCTGTCAGGCTTCTTCCCCTGTACATATGCTGTGGGCTGCGACAATTGGTCACACTGCTCCTGTGTGTATATGAGAGATCGTGAGAATGCTGCTATATGACTGTGTCTCTCTCGAACCCTTCTTCCCAAAGTGTGGTGAGCATGCGCCGACCCGTATAGGCTCACCTGTTCATTAATGATGAGCTCTCCGTCCTGCTTCTCACTGCAGGGGCGCTTCTTGATGGACCGAGTTCCTTCATTGGCCCATTGTACGTGGCAGCCCAAACCAGCTGTGGCTTAGCCACTCCTAATGGTGTCTTATGGCTTTAAAATATTCTGATGTTAGTTCCCGATTACTGTCTCTGTCTTTTAATGATGTCTCTCTTCTGCTTTCTTCCAACAGATGAAATTGCTGCCCTGTGGTAGTTTTGGTGCATGAAGCGAGGCCAAAATGGAAGAGAAAGGAGCCCACAATGCTCCGACAGCAGGTGAGTGTTGGTGTAAGGTTGAGCACGAAGATTTGTTGAAAGCGCAACCTTAAACGTAATGTCTTTGTAATTTATAACCTTGTCTTTATCGTTTTCTCTTGCAGGTGGTGTCTTCGAATGAACTGCTCGCCATGCCGCAATGTCGGAGTTGAAGTGCTGCTTTCCAGAGGTCTGGTGATGGATGATGAATGTCAGTCAGCGGTGATGCGTACTGATGAGAACAGCTCGTAAGCTAAGTGCTGAGGATGGTAGCTGGAATCAAAGGTAAAATGTGCTCAGGCGGCGGTGAGCGTTACGCTGCCATCAGTGCAGATTAACGCGAAGTGCGTGCATGAAGGCTGGGCAGACTTATATAATCTAGCCCTGGCCACGCCCATTAGCCTTGGCTTACTGGCCCCACCCTGCCACTCCTAAAGGATGCTGCACATGCAATCCAGTTTTCCCCAGCAGCCATGCCCGAATAAATGCATGTGGAATTTCCTGCAGGTGAAAAAAGTACTTTTGCACCAAATAAAGTGTGTCAGCTTACATTTGTTCATGAGACTGGTGCAAAAGGCGCCAGGACTGAGTCCAGCTGGGCCCTCTATGCTTTATTGTCCCAAAGGGACAATTGAAAGTTGTGTTACCCTTTATCCTCGTCCCCTAATGGTGCAGGGTCTGTGTTTTCGGGCCAGTGGCCATGACACTGATGACAATTGAGGTAGTGCCAGAATTTGAAAAAAGGCGAGAAGGGGGTTAAGAAAGAAGGAGAAGAACAAAACAAGCAACTATCATACTAGGCCTGACGACAATTCAGATAGTGCTGGAGGGGGAGAGGGAGGAGACAAACAAGCTGCTATCAAACAGGTCAGGAGACATTAGTGATAGATTAAGAGCTATTGACAATGATAAGGAGGGGAGTGGATCGGAAGGAGAATGAGACAGACAAGCAGCTGCATTACTATGCCTGACGACAATTGAGGTAGTGCTGGAATTTAACATTATGTGGGGGGATATGGAGTAAAGGGAGACGGAGAAAAACAAAACAAGCGACTATCATAATAGGCCTGATGACATTTCAGATAGTGCTGTGGGGGACAAGTAAGGGAAGTGGGAGGAGACAAACATTATAAGCTATCATACTAGGTTTGGGACAAGTGCATAGAAAAAGTAAGGGAGGGAGGGAGAAGGGAGAGGAGGAAGGAGCTGACAATAAAATAGTGAAAAAGAGCTGAGAATCAGACGGGTGAGCGAATACAGTTGAAGAGGTAAGTACAACACAAAATGTTGCAGGGATCAGAAAATGTGAGCAAGGATTCAAGATGACGATGGGCACAGCATGGTTCAGGGCCACCCTGAGTACGAGATCCATGGGAGGTCCAGCATGAGAGTTGAGAAGGGGAAGCAACAAAAGTCAATGTGTCCACAAAGTCAAATCCAAACGAAGGCAACAGGTCGGTGATAGTGAAACCATAGTAAATCAAGACAACTCCAATGGTGGTTATAGAGAAGGGGGATGGAAGAAGGGATGGGGGAAGGGCAAGGTAGGAAAGAAGAGATCAGACAAAGCAGGGTGGGAAGGTCAAGGCAAGAAGAGGGGCCAGAAAAGAGAGGGGGGAGCAGGCATCATGGGGGGCCAGGGAGGGGCTGGGGGCACAGCAGACATCACCGGGGGACCAGGGAGCGGCTGGAGTGCACAGCAGACATCACGGGGGGACCAGGCAGGAGGGGTGGGGCAAATGGAAATCACAGAGGACCAGGGAGGGGGTGGGGGGCACAGCAGACAGCATAGTGGGACCAGGGAGGGGATGAGAGGCACAGCAGACATCAAGGGGGGACCAGGGAGGGGCTGGGGTCAATTAAAGATGACCCTGGTGCCGGTTCCGATAGCCACTAAAAGTGTGTCCATGAAACAATATTGGATTGCCGGGGGGAAAAAGGAGATTTTGGAAGCCATTAAAGGATATGTGGAAGCCGGTGTGTTGTGACCCGTGACCATGCCTTGGAACAATCCGATCTGGCCTGTTAAAAAAATTGATGGAAGCTACTGGATGACTATTGATTATTGTGAGTTGAGTAAACATACTCCTCTGCTAATACCGGCAGTCACTTATGCTGTAACTCTAATAGAAAATGTACAGAAATTTGAGGGAATGTGGTATGCGGTTTTAGACTTGGCAAATGCCTTCATCGCTGTTCTGATTGCTGAAGAATGTCAGGAGCAGTTTACATTCTCCTGCCAGTATATGTCCAAATGTTTACCAATGGGTTATATGCATAGTCCAACAATCTGTCATTGGCTGCTGGCAGAACACTTGGAATAAATCCTGTGCAAGCTGATATGTAGATCGTACACTACATTGACAATATATTAATCCAAGGGAAAGATGAGCATAGGGTGCCAGTGCATCTAGATCTTATTATGGATGGTTTAAGGAAGGAAGGATGGGAAATAAATGAGACTAAAACACAAGGTCCAGCAGGGACAGCAATTTTTCTGGGGATTCTGTGGCAAAATGGACATCGCAAAATGGTGCCCGATGCCAAACAAAAGATCCACAAGTTTTCAACTCCAACGACTAAAAAACAAATTCAGCAGTTTATTGCTCTGTTTGGATTCTGGAGACAACATATACCCCATTTGGGACAGATTCTGGCATCCCTTTACAAAGTAACACGCAAAAAAATCAATTTTGAATGGGGTGAGGAACAATAGAAGGCGTTCCAATTAGCTAAAGACACCATTCAGAAGGAACTTGATTTATGGACAATGAGGGGCGGAGAGCTTGAACTAAATGTATCCGTCCAAGATACATATGCCAACTGGAGTTTGTGGCAAAAACAGGACGGGAAGCGGGTGCCTTTAGGGTTTTGAAATCACAAGTTGCATGGAGCTGGTGACAGATATACACCATTTGAGAAGCATCTATTGGCCTGTTTTTGGGCACTTGTGGATGCAGAACAAATGACGGTGGGTCATGATGTATTGACCCGACCAGAAACAGCTGTCATGCAATGGGTACTGAGCTCCCCTAAAACACATAGGAGTGGGTACACACAAGAGGTGAGTATCATTAAATGGAAATGGTACATTCAAGATCATGACAAGACAAGAAAGGGTGGAGTAGCCAAATTACATGCACAAGTGGTAGGGGTTCTATTACCAGACTTGGAACGCGAGGAAGAAGAGACCATTGGAGAATATCCCGTTAAATGTGGAATCCCTTAAGGAGAACTATTGAATGGGCAAGTCAAACATGCCTGGTTTACTGATGGCTCAACCAAGAATTTGGCAGTAGAGCAACATTGGAAGGCTATAGCCTATAGTCCCACATTGAAACGGCTTTAACCACCTCTGGCAAAGGGAAGAGTAGCCAATTTGCGGATTGTATGCAATGTACCAGGCTTTGAAACAAGAGACTCCCAGGAGTTGTTACATTTATACAGACTCATGGTCCGTCGCGAATGGGTTGGTGTTGTGGTTGCCTACTTGGCAAAAGAATGGATGGAAGATTCATACTAACGAATTATGGGGGAAGCAATTGTGGCAAGACATTGCTGAGATGCAAATGTATACTACAGTAATTGTGTATCACGTAGAGGCACATTGTGCAATGGATTAATTAGAACAGTGGTTCAATTCAGTTGCAGATGAACATACAAAAATGTTGATCATGGACGCAAGGGCTGAGGAAGAGGATTTGGAAGGGATTACTAAATGGGTGCACCAGAAGAGTGGACATATTGAAGAGAAGGCTACTATCAGGTGGGCACAAGACAGGAGAATCAGAATTCTGTTAGAGATTGTGAAAACAATAACCCTGCAATGTCCCACGTGTCAACATCAGAAGCAAAGATCTATTCCACATATAATTCAAGGCACATTGAAGTGAGGTACATTTGTGGACAGATTTGGCAAATCGATTACATCGGTCCCATGTCCATTAGCAGAGGATGTCAATATGCATGTACCATTGTGGACCCGTATTCTGGTTACTTGATGATGTTAACATATAAAAGAGCCACACAATTGAACATGATTAAATTGTTAGATCAAGTGCAAGTGTACTGTGGTATTGCTTTGCAAATACAAAGCGACAATGGGTCCCACTTTAAGGGTAAGTTGGTTTTAGACTATTGTCAAGAAAATGGAATTGAATCGATCTTCCATGTCCCCTATCACCCTGAGGTTTCGGGGTTAATTGAGAGAATGAATGGATTGTTGAAGGCACAGCTGTGAAAAAATGACGAGGGTACCTTGAAAGGGTGGAGAGAACGTGTGCTAGATGCTGTTCAGATATTGAATAACCATCCCATTGCGAACGGTGAGACTCCATTAATGCACATGTTGACGCCAACCTTACAAATTAGAACCCATAAAGATGTGGAAACTTTGTTGTATTGGGAAACGTCTACGGGTGCATTACCTCCTTATCGTGACACTCCTGAATCAGCTGGGGTAGATTTCCATGCAAGAGAAGAAATCCAGCTTGAGCTCAGAGGTATTGTGGTAATTTATATGGGTATTGGGGTGCAAATTCCGTCTGAACATATGGGATTGATTGAGCCTAGATCCAGATTAGCCCTGAAAGCCATTCAAGTGTTGGGGGGATTGTACATGCAGATTATCAGGGAGAAATCAAGGTTATTCTCATAAATAGTGGTGAAAACATGTTACCCATCCAGGAGACAGTGTGGCCCAATTAATAACAGTGCCTGTGAAGTTATCCATGATGAGGAAAGGAGAGCCACCCACAATATTAACTACTCATGGGGACAAGGGTTTTTGCTCATCAGACAATATGGTGCCAGGTGCAAAGGTATGGGTCAAAAAACCATATTCGTTCGCCCGTTCTGGTGGATGTAATTGCAGCAGGGGAGGATCAAGTAGTTCTTGTGATGGAACCTGGTAAAAGGAAATGGACTCATAGTCCCGCTGACAAATGTTATTTACGTGAGTGATGTACTCTGCTGATATCTTGTTTTTTTCTGATTTATAGATCCTGTGCATGCTGAGTGCCAGTGTAAGGCGCAGTAGAGTGAGGGTCCGGGGACATGCTGGAGGAAATGGCGAATGTCTCCATTCTGCCGATGGAGTCAGGACTTTGAATCAAGACTGACACGTCTGCTACTACTATTGAGCCCAATGATGCATCCATTGCGGCATATCGAAGTGCTTTGAGAAAACAAAGTGGACGAAAGCGCGATGCTTTGCACCTTTCTGCTCTTTCTATATCCTCAGTGCAAAATAACTATCATACACTCGTTGGGCAGACCAAAAATATATGGGTGTACCTGGCTCGACGTCTGCTGAACGTTTCACATTTCTGCATGTCGGATGTACATGGCTCTGCTACTTTCCACACACCTTGTGGCAATACCAATGCCTGTCCCCGTGTTACAGACTTTGTTAGGAGTCTTGCATAAGGATTCCTTGGTTGAGAACTCTGATGTGAGAACTTGCTTTTCAGTGTATGAAGATTGTAAATTCTGTGCAGACACGGACCGCACATGGAGAAATATGACAAGTATTACTCACAATATTGCCCCTGCCGCTGTCTGTTATCAAATGACTTGTGAGCGGAATTTTGTTGGCAAATGCCAACAACTGAACTTAGACCATGATGAAAAAAGGACGGATTTGAGCGACATCTATTCGCTCGACCGGCTTCTGTTTGCATTGATGTTTCCAATAAGATGTGGTGTCACTTTACGGTTCTGAGCCATGTAAAGCTTCCTGTGGGTTGGCTGTTTTCCTGTGGGACCCAAACCTATTAATATATTCCTGCTAATATTTCAGGTGGTCCTTGCACTTTAACACGCCTTGGTTTGATGCTATTTCCTTTATAGCCTGTTATTCGGCAGTCTACGAGATCTGCCTCGTATACCGCCCTATCTCCCGAATGTAATTCAGATGTTCATTTGTTGTCTGAGACTGAAGTGTTAGCATTAGCTATTTCCTTAGTGGGAATTTGGGGACTAGCAGCTGGGAGATAAACAACTGTGATTAAATTGGCTTGCCTGGTAGTTAAAGGGCTTAATGAGACTTTGCAGGCTTTAACTGAACTGTTGTTAGATGACAATAATTTTAGGAAGGCTATATTGCAAAATAGACCAGCTATTGATTATCTGTTTTTCAAGTATAACTTTGGATGTAACGCTGTGGAGGGCATGTGTTGTTTTGACCTAGAGGATTGTTCCCGTACTATTGAGGACCATATTAAGGATTTGTGAAATCTATTTGCCTGAGTGATGCAGAATATGGACGGGGACTGGTGGGGTCAATTGTTTTCCTTGATTCCTGAAACATTGCGTTCAGCTTTGTTTTGGATTTCTGGTATTTTCACTGTTTTGGTCTGTTGCTGTTGTTGTATTTCTTGTATTCCGAATTTATGGCATTTGTTTCGCAGATTCTAGGAACCTCCTTTTCACCCATTGGGTTATGGTAGTTGAACTTCCAAGGGCTGGAGTGTAGGGGTGGAGTGTAGTGCGTGTGCGAAATGAGCCAGAAAACATGAAGTCGATGTGCCGCCATCTTTGATATTCACTTCTATTTACCACAATGAAACAGCAGTGAAAGCCTACTTTTTTGCTGCAAAGACAAGGTCACATATTCATGTCAGATGACCAAGCCGGGAGAAAAGTTGTGGTATTGTCCATCGTAGGACAAGCCAGAAAGGGAGTCGGAGCAATCTGCAGGTGCAGTGATAAGGGGTAATGGGAACGAAAGCAAGGAGAAAAGCTGAGTTTTTTCCGCTTCTAGCTATAATATTCCACTCTTTTTGTGCCTCAGGCTTATTGTCTGCTGTTCGGCTAAGGACAGCATGGCAACCCATGAGGGGTTGGGATCGAAAGTAGCCTCATAAAGAGAAGAGGTTTTCCTCTTGGGAAGGCAGTTAGAATTTATGCAACTATCATAACGGAGATGAGTGATTTTTCTTTGTTTATCTATAACTGACTATGGGCCTCATTACGACCCTGGCGGAGAACCATGGTGCAATTTGCACCATGGTCCATGGCGCAAAGCTGCCAACTCCGCCATGGGGGTTGGCGGACTTACCGCCCCATTCCGACCTTGGCGGGGCGGTAAGTCCCCAATCCCCATTTACCCTTCCCCATTCCCATTTTTGCCCCATAGGGTATAATGGGAGTGGGGAAGGCGTTAATTACGCCACCGTAAATTACGGTGGCGTAATTAACGACAAGTCCCGTAGCGCCATGGATTTTTCCGCCTGCAAAAAGCAGGCTTAAAAATCACCATGGCGCTACGGGAACTCGTAGTCGGGCGGAAAGGTACGCCATGCTTTACGCCGGCGTAAACCCCTTTCCGCCAGGGTCGTAATGAGGGCCTATGTGTCTATTTTTCTTTATGTATGTCATGAGTGAATAAAGGGCCTTTAACGTGCCATTTATATTATAACTATAACCAAAGTTTTATGTATACTTCTTTTCTAGGGTACGGGAGAGTAAGTACAAGGTCTCCCCATGTGGCCAAGATAAAGCAAAACACATGTGTAATGGTGTTTTTCAATTTTATGTACAATGCAATGTCAAAGCCATCATGGTACCTTTTCTTTGTCTGCAACCTTTCTCAGCATAAATCATTTTTTGGTTTTGTCTTTCAAGACATCTCGGTTTCGTTCATAGAATATAATGCTGAAAATTAATTGTAATGAAATGCTACTTGGATTTACAACGTTCTGTAGAAAATTAACCAACACACTGTGGTTAGGAAAGCCTGCATGAATAGCTAAATGGGAAGAATATAATAGTAGAGGTCCAAGTGGATTTCAGTAAGAATCAGTGGGGGTCATTTCGAGGTTGGAGGTAAGGGAAAAATTATGCCGGTAAAGGATTACCGGCATCCCTTACCGCTACTGGCTATTCTGACCAGCCAGACCAATATTTACAGCATCGCAATTAACGATGTTGTTAATAGCGGTCTAGTGTCGCGCGCGACACACCATGCCGAAATCAGCGGCATGCCATAAACCGGAGCTGATCACAAGCAATGCGGACATGCAAATAACGGCCTCCTGAAGCCCACAAAGTACCTTACCGGCATGGAGTAAATACCTGGACCTCAGAGAAGGTGTTAAGAACCCTGAGCAGTGTTTCAAGAGCCACAGGTACACACAATCAACACAAGTTGAGGCAATGGAGTCTGGCACAACACAAAAGGAGCACACCCACACAACACACGCCCTCCCACACCAAGATGATACCAATAGTAGTAGCACAACTGGAGCTGGAGGACCTGCTTGCAACTCAGCAACAACATCAACAACAGCAGCAACAACAACCACAGCCCCCACCACAGAGGAAACTCAGGAGGAGAAGGAGGGTGAGACAGGCCCAGCATGCCCCACCAGTGCAGCCACCATTACCACGCCAGCGGCCCCCAATCCCGTGCATCACAGCCACCCCCCTCAACCAAACACCAGAGCAGATCAACACCCTGTACTGGCTTGACCGTGACACCATCACCACCATAGTGGACCTGATAGATGACGTCATAGTGAGCCTCACAGAAATACGAACCGCTGTCCCCCCTCCACCGAAGGTAGTGTCCATGCTCCACCTCCTTAACACAAGCACATAGTAGGGCACATGCATGGCATTTCACAACCTTAATTTCCCAGATACTGAACCAAGTGCTGGATGCCCTCCTCAAGCACACAAGGGACTACATAACGCAACCACAGACTCCCCAGGGGATACTTGACACAAAAGTTGCCTCCCATGCACTGGCAGGCATGCCCAATTTTATAGGTGCCCTCAACTGCACCCACGTGGAGTTGGTGGTGCTGCATGCCATGGAGGTGGCGGATTGCAACCGCAAGCAATACCACTCAATCAATGTGCAGATGGTATGCAACGCCAGCACGATCATCACACATTGCTGTGCCCGATATCCAGGATCAACTCATGACTCTTTGTTCAAGTGGAACTCCACGCTACCACGCTACATGGAGCAACATGCTGGATGATGTGCCTGGCTGCTTGGTGAGTTGCCTGACTGGCCCATGGCAGTGCATCGGGGTATAGAGGTGTGTGCCTGCATACTCCAGCTGGGTGGAAATGTTGACGCCAGTGCACGATGAGCACCTTACCATACACTGTGCCCCAGAGCCAGTGAAATGGCACATGACTACAGATTCCCACGGTGATGAAGTAAGGCTGACACCTAATACCACATGACTACCAGGTGACCAGGCCACATCCAACAACACATGCACCACTCATCAGCGGCCCTCACACACCATAATGGCTTCCTGCACTATACACTGCATATGCACTATATTGCTGCCCCCAGCATAGCACCACACAGGACAGTCAACCCTGGGAGTGCGTTGAACTGAGGCCAACAGGGATACCACATCGTGGTACCAACATGCTACTGACAACAGCCAACAATCCCTACTACCAAGTCTCACAGAATACAACACAGCAATGACTTAACCACAGCACTGCTGCATGCATATACAATGTAAGTGCAACAAGATGTGAGTGCACACCATAACACTTCCTGAGGATACTACCCCCTCCATCATCCCATTGCAGAGGACACATGGCGGGGTCAGAAATGGGCCCAATGCTTCCAAGGACATGTGTGTATTGGCTGAAATTACGTGCTGCAATGTAAGACTAGCACAGTTGTCCGCCATGAATGTGCAAACACTTACCTTCGATACCCTCTCATGCAGGAGATGGTAGCTATCCCTTGAAGCCGTGGCTCATGACCCCTGTCCACAACACACGGAACATGCACGGGGAGGACTACAATCATTCCCATATCCGTACACGTGTGGTGATTGAGCAGACCTTTGGCTAGTTGAATGCACGATTTTGTTGCCTCACCAGGTCGGGTGAGTCACTTATGTACAGCCATGATAAGGTGTCCAAGATCCCCATGGCATGTGTAATGCTGCACAAAATGTGCATCCAACGGAACGTACCCCTGCACCCTGACATGGAACTGCTACCACCTGATGATGATGGAAGGGGAGGAGGAGGAAGAAGAGGCAGGACAGCAGCATGGTGCTGATGCACAGGAAAGACGTGCCATACGGCAGACATTGATTGGACAATATTTTTGATACACAAGTCAGCAGCGGGTGTGAGGATGTCAGGACATTGGGCACTGGGTGTGGGGATACATGTACACCATGCAATGTGATACATTTAATGACACCTGTGCAATGATCATTGTCCACTCTGTAGTTTTTTGATGAACAACCAGTGTATTTAATAAGTAAGTTCAAACGTGAACAACAAAACCTCCACCCACCTCTCCCTCCCTCCAACTCCCAAACACACCCTCACCCTCACCCCCCTCCCCCCAAATCACAAACACACCCTCACCCCCTCCCCCCAACTCCCAAACACACCCTCGTCCTCTCCCACTCCCCCACAACAACCCCACAATAGTCCCATAAGTGCAACATAGGCCACATGTGTGGGCCAGCATAGTCAAGGTGCGCTCCCAGAGCCAGGGGGATCCATGTTGGGGCTGCGCAATGTACGCATTGAGAGATGGAGCGGGCTGGTCTGGGTGGAGGAGCTTTGTGAAGGTGTGTCCTCCCGCTGGGGCTGTCGTGTGCGAGGTGCTGCCTCCAGGGCGTCTGCAATCCGGCCCAGGACCTCGCATAGCCGATGAGTGCTCACTGTGATTACCTCGTCCAGTGCCCGTAGTTCATTGCGCTACTCCTCCCTGGACTCCCTATTATCCCTGATGAACTCGTCAATGAGGCCTGTGAGCTGGCAAGAGCACTCTGCATCCATGGCCAATGTGTCAGATGTGCTTGGCCCGCTCAGAATATGGCCTGCATGCATTTCTTGTGTTTCAGTAGGGGAAGTGGATACAGGACTGGCATGTTGCACTCCTTGACCTGTAAGCCCTGGGGTATCACTCTCCCGGAGTCGCTGTATGACACCTGGGGGTATGATTGTGCGTCAGGGGTGTGGACGATGTCATTGGTGTCCACCTCGGTTGCTCTGCATATAGATGGAGGGCTGTCTGGAACATCAAGTGGGCCCGTGGCTGCATTCTCCCCAGCCACACTGGACTCCTCAGAGTGGGCCATGGGGCATGTGTCCTGTGCCAGTGCTGGGTGGGGTAGGGGTGGGAGTTGTGCACCCTCCATGGGCCTTGCTGGTGCTGGTGGTGTGGCTTGCGGTGACTTCCTGCTTGCAAGTATACGACGTGCCCTGACTCTGCCCCTGGAGGTACTTGGCCGGTTGCTTGGCTGGTCCTCTCTGTCATGCTCGCTGCCTGTGGGGGTGGAAGAGAGAGACGGCATGAGCAATGTGTTGAGAGTCAACATTTGGACCTGCCTACGTTAACAGAATGGGATTCTAGTGGGTTGTGGCCATGTGGGTGGTGAGCAGCACATTGATCTATGCTTGGATGGTGTATGCATGCATATGTCTGGGTCACTTATGTTGGCCGGGTACTGTGCTGGCTCACATGCACAGAGTTTACATAAACAGCCCTGTGTGCCTAACGGAATAGGCCTCTTTGTGTGGTATGTGCCATATGGGTTACAGCCTTGCACCTGCCATCAGCCTGGGTCCCACTTGTTTCAGCATGATTCAATTAGGGGGGGGGGGGGGTTTGGCCAACCATGATGTGGCACCTTGCCCAGCCCTTGGATTTGACTTTTGTAACGAATGCATTGTCAGTATTGACTTTGGACACTCACCTTCATCGACGGATGACGTTGCCCCGCACTCCATGTCGCCAACCCCTTCTATGGCTTCTGGGCCTATCATGGCCGCACACGTCTCCTCCCATGGCATCATTTTGATGGGGGAACCGGGCCCTCCTCCTGTCTCCTGGGCCTGGCTTCTGTTGGCCGAGAGGATGGCACACACCCTCAGCCGTAGGTCGTCCCACTGTTTTCGGCAGTCCTTGGTGGTGCAGGGGTGTTGCCCACAGCGCTCACTTTTGGGCTATCAAGGCCCAGATCTCTTTCTTTTTTATGATCGTGACCCTCCGCATGTCACAACTAAAAACGGTGTCTGCATTTTTGTGAAGTGTCCACCATCACCTGGAGCTCATCCTGGCTAAAGCGCTCCTTCCTGAGTCGTGCAGCTCCCTTTTTTAGTGCTTTCGGCATGATGGTGGAGTTGATGGTCAATTTCTGTATTCAGTGGATGCTTCCAGTCCTGTGCGTTGAGGATGGCAATGGAATGTGGTTTTAAAGATGGCCGCTGTGCTCCTTACCGTTCCTGTGCGATGACGCTTTTTCCGGTTACGCTTTTTAACGGCGACCGTTAATAGGTACGTACGGTCATCGCTATTGCCGCTTCGCTCTATGGCGGTAGTGTTATGTAAGGTGCGCTTGATGCCGGTAAGGAAATTTTGGGGCCCTTTTGCAGCATGGCGCTAGGTATATTACCGGCATGGCGCAAAGCGCGTGCCCGCGAAGTCGTAATAGGCCGCTTTTAGCGGTCTATTGCCAACTCGGACACGCTGTTTGCACCATGCCGGTAATTACCGTTCCTTACCTCCAAACTTGGAATGAGGCCCAGTGACTGTGGAGCAATGTCTACACTTATTCCTATTTCTAACACATAAAATCTGCCTACAAATTTGTTGACTGTGTGAATTTAAGGGAAAGTCTGAGTAGAACAATGATTTGGGAGTTTGGAATTGAATCAGTCTGTGCACTGGATACCAGGCATATGGTCGGGTAAGGGCCCATCAGAACATGTTCCCAGTGTTTTATGATTTAATGGCTGTTAGACAGGGGCCTATGTTGGCTCTCACCCTCTTCAGCTGCTTTCTAAATGATGCAGGGCATACACTGTTGAAGGGGTGCCAATTCCCCTCTAAGCCACTGAAGAACTGTTCTTGTTGAGATGGAGAATAGGCTCCTTTGTCTCCTGGAGGCCTTACAAGCAAACTGTAAATTCCAGCAACTTGTAATTTGCATCAGTGAAACTAACAGGATTCTAGCTCAGACCCAAAAGTCCATTGAACACAGGTTAAAGAATCAGGGATAGCAGTGCAGACAGTGCCATCTGTACATAGTTGAGAGTGTTTTTCCTCCATCAGGGATCTCAAGTGACAAAGGGGCAGAAATTACAAATGCTTGAAGTAGTATGCCAAGACTGACGGTTCAAATAAAAATGCAGGGCTAAGGGTCTCCTTATTGGAGTGAGCTATAGGTGGGAAACACCTATATTGAACCACTGTAAATGGATGAGAACTACCTTTTGGAATGTCATTGGCCCTCATTACGACCCAGGCGGTAAGGGGTTTACGCCGGCGTAAACTTCGCCGACCCTTACCGCCTGAGTACGAGTTCCCGTAGCACCATGGTGATTTTAACGCCTGCTTTTTGCAGGCGTTAAAATCCATGGCGCTAAGGGACCTTGTTGTTAATTACGCCACCGTAATTTACGGTGGCGTAATTAACGCCTTCCCCACTCCCATTATGCCCTATGGGGCAAAAATGGGAATGGGGAAGGGTAAATGGGGATTGGGGACTTACCGCCCCGCCAAGGTCGGAATGGGGCGGTAAGTCCGCCAACCACCATGGCGGAGTTGGCAACTTAGCGCCATGGACCATGGTGCTAATAGCACCATGGTTCTCCGCGAAGGTCGTAATGAGGGCCCTTGTGTGTTGCCAAATAGAACCACAAACACCATTGTTAAGTGAAGTCACACAGAAAAACGTAAGACCACAAAATACAGACTTTCACACAAGATCCAAATAACTTTTCTGATCCATTATTATTGTATGTACAATAAGAGAATGGCATTTAAAGTAGTTGAACGTAATAATGGAGCAGATCCAAAAAACGGTATGAAAATCATTCCCTTGATTAATAGAAATATATAATCTCCACTGTCCTTCAGGGACCACATATTTCCTTGGGGAGACAGGGTGATTTGATTAAGTCTGTATTGTAATGTCCTCAATAGTCAAGGTTTGTCCAAAACACTGTCTGTGGGCTTGTACAGCCCCACAACTAAACATTCACAATAATTTATTCAACAATATACTCCATGTCCGAATTTTCATTACAGCAAGGCACAGACCTCCCTGGTCAGACAGACCA
This sequence comes from Ambystoma mexicanum, assembly GCF_040938575.1. Lineage (NCBI taxonomy): Eukaryota > Metazoa > Chordata > Amphibia > Caudata > Ambystomatidae > Ambystoma > Ambystoma mexicanum. The sequence goes on along the minus strand of NC_090937.1, from coordinate 318,900,619 downwards.
TTTCATGCTCTTGACAGCTGGACATCTGTTGTTAGAGGTAATGTAAGATAAACAGAGGAGAGTGGTCTTGACTTACCTCTTACCCCTTCTTTCTCTCTCTCTGGGGTCTCTTGGCTTCACCTCCCTCTGCCCTCACTACTCCTAATATTGTATCTGTTGGGTTTGGTGTAGAAGCACTATCTTGTACTTCCTACCACAATCTGTGCCTCCCTGGGACCAACTTGCCAGTGAAACCTTCTATCCTAGCTAGCTGGTCTCACGTCTGCCCTATCCTCTTGCTTTAGTAGCATCTCCTTTCTCGGGGTGCATTTTCCAACTCCCTTAGTATCTGTTTCTCCTTCTTCTGGAATGCTTCTTCTAATCTCCAACTTTTCACCATTTGGATGACATAAATCCCCGCTCTCCAAGTATCTCATTTCACTACCTCCCCTACTTCTTTGGGCACAACAATCTCTTCCCTCTAGATCTCATCATTATTTTTATCACACTTTTTAGAATAGTTATGCTTCCTCTCCAAATCCGTGGGTAACTCCTGTGTTCTCTCCTTAAAATCTTTGAATGACTCATGCATCCCCTCTTCAAATTCTGAGGGTGATTCCAGCACCCGCTGTCCAAATCTGTTTTTTCACCTGCACCACATCCTCCATTCTTCTGTGTTGCACCTTTACCACTTTCACCATATCTCGGAATGGATCATGTCACCCATTATCCAAAAGTCTGTGTGACATTTGTACCATCTCCTTCACAAATCTTGGCATCACTCTTGAAAACCCTCTTTCAAATCTCTGGGTCATCAATGCATTCCTTCCTCCAAATCTTTGAATTAACTTTTGATTCCTTTTTTCTAATCCTTAGGTGATTCATGTAACCCATCATTCAAATCTTGGGGAAAACTCCTGCACCATTCCTCCAGATCTCTGGGCTTCCCATGCACATATAATAAACTCATGAGAGGCACCTGGAGTGGAGGTCAGGTGTATATCCGGCTAAAGTTAATGTAGAAACAAAACAAAAAAATCAAATCATAATCAAATGGATGTCGTGAAAGAACAATGTAATATTGCTGAGTTAAAGTAGACAAAACCAAAAAACCCAACAAAGTAACCCAAACTTAAGCAAACATGACAACTATGATGAAACAACCCAACATTCAAGTTAGGCTTTTTCGGATATCCTAATAAGAACAGCATATTAAATGTTCTACTGCTCCTTATAATATATTATTAATACAGAGGAACATGAATGATCAGCCCTTCATGTTTCTGTTCTCCCGTTCGGACATCCTTCAGAGGTGGGAATCATTTTACATCCATTTGAAATGTACAAAAAAAAATGGCTGTGATACGGATTTAGAATTACCTATAATAAATGACAACAATAGATTATCAAACCAAAGTGTTAGGATAACTATCATGCTATCATGTGAAACGTCTTACAATCTAATCAATTAATGCTGTATCTTCCATAAGGCAAATACGTGACTTATTAAATAAATATCATATACAAATACACTCAGCAAGAGAGACAGGTTGTACCCAAAAATCCATCAAGATGAATCAGAATGATTTCATTCCTTTATGGGATAAATAATTTGAACATCTTCTGAAAGAAAAAAGCCATAGGATGCAGAAGGAATACTTTTAATAGCTGTACATGGCAGGTGGTCTAATGGAATCCTATTGAATGGTCCAATCTGGCAACTGAATATCAGAGAAAATCACGAGCTCTCCAATAAGGAGGTAAAGAAAATATAAAAATAGTTAAAATAATTTCAAGTATGTGGCCAATTTTTATTGTCACTGCATAGCCTAAAAATTGTTCAACTGTAAAGGGTGCAAATCATTAAAATAAGTTGCTATGAACACATGACTTCAAATGAGAAGTCACATAAAGATTATAATTGCAAATAGTTACACTTAAATATTTCAGTGGACTTACCTTCGGACCTGTATGGCGGAGTATAAAAACCACCCCTATCAGCAACATATGACAATTGACAAGACACCGTAATCTCACAATTACTTAAGCAGCCAGAGCACAGTTGGCGTCCATATTGGGTGTATACATAACTAGCCCAGTCATTCTAGTGTGCAATGTTTGATGAATCCTGCAGTGTCCTCACAAAAACCCAACCTAAATTCTCCGCCCAGCTGTTCGGGAGAAGGCAGCCGCAGCTGCTACCTGATCACAACCCTGGGGGTGGTTTTAGTCGGAAGGATCACTTGGGAGGACAAAGTCCCCAAGGGAGCATGAGTACTCCGTTGGGAGGGACGCAGTGTTTGTATTCCTCAGAGGAGGAAAATTCAGTAAAGCCGGAATATGTAATGGCTTGCTGTCAGAGGGAGCTGTTCTTTCCCAAAGCTATTTATCCCGATGGTGATTAAAACTGTAAGAATCTTCCTTCCAAAGTTAAGCACATTTGTAGAGGTGAAAGCGCACATGTTCAAAAGAGGAATGTTAAAGATAAATATGTACATACTAACCTACATATTACCCTATTAACCTATTAGAGTCCTAACTTCCCTGGAGAACAAAAGCATTCAGTAACATCTTGTGATACACCTTTTAAAAAGGTGATTAAGGATAGACACACATTTGGTAATAATTATCCCTTTAAAAAAGGAGCTAGTTTAACAATGCCAAAAGTACTGGGATGAAGAAGAGGGATGCAGAAGCCCTAGATTGCAAGGATTAATGACCTACACCTGAGGGAGACATGGGTATAACAGGCCCCCTCAGGTGAAGGCCATAGAGAATAGTACCAGTGGGAGATGGAGTGGTTGCAGTAGCTCCACATTGCAGTTGAAGCTGATGGAGAGTAGAGATGCCGGAACCGTTATTGTTTGCAGTACGGATGCCGGTTCTGAGATGGTATTTTCCTTCAGAGACCAGATTTGCAGAGGTAGTGCGGCAGGAAGCGAGAAGTTAAGGCAGGCTCTGGTGGCACAGAATGCTCCTGTTTTGAGCAGCGCGTGCCAAGGAAAACTGAGCGAAGTAGTTTTCCATGCAGCTCAGTGCAGAAGAAGCAGATAACCCGAAGGCAGTGAGGCAAGCGGATGTGCATGTCAAACTCGGTGAGTACGATTGTGTATTGTGACCCCAGAGTGCTTTGTAAGTGCCCACTGACCCGACCCAGGTATTTTGAATATCGAACTAATGAAAAAAGGGCAAAGTGGCAGGAAGATAAGTATTATGTGTGTAGAACTGATGTGAAACAGAAAGATAATTATATTTCATACCAAGCAGAAACGAAGTGGACAAATTGGCAATTTAAGACTTGGCAAGCAGAATGCCATTGTGAGTTGAAAGGTCAGAACAATTGCCAACAGCACAAAGGGCAATATTTATGGAAACAAATATAAACAACCATTGCCAAAGCCAAACGAGTGCACTAGCCCATGCTACTAAAAGAACCTACATTGCCAAAGCCAAGAGGGGGCAATTAATAAGCAAGGGGGAACTGACCAAAATAAGCATTTTCTAACCCAAAGAGGAACAGGATTGAGAGAAAACCATTGCCAGCACTTGTTTAATGCCAGATGGGGAAAACAAGAGTGGCAAGAAGTCTACTCTTCTGACAAAAGTTGATGCAAGTATTTTGTGAACGGTTGCAGAGTTATCCTGATGGACAAATGTTTGTTGATACTGATGAACTGTGGAAGTACATTTCTTTTCTGAGAAGCAGTTATGTGGAACTCTTTAGCACCACTGGAGAGATAAACGTCTTACTAAACATTCTGAATTGTTGGTCACGTACCAGTGAGAGGCTTACTGGAGTAGCAGAACTTTATGAGGACTTTGTTGTAAGACAAGATTTCCTTATTCCTTTGAACTGTTCAATAAAATCCTGATTGAATCTAGGGATGGTGAATTCACACATGTTACAAGGAGAAACATTTACCAGGATTTGAACATAACTGTTAATATTGTTATATCTGAATTGCCATCTTTTATCCTGTTGAGTTTGTTGTATGTAAGTGTGAGGGACAGAATCATTTTGTCAGAGTGTTTCCTTTAGTTATTTCGATAGGTAGGGAAATCCTTGGTAGGGTAGGGATAGTGAGGCATTTATCAAACCTTTTGAGTTTAATTAGATGGCATCTTTAAAAACCTTCACAAAGCTGTCTGCCTCATATTTCTGACCCTTCACATATGGAGCATAAAATAAACAATGACAAGGAAATATAAAATTACATGATGGTTGGAGAATGCTCATTTCAGACTTAGGGATTGTATGTCACGCCCAGCCGCCACCACCACTTACCAGCTACAAGCTGGCATCTGTACCCTCATTGGTGCCGCACCTTCGGTCTGCAGTGCTAGCTCCACATACAGGAGACCAGGCAACAGAGACAACAGCCAGATCAGGAAACTCTGCAACATGTTCAACTGAGCTGCATTTGTTACGTAAGTGTGGGTCTGCGCGCACAACGCTTCACAGATATTTCCATGGCAACATCCGCATTCAGTAGTCACTCACTGTAAATGGAGGATGCTGAGCCTCCTTGGTGCATCACCATTCTCTGTTCCTGCTTCGCTGCTCTTTTGCTGTCGCTGCCCATGTTTGGTGTCTCCCCTGTCCTCTCCTGGTCTCCGCCTTGACCTCTGTCTTCCCTTGAGGTCCTGCCTGGTCATCTTTTTCCCTCCCTGTTCTGAGTTGCTGTCCAAGTGGCAAGGTATTTGATATTGTACAGGGATAAGAACCGCTAAATGAATTTCAAAAATAAGAAATGGAATGAAATAATGGACATGAAGCAATACATATTGTCTCTTGCGATCCCATGCATGAAAACCATATATATCACCAGTGAAGAACATTTCCTAAATTATAGCATAGCGTTATAAAATATTTAAACACAAGCTCTTGTGTGCAATGTAACTTTATATGTATGCCAAGTTAGGAGTTTATACAAAATGATTTCAGTTCATTATTTGAGGCCGGTAATGTGTCTCACTTCATCCATATCCCACCCATTCTATGGCAGGGCAACCCCTCATACAACACATGCTTTTGTAAATCACAACTTTTACCTGTGCTCCTCTATGTGGGTCCACCACCACATGCCACCATTATTTTCTGCTTGGGTCCCAAAGTCAGCTATAAACCTGCTTTGATGAGCCGTCCTGCAGTGAGGGATGGGGGATACTGCAGTTTTACTATGCTACTAATCTAATATCCTCCCTCGCCTCTCATTCGTGGAGCCCTTCCTTTTCCCTACAAACCATGTTTCACACACCACTGCTACTATACTCATCTCTCAGAATAAATGACTCTTCCTCTTATTTCTCCTCAAGAATATCTAAAATTATAAACAATCTGACCAACCTCCAATACTTACTTCTTCCACTTTCCCCACCACAACTTGTTCTTTTTGTATTAGTGTGATATAGTTAGTGTAATTTTACACACATACATATAACAGAAATATAACTATGTGACATTTCCAAATAATTTTATCAAAAACATGCACATACTTATGCGTACAACAAGAACTGAGGGAAACACAGTCTCAAATCCTAATCATCGGAAATGTATTCAGCACATTCCCATAAATTGTACCACCAATTAATATCTCACTGCACAATTCTTACTAGTTTACGCCAATAGCTAGATGTTTATAAACTTTGATCTAGTACTAACAGCAGGATTTACACATACCATCAAGTCCTACCTCACCAACAGCAAGCAGTTTGTTCAGATGGACTCCTATAGATCGTCAATGCTACCTATCACCTGTGGAGTTCCACAGGGTTGCATTCTTCCCCCTGTGATATTCAATCTATACATTAAGCTGCTGGAAGCCCTCCTAGCCTCAAAACACATCCACATCCACCAAAACACTGATGACACACAGCTATACCTCAAGATTCACTCCATCAAGGATATTCATATGCTAAAAACCTGCCACTCGCTGATCCAGTCTTGGATGTCCAGTGCAAACCTGAAGCTCAACCCCTCCAAGACCGAATTCCCACTGCTCACAAACAACACTGATCACCCAGACATACAGACCTAGCCATCAACCATGAACGCTGAGGACTTCACACTCAAGCTCTCCTCCTGAGCCAAGTCCCTCAGGTTTAACATAGACAAACACCTCTCCTTAAAGACACACATAGCTAAGAAAACACAGACAGCTTGGTTTCAGCTCTCCCTCTTGCACAAATGCAAGCCATACCTCCCTTCGGACAGCTTTATATTCACAGTTAAAGCACTGGTCCTATCCCATCTGGATGGGGGCAGTAAACTCCTTGAAGACATCCCGATATCCTCTCTAGTGCCCTTGAGAAGTGTCCTACCTGTGGCTGCATGCCTCAGCAAGAGTCTATGCAGATACAAACACATCAGCCGCGACCTTCACTGGCTCCCACTGCACGCAAGAATCACCTTCAGGTCTTGTTGCATCATTTATAAGGCAGTCTCCCTCAAGTCACCTAGCTACCTCAATGAGAAGCTCTGTATCTCACGCAGACAGTGCACCACCAGAAGCCAGGAGATGTGCAGACATTAAGGGGCTGATTCATGGAATTTGTGTGCCGAAAAACGGGGATTTGTGCACCATTGTATCCGCAAATCCCCATTTGTTAAACAGTGATTTGCGGGCAGAATGGCGCACAAATCCCGGTTTTTCGGCGCACACATTCCTTGAATCAGCCCCTAAATCTGCTGCTGCAAAAAGGATAGAACCTGCCTATTCCCCAAGACTATGAATCTTTCTCCTCTTGGCATCAGAATCGCCCCCAAGCTCCTACAATTCAGACAAGAACTCAAGACCCACCTCTTCAAGGAGTCTCTCCTCCTTACACCCAGGCCATCACGTCGCCCGCGCACCACCTGACTCTCTAGACACTGCCTGCCCCTCCCCTACTGGCCATCCGGTACAGCTGTTACCCCCCTTGTATCCTACCCCACGCTGTACATCTGTTCTGTTGTTATCACTGAAAAGTGCTCTTTTATGCATCTGTAATGTTGTGCACCTCTGTAGAGTACTCTGTTGCTTCTGGAAGCTAGGTCCGGACTCAAAAAATATAATAATAATAATAATAATAATAATAATAATAATAATAATAATAATAATAATAATAATAGACAATCAGATACATGTTTACAGTTTGGTTAGATCAGCTTCTGCGAGCATTTCACCAACTATCATAGGCAACTTAATCAATAGTGCTTCAACTTCTGTCCATACTATTGCGATAGCTAAAGACAGAGACAGTCTATGGCCAGAATTAAAACACAGCCAAAAACACTCTACGTATATCTAATAGGTTTTCCACATGCGTACCATAGAACATCATGCAAGCACTTAAAAATGTAGGGCAGCAGGTCAGTACGTGCCTGACGGGCTCAAGGGAATCCAAATCGCCACAAGTACAACATGTGCATTTCTCTTTAGGTAAGCCTATGCAGGCCCCTCGGACTACCAGAATGTTCAATTTATTAAAACAAATTAACATAAATATTAGAAGAAGGGAACTATTAAATATACTGTTGAGATTTTATGTAGGGAAAATTCATCCTGGCAAAAGTGCTGAGCGACTTAAGTCTCCCTACGTGATCATGATTAGTTTTCCAATCCCAAAATTCAGCTCTTTTCTAAACAATATAATCAGAGGTTCTGTACCCTCTTCCCATTCAGGCGTCCATACAATAGACTCAAAAAACATTCATTGATCGATTTAAATTCTCTCATTCTACCCGAGGACTCAGCCAATAGCGTATTTTTCAATATCACTAATAATGCATTACCCTTAGCTGTTCTAATGTTATTGAATAGAATACCTCTATTGATCATTAAAAGAGTTGAGACCGACATTACGCCTAATTCAATCCCGAATGCCTCAATTGGTGCACCATTTGGCAACCCTAATATTTTTTTTTACCATATATGGCCCTCTAACATATCAGAGCATGCATTTAATTTTGAACATGAAACCTCTAATGCATACACTATACCCATAACCTGTTTTTTTAGAAACATTTCAATGATACATGCAAGGCTGTACCCAGCAGAATGATACACACATTGCTTAATTAGGAGCATAGTAGCTATTATTTCTTTTACTTAATAACTCACTCTCACCTTTCTTTTCTACAAGATCATAACCTAAATATGCATAGCTACTAACTCTTTCAATAATAACTTCGGATGTACTTATAGAGCTCCACATTTACTAGCCTTACTAAAGCGCTTAAACTTTGTCTTACTCAAGTTCACATTCAGTGCATTTTTGGTGGCATAATCTAAAACTGCTTCCAGACATATGCATTTACTAACTAGAGAATCATCTAACACTACAACATCGTCCGCATAAGGCAAGCACCCGATAGCAGTGTGACCAAGCCAAGGCAGAAACGTCCTTACAGCAGAAAATGCATCAACCAAACCTGCAAAAAAAAGGTTGAAAAGTGGGGTGGGTCAGGACACATCCCTGCCTGACCCCACTTCTCATTTCCACTTGGGCAGACAATTCACTGCCACCAGTCAGTGGTAATCTAGCTATAGTCTTATGATGTAACAATTTACAAGGTAATAATAAGTTCTCCGAAACACCAATGTCAGGTATCTTGGCTCACAATTTCTCTTTATCCATGGAATCGAAGGCTGCTGAGAAATCAACTAACAGGGCTTAGGGGGGTAGCATCTTTATTTCTGCCTGTTTTATTAGTGAATTAAGTATCAGAATGTTGTAACTAGTAGACATCCCCTGCCTGAATCCAGTCTGATAAGGACTAAACACCTGCTACTATTTCATCCAGTTATTTAAACCTATTAAACCTATAAAACTTGTAGAAATTGTACCCATTCCATCTAATAAAGAAAGTATATGGTAATTATCCTGGGTTTGTCCTCTTCCCCTTCTTGTACACAGGTACCAAATGGGCCATGCACTATGATTCAGGGATTACACCAGATCTTTTCACATTTTAAAATAAGGCAACTATGATAGACGCCAAAACCGTTGGGTTTGCGTTCAGGTCTGCGTTAGGTACTAATGGAACCGGGGGCACAGGACTGCTTAAAACCATGTATTACATCAATTATGGCATCATAATCAAAATCCACCCTAATTCTCCCAAAATCAGGAAGATGATCATTTATTGCCTTAAACATCTTCTCCAAAAACATACACCAAATGGCTTCACTTATGACATTAAGCAGCACTTCATCCTCCTCTTGCTTATGGCTTTGAAACAATGCCCACACTTTCTTAGTATTCCGCGAATTTAATATCATATACAACTGCTGCCAACCATTGTTGTTACAAGAGTCGTTGTGTCACTTAGTCCAATTATTGTAGTGATTTGTCCTTTTTTCAAATACAACCATTTTTCTCCATTAGGGCAAGAGGGCCTTTCCTAATAATTTTTTTCTAACCCCTAATGATCTTATCATAGGACTTATTCCTACTCACATTATGTTTTGATGGGACAAGACTGCCAGTACCTGAAGTACCCGGCCGTAATAGAGGTTTCCCAACTGACTATCCATTATGTGAATTTGGGAGTAAAAAATCACTTTCAAGATTATTCATGAAATTAGAAATGGCTTACAGATTTCTATCAGTCCATCCAACTCGTGGTTTCCCAGCATTTACCATAACTGCACTCACATGGTAAATATCGCGCTCATGGAAGAGCTCATCTGCTACATCTATTATTAAAATTGTATGATCACTATAGCCATGAAATGCAATGCCCATGGTTAATATTACCCCATGCATATCAGTGCAAGTATAAATATAATCAATGATTGAGGAAGACTCATTACCTCTCCATGTTTCAGAGGCAGGTATGTCACCATTGGTTTGACCATTTAATCTACATAACTCAATATCACTGAAAAATTCTCCATCATTTTGCAGACTTAACATTCCTCTCTCCTGTGCTATTAGTTTATGAGTTAGTGTTGTATCAAAATGCTTAACCTCTTACTTCACACACTTAGGGGCCGATTCATGGAACAAACGTGCGCCGAAAATCTTGGCGCAAGCAGGCGCAAGTGCAAAAAAACAGGCGCACGTGTGCGATTCATGGAAGTCCCTGCACGTGTTTACCTCGGGATGTGCGCCAAACCTGTGCATGGCGCACAAGTCACTGCAACATCCCGAAAGGCGTGCGCGACGCGCACAGTGAAAGCGCACAACCTCGGTGCATACACCAGAAAGTGGGCGGAACACGGGGCGTAACGCGCGGAATGGGGAACAACGCGCGAAAATAAGGGCGTAACAGGGGATGTACTGCAGGGAAGCAGACGGAACGCCCACACGCACTCGAACCACACGTATTCATGGAAAGCCACGCACAGCCAAAGACACGCACAAGCCGAAACACGTCCGCCACACGAAGGCAGACGGTAGCGTCCATGCGCATTACAAAAGTGGCCTGTGCGAGCGGGGCACGTGTATATTGGGGGTGCACGGGAAGTTACACACGTGATTGAGCGGGGTACGTGTATTTCGGGGGTGCGCGGGAAGTAACACACGCAATTGAGCGGGGTACGTGTATTTCGGGGGTGCGCGTGAACTTTTTCACGCGATCGGGCCTGGGGGAGCGGGCTACGTGTATTTCAGGGATTCGCGTGAACTTTTTCACGCGATCGGGCCTGGGGGAGCGAGCTACGGGTATATCAGGGGTTCGCGTGAAGTTTTTCACGCGATCGGGCCTAGGGGTGCGGGCTACGTGTATTTCAGGGGTTCGCGTGAACTTTTTCATGCGATCGGGCCTAGGGGAGCGGGCTACGTGTATATCAGGGGTTCGCGTGAAGTTTTTCCATGCGATCGGGCCTGGGGGAGCGGGCTATGTGTATTTCAGGGGTTCGCGTGAACTTTTTCACGCGATCGGGCCTGGGGGAGCGGGCTACATGTATATCAGGGGTTCGCGTGAAGTTTTTCACTCGATCGGGGCTTGGGGAGCGGGCTACGTGTATATCAGGGGTTCGCTTCACGCGATCGGGCCTGGGGGGGAGCGGGGTTCCACTCACCGTCTGCCTTGCGTGTAGAAGAATGCGTAGCCAACACCCGCTGTGAAGTAATAGCATGTGAACCCCAACGGATGGAAAACACATGCACCGCACGAAAAGCACGTACAGAACAGTGTAAAGGCACGCGGGATCTCCAAGCCCTGCCAGGGCAACGCCCGTGCGCAAAACGTCACAGACGCGCTTACGCTGTAAGGGCCTTTGGTCCAATGAAATCACATACGCGTGCTGACGCGCTTACGCGCTAAGGCCTTTCCTCGATTTTCACGCTGACGTGCAGGATTTTCACGTGCCAAATCACTCCGTATCAAGCTGGCAACGCGAAAACACACGGAAGACCATGCTCCTGCCCAGAAGGCCGAACTACTGCCCCCCAGAGCCCCGAGCACGCTCCCACCTGCCATCTGCTGCTGCCTGACTGCCTGCTGCCCACGTGCCCTGTCATTTGCTGCCTGCACATCAGCCAGGGGTGCTGTTGCTGTGACCACCCCTGCTGGAACCGAAGACTCCCGACTAGGATTCCATCACTCCACAGCCCAGCCCCAGGTCCCAGTTGCCCACCCACTCCTGCCTCTGGGGTTGTCATGTCGGGGCAAACACCATCTGGGACCACTGACAACCCCCGGCCAGAGAGGCAGAGGGGCACCAGCTTCAGTGCCACCGAAGTTGGTGTCCTGGTGGAGCAAGTCCTGGGGCAGTATGATGCCCTCTTCGGAAGTTCCCGCGCCGACAAGGAAGGACGGACTCGGATCTGGACTGACATCGTGACTGCCATCAACGCGGAGGGGGTGGCAGTCCGCGACTTACAACATGTCAAGAAGCGCTGGGAGGACTTCAGGTCCAGGACCCTGAACAAGGCCCGGCGCCTCTTGAAGGCAGCGGATGCCAAGGGGCGCCGGGGCCACTTGTCGGAAGAACAGGTGAGGGTCCTGGAACGCATATCCCCTGCGCTCCACGTCCAGGTCCTTGAGAAGCAGACCCGTCTGGAGTCGAGAGGTGAGTGTACATGCATCCTGATTGTGAGCAGTGCGTGTGGTGATTATTCAGTAGTGTGCAGGTTGCACATCAGTTTGTATGGGGTTGAGTATGGGTGGGGGTGTACAGGGCCGTGGGGCTGACACATGCGAGGGCTGTAATGTGTGAGACATGGATGGTGCTTGAGGGTGTAGGCTTGCATGCCAAATGCAGTTGTGTGGGCACACATGTTTGGATGAATGTGTATGTTAGTAGACATGTCCGCGATGTCACGCATGTATGTTGTTTTTGGCTGCATGTATCAGCACTGTGTACATGTGCATGTGTGTGTATTTGACAAGGGTGCAACAGTGATGCAACATGGATGCATGTGACAGCGGTATGTGGAAGCCTGATTGGCAGATGTGACATGGATGCCCGTCTGAACACTGCGACGCTTGGCAGAGGTGTACACATGCATGCAAGTGTGGTGGTGTGTGTACATGTGTGGTGCACTTCCTGTGTTGCATGTGATGTCTGGCTCACCTTTGGCTGCTGATGCTGTTGTATGTGTATGGATGGTGGTGGCAGTTGCAATATGGCTGTGGTATGGCTCATGTGTGCGAGTTGTAATGACATGTGTTTTTGTATATTGTGATGACTTGTCTGAGGTTTGCCAATGCCACTCATGTACAACTGTCATGTGTGTATGTGTACATTGTACAGTGCCCTGATGCCTGTGTTTTGTTTCTCCCTGTCTGCAGCGTCAACTGATGAAGAGGGCGGAGAAGGTGCTGTGGAGCACAGCAGCGGGGATCCCACCACCAGCCGAAGACGCAAGGCCCGGCTCCCCTCCCATGTTGTCATCTCGTCGGGGAGTGAGGAGTCTGGTGCCGCGTCCCAGGCCGCAGCTGCCGGGGGGAGGTCCAAGAGGCGGAGGTTGGAGTTGGACTCCTCGGCAGCAGAAGGGGCAGCTGGGACCCCACAGGGCCCAACAGGGGAAGATGGCACGGAGTCATCCAGGTTGGTGGGGGGTTTGGTGGAGGAGGAGGCCGTGCAAGCACCAGAGACAGGGTCTGGAGGTGGGGATCCCACTGGTGCTAGTGGTGCAGTGCAGGACCAGGGACAGGAGGCAGCACAGGCCGCCGCGGAGGTGCCTGTGTGCAATCCTGTCCCTGATCCTGTCCCTGCATCATAGTGCACCAGCAGAGATGCCTACGTCCAGACCCGTTTTCAGACAGGGAATGAGCTCACGTCAACTGGCCTTCCTCTGCCTGCAGACGTGGCTATCCAGGTCCGGGTTGAGCCTGTCCTGGCTGGTGTGGCGTTGTGTCAACGGGCCATGCGAGGTGACCTGCAGTCTTTTCATGAATAGACTGCAAGTCATCTCGAATGGCTCGTTGACCAGGTCAGCCTCCTGGGACAGGTCACTCAGGCCGGATTCCTCCGTCTGATGGGGTTTGCTCCCACCCCCTCCTCAACTGGACCGCCTACGCGCCAGTCGTCCTATATGCCATCTTCCCACCCATCAGTCACCTGGGTGCCCTGTGGAGCTTCCTCTGACGGTGCGGCCAGGCTGGTGGAGGAGGCATCCCTGCCACAGTCGGGAGTCTGACGTCCAGCAGGGGTGGCCACACCAACGACTGCACCCCAGCCGGCGGAGGATGTGCAGGCAGCAGGAGGCAGTGCACAGGCAGAGGCACAGCAGCAGCAGCAACGTGGTGGGAGCCATGAAGGCTCGGGGCCTTCAACATCGGAGGGGCAGGCATCGGCTGGAGGGCAGGAGGACCCAGGACAGAGAGTGTCTTCCGTGTGGCAGCGGTTGGGCCATGCCATAGATGCGGAGCGGCAGCGGGCGGAAGAGGCACGGCTCACAATGGTCAGGGCGGAGAACTCCATGCGGAGGGCCCTGAGGCGGGCCGAGTGCCTCGAGGCAATCCGCAGGGGTTTGGAGGTGGAGATGTTGACGGCCCCGCGGACCCTCAGGGCCATGGAGGAGGACCGCCTCCGGGACATTGAGGAGGAGTTCGATGATGCCCTGGCCCGGGACATCCATAAGTGAGCCGTGAAACTAGCCCGCTGCCCTTGTACATAGTTATGTAGGTAGTGTTAGGTTTCATTTTTGTTTTTATTTTATTTGGACCTTTCGGACATTGGCCACATTTTTGTATGTAGTTTATTTTATCAGTTAGTGTAGTTAGATAGGTTTCCTTTCTTTTGTTGGGATAATGGACCCTGGCTTGTTCCCATGTACATAGTTCACAGTTGGATAGTATTTTTTTTCACTTTTTAACCATGGAGCAATGGCTTTCTTTTTTATTTCCCATTGGATTTTGTTTTGTGGGCATTGACTTTGGACACCATTACTTTGGAATTTTATTTTTGGTTTTGCTTTTTTTAACGGACATGCTTCTTTTCATTTTTGTACATTCACGTTTCTGTTTCTTCATTTTTTATTCTATTTATGTTTCCTTTAATACATATTTTATTTGGTGAACTTCAATGTGTGGTATCTCATTGGTTTCATGCATTTCATGATATGTGTTTTGAGATTCACTGACACCCATTGTGTCAGAACACTCTGGTCCTAGGCGCAGGAGCGACGCAGTACCAACCACCCCCACTATGATCGTGGAGCCTGCAAGTCGAAGCTTACGCAGGCCTCCCGGACCAGAGCAGGGAAGGAGGGTTAGGGTCTCGTTGATTGGATAGGTTGGGGGGTTTTAGGGAAACCGGATTGAGGATTGGGTAGTGGTTGTGGATAGGATGGGGTATTATAGAGAAAAGGGTTGATTGTTGCACACTTTAGATTGTACTTGGTACCAAGTAGCTATTTGCACACCACCTCCACATAGTCAGACTTAGGCCCCCTCACTGATTAATTTAACGTACAAGTCTAAGCCATGCACCTAATTCTGTCCACAACTAATTAGCATTTTTTCAGCATGCACACTTAGCTCTGGTTTTCAGTGTCCTGTCCATGATGAAGCCGTCAAGTCTTGTGGCAGGTCCGTAATGTTCAGTGCTGGTCCAAGAAGCTAAAAGAAATAACACGAGTTAGGGTTGTGCCTCTGCATTCCCATAACCTTCTCATTCATTCCTCACACACACATACAAACACACAACATTCCTTGTTGCCACCCGAGCTCAGATCACAGGCTTTTGAGTGTGCCAAAGTTCGCCACTCTTCTGAGGCTTTCCACTGGTTCCTGATGTGGAAAAAATGCCAGTGTTAACTTCCACGGGGTTCTTCCTTCAGACCGCCGCGGTAACTTTTGCCCTTGTGTTTTCGCTTCCCGTGCGCCTAGTTCTCACTGGTCTCAGGAGGCGGGAACACACGTACTAGCGTTTCGTACGCTTCTCTTCCCCACTACAAATACAAGCGCGGATTAGCGACGCGCCTAGGAAACACGCCCACTTATCTTTCCAGTAGGCGCAGGGGCTTGGAATGGGCGGGCTAAAGCCCCCTGCGCTTCTCCCCCGATCCCTCTGATCCCCAAGATTGGTTTAAAGACTTATCTTGTGGGGGCGAGGGGCCGAACTGCTTCTCCGGCGGGGCGGGGCCCCTCGCGAATGATTCTGGAGGAGCTGGGCTCTGCACGTCCTCTCCTTCCGAAGTCTCAAGCGCAAGCCCCGTGCCTCGGGGCTTGCGCATGCGCGTTGATGTGCCACACCCTGCTGGACTCCTGATTGGCCCGTGGCTCCCCCGAGCATGCTGGGAGTTGTAGGCAGGAGACTGCTTCTGCTGGGAGCTGTAGTTTTTGAAGGCTGCTTTTCTGCAGAAGGGGCACAGCAACCTTTTAAATGGATACAACTTTCTGGATCCAACTCGTACGCTCATCACCGCCCCCACCATGCCCCTCAGCACCCCTTGTCTTGGTCTGGTCTTGGCTTTGGCCCTGACAGCACTCCCCCTCCCACGGAAGGTAGGCCCTCTGGGTTTATCTGGATAATTCTTATGGAAAGTGCGCAACAATCTCGGAGCATGAACGTGATGTGAGGGCTCCCACGAGCGCTCGTCAGGTCCATACCCCACCCAGTCCACTAAATAATACAATTGGCCGTTAGTGCTCTTTTTGGAGTTCAAAATTGCACCTACTTCATATTCAGGTTCTCCGTGAACAATTATCGGGGGTTTTTTCTTAACGGGAGTTCCATACGGGGCAGGTTTTAGCAGGGACGTGTGGAACGTGGGATGAATTTTCATTTGGGATGGTAATTCCAATCGAATTGCAACTGGATTCACGATTTGTACAATTGGGAATGGGCCTAAGTAACGGGGATGTAATTTCCTGGGACCATCTAATCGAATATTGCGGGTGGAAAGCCACACTTTGTCACCCACACGATAGGAAGGACTGGCACGGCGATTTTTGTCTGTATAATACTTATAAGAGTTTTTTGCTCTAACGAGATTACCTTGTACCTCCTTCCATACTTGCTCAATTTCAATTCGCTGTCCCGCTAGTGTGGGCAATTCCACTACTAAGGACGGGACAGCTACGGGAAGAATACGTGGATGTCGTCCATAAAGACAGTAAAAAGGAGTCTTTTTGGTGGACGTGTGTTCGGCATTATTATAGGCCAGTTCAGCTAACCAAGTATGCTGGACCCAAGTGTTTTCCCTGCTTGCAGCAAAGCAACGCAAGTATTGCTCGAGCCCCTGATTCACACGCTCGGTTTGGCCGTCGGTCTCGGGATGATACCCGGATGACAAATGGACTTCCATCCCAATAATCCTACAAAATTCACGCCAAAATCGTGAAATGAATTGTGGGCCTCTGTCGGTAATAACATGGTGTGGAAGCCCGTGTAGGCGAATGACGTTTTGCAGGAAGAGTTCCACAATTGCACTAGCGGTTGGGACTCCCTTGCAAGGAATAAAATGGGCCATTTTTGAAAGGGATCTACTATAACCAATATTGAAGTGTGACCTTGTATAGGCGGGAGATCCACAATGAGGTCCATGGTTACAGTGTGCCATGGTACGTCCGGAGTTGGTAAGGGACGCAGAAGGCCTGCAGGTCTTTGTTGACTGGCCTTATTGCGGGCACAGATGTCACACTTCAATACGTGTTGTTGAACATCTTGTCGCCACTTTGGCCACCAAAAATATCTAGCCACCAGTTCTTGTGTTTTGATCTTCCCGGATGACCTACAAGGGGTGAATCGTGACACCATGACATGGCCTTTTCCCGGAGTGCCGTAGTAGGCAAATACAGAGCATGAGCGTGGTAGGGAAGCCCTGTAAGAACTACGTTCTGAGGGTCCTGTTTGCACCAATGGTGCAGTTCTTGCATAGAGATTTCTTTCTGAATTGCTTCAAAGAAGTCAGAGGTCGCTCCAATAATATGAGCGGGAGGGATTATTGACTGGGGCGTGGGGTTCGCCTCTCGAATTGTCGGCTCGGGATAGCGTGATAAGATGTCAGCTTTCTGGTTGCTGTTTCCGGGCCTATATGTGATAATAAAGTCGAACTCCGCGAAATACATGGCCCAACACAACTGACGCAGGCTCAGGGTCTTGGCGGTTTTGATAAATTGTAGGTTTCAGTGGTCTGTGATTACTGTTATCGTATGACGTGCTCCCATCAGATAGTGCCGCCATTCACTAAATGCTGCCTTTATTGCCAGCAGTTCTCGATCTGCGATGATATAATTCACCTCGGCTGGCAGCAGTTTCCTTGAATAATAGGCCACCGGATGTAATAAACCCATCATGGGATCTCTTTGGGACAGAACGGCCCCCAAAGCATAACTGGAGGCGTCCGTTTCAACCACAAATGGTCTGGACAAGTCTGGGTGTTTTAGTACCGGAGCGTCGGTGAAGGCCTTTTTGAGCTGATTAAAACCCTGTTCGGCTGAGGCATCCCAACAAACGGGCAACCCTTACGAAGAAGCTTCGTGATTGGAGTAACCAATGCTGAAAAACTCTTAACAAAGCGTCTGTAAAAGTTTGCAAACCCTAGAAAGGATTGTATATCCTTTACATTAGCCGGAGGTGCCCAATCTAAAATTGCCTGCACCTTTTTGGTATCCATTTGTACGCCGGTTGGGGTTAGGAAATAACCTAAGAACTCCACAGTGGTACGATGAAACTCGCACTTTTCCAGCTTTGCGTAGAGATGATGTTCTCGCAATTTCTGCAACACTGCACAAACCTGTTGGACATGTTCCTGGAGACTACTGGAATAGATGAGGATGTCATCAATGTACACAACGGCACATACATCTAAATATTCTCGAAGTACCTCATCCAGGAAATGTTGGAAGGCGGCGGGGGCATTACAGAGGCCGAATGGCATGACCTGATATTCATACAATCCGAACTTGGTTCGGAAGGCGGTCTTCCACTCGTCTCCTTCACGTACCCGTACCAAGTGGTATGCGCCTCGAAGGTCCAACTTGGTATAGATGACCGCATCCCTAACTTGGTCAAGAAGTACAGGGATTAAAGGGAGCGGATAATGGTTTTTAATGGTTATCCGGTTCACTCCGCGGTAATCAATACAAGTCCGGAGCTCCCCAGACTTCTTCGGTACGAAGAACAGAGGTGACGAAACCGGAGAATTGGAGTGCCGAATAAAACCACTCTTGAGGTTTGATGCTATATATTCCCGGAGGTGGTCATTTTCAGCCTCGGTCAAAGCGTAGATGCGGCTGCATGGCAATACCGCTCCTGGCTCCAGGTCTATCCGGCAATCAAAGGGCCGGTGTGGAGGTAAAGACTCAGCAGCCTGTTTATTAAACACATCCACAAAGTCGGCATATTCTTGGGGCAGATCTTCAGGACGTACCTCTGGTTGACTATTAGCAATGCAGATGGAGCGTATGTACGGCAAAGCCTTTTTTAAGCAATGTTCTCTGCAATATGGAGAATTCAGGTCTATCGACCCTGAGGTCCATTGAATGTGAGGGTCATGCTTCTTTAACCATGGCAATCCCAGGATAAGCTCACATTGCGGGGCGGCAATAATGTCAAAGGCAATCTTTTCTGTATGCCCATCTCCACACTGAAGGATCATAACACAGGTACTATGGGTAACGGGACCTGAACTAAGGGGGGTACCGTCTACTGCATGTACCAGTTCTGACTTAGGTTTACATTGCACCGGAATTCCTAGAGTACCCACGAACTGCGCATCGATGAAATTGCCAGTCGCACCCGAGTCGATTAACAGTGTAACCTGTTTCTTTTTGGTCAACCCTTCTGAGTGATATATGGGCCATGATTCGAATAGCCTGCAATTGGGGCCCTGCTGACTAGGCTCGACCGGGTGACCCCCACTACCGGCGAGCCGAGGCGTTTCCCTGGGTTTTTGGTTTGGCGGGGCATTCGCGAACGAAATGCCCAGCCTTACCGCAATACATACAGACCCCGTCTTTTCTTCTCTGCTCTTTCTCTTCTTTTGTTAGGGGGCCCCAGATGGAGCCGATTTGCATCGGCTCATCCCCCTCAGATTTGTCCACCGTCCCACGAGATCCTTTAAATTGGTCTAACCGTGGTACAGGACGAGATTCTCCTCTTCTCTTGTCGCCTCGCCTTTCCGCCAAGCGGTGGTCAAGACGCAAGGCTAAGTTTATCATATCCGAACAGTCTCTTGGCTGTGGATCAACCTGAGCTATAAGATCCTTTAACTCATCTTTCAATCCCTGATAAAATAGGGACATCCTTTTTTCTCTGGGCCATTCGGCTTCTGCCACTAGCCGGTTGAACTGCGTGACATAAGTCACCAGTTCCCTATTGCCCTGCCTTAAACTCAGCAATTCCCGATCTTTACAGAGGGTAGCTGCCTGTCGATTAAAGATTTTCTCAAATTCCCCTAGGAACTCATCCCAGTCATACAGGACGGCATCGTCCTTTTGAACCAGGCGGCGTCCCCTGTAAGGTACTATATCACAAAGGCAGTACGTGCTTGGGCAGACCGAAAGGCTGACGCCTTGGTGAGAAAGTGGAGACGACATTGGGTCAAAAACGTAGAGAATTTTTGCAGATCCCCTGCATATCGCTCTGGAGGTGCAAGGGGAACTATGGCTTCCGGGGTTACATGTACCTGTAACGGGGTAGACGGTTGACCAGGTAAGGGCGATGCTTGGGCAGCTAGACTCCGTACTTGCGCGGACAAAGTTGCATATTCTTGCCTGGATGCGGCTAACTCCCCTTGCAAATCCTGCAAGGCTTTAGCAATGTCTTCCATGACTGTTGTGAGGGTTGGCTGTGCCGCTCAGGCGCCTGGAAAATACGTGGGCTTGCGCTTCTGTCAGAACACTCTGGTCCTAGGCGCAGGAGCGACGCAGTACCAACCACCCCCACTATGGTCGTGGAGCCTGCAAACCGAAGCTTACGCAGGCCTCCCGGACCAGAGCAGGGAAGGAGGGTTAGGGTCTCGTTGATTGGATAGGTTGGGGGGTTTTAGGGAAACCGGATTGAGGATTGGGTAGTGGTTGTGGATAGGACGGGGTATTATAGGGAAAAGGGTTGATTGTTGCACACTTTAGATTGTACTTGGTACCAAGTAGCTATTTGCACACCACCTCCACATAGTCAGACTTAGGCCCCCTCACTGATTAATCTAACGTACAAGTCTAAGCCATGCACCTAATTCTGTCCACAACTAATTAGCATTTTTTCAGCATGCACACTTAGCTCTGGTTTTCAGTGTCCTCTCCATGATGAAGCCGTCAAGTCTTGTGGCAGGTCCGTCATGTTCAGTGCTGGTCCAAGAAGCTAAAAGAAATAACACGAGTTAGGGTTGTGCCTCTGCATTCCCATAACCTTCTCATTCATTCCTCACACACATACAAACACACAACATTCCTTGCTGCCACCCGAGCTCAGATCACGGGCTTTTGAGTGTGCCAAAGTTCGCCACTCTTCTGAGGCTTTCCACTGGTTCCTGATGAGGAAAAAATGCCAGTGTTAACTTCCACGGGGGTCTTCCTTCAGACCGCCGCGGTAACTTTTGCCCATGTGTTTTCGCCTCCCGTGCGCCTAGTTCTCACTGGTCTCAGGAGGCGGGAACACACGTACTAGCGTTTCGTACGCTTCTCTTCCCCACTACAAATACAAGCGCGGATTAGCGACGCGCCTAGGAAACACGCCCACTTATCTTTCCAGTAGGCGCAGGGGCTTGGAATGGGCGGGCTAAAGCCCCCTGCGCTTCTCCCCTGATCCCTCTGATCCCCAAGATGGGTTTAAAGACTTGCGGGGGCGAGGGGCCGAACTGCTTCTCCGGCGGGGCGGTGCCCCTCGCGAATGATTCTGGAGGAGCTGGGCTCTGCACGTTCTCTCCTTCCGAAGTCTCAAGCGCAAGCCCCGTGCCTCGGGGCTTGCGCATGCGCGTTGATGTGCCACACCCTGCTGGACTCCTGATTGGCCCGTGGCGCCCCCGAGCATGCTGGGAGTTGTAGGCAGGAGACTGCTTCTGCTGGGAGCTGTAGTTTTTGAAGGCTGCTTTTCTGCAGAAGGGGCACAGCAACCTTTTAAATGGATACAACTTTCTGGATCCAACTCGTACGCTCATCACCGCCCCTCAGCACCTCTTGTCTTGGTCTGGTCTTGGCTTTGGCCCTGACACATTGGATGTATGTGAGGGAAATGTGTTTGTTTCGGAACTTGCAATTGGTGTTCTGTGATGTAATTGCAAATTATGAGTGGGTGGATGCAATACTCGGGTGGGTGTTTTGCATTTGGAGGCTGACCATAGGGACCAAGGATCTAGATTGTGATGACATGTTGGCTGGGGAACATGAGTTGCACATGGGTGAGGGCCTGCTGGCAGGTGCCCCACAGTGCTGGGGGGTGGGGGTGGTGGGGAACATGCGTTGGACATGGGTGGGGGCCTGCTGGCAGGTGCCCCACAGTGCTGGGGGGGTGGGGGTGGTGGGGAACATGAGTTGGACATGGGTGGGGGCCTGCTGGCAGGTGCCCCACAGTGCTGGGGGGTGGGGGTGGTGGGGAACATGAGTTGGACATGGGTGGGAGCCTGCTGGCAGGTGCCCCACAGTGCTGGGGGGTGGGGGTGCTGGGAGACATGGGTGGGGGCCTGGTGGAGGCTGCCCCTGGTGGCTGGGGGGTGGGGGTGCTGGGAGACATGGGTGGGGGCCTGGTGGAGGCTGCCCCTGGTGGCTGGGGGGTGGGGGTGCTGGGAGACATGGGTGGGGGCCTGGTGGCGGGTGCCCCTGCACTGCTGGGGTGTGGGGGTGGTGGGAGACATGGGTGGGGGCCTGGTGGAGGCTGCCCCTGGTGACTGGGGGGGTGGGGGTGGTGGGAGACATGGGTGGGGGCCTGGTGGAGGCTGCCCCTGGTGACTGGGGGGGTGGGGGTGGTGGGAGACATGGGTGGGGGCCTGGTGGAGGCTGCCCCTGGTGACTGGGGGGGTGGGGGTGCTGGCAGACATGGGTGGGGGCCTGGTGGAGGCTGCCCCTGCACTGCTGGGGGGTGGGGGTGGTGGGGAACATGCGTTGGACATGGGTGGGGGCCTGCTGGCAGGTGCCCCACAGTGCTGGGGGGTGGGGGTGCTGGGAGACATGGGTGGGGGCCTGGTGGAGGCTGCCCCTGGTGGCCGGGGGGTCGGGGTGCTGGGAGACATTGGTGGTGGCCTGGTGGTGGGTGCCCCTGCACTGCTGGGGGGTGGGGGTGGTGGGAGACATGGGTGGGGGCCTGGTGGAGGCTGCCCCTGGTGACTGGGGGGTGGGGGTGGTGGAAGACATGGGTGGGGGCCTGGTGGAGGCTGCCCCTGGTGGCTGGGGGGTGGGGGTGCTGGGAGACATGGGTGGGGGCCTGGTGGTGGCTGCCCCTGCACTGCTGGGGGGTGGGGGTGGTGGGGAACATGCGTTGGACATGGGTGGGGGCCTGCTGGCAGGTGCCCCACAGTGCTGGGGGTGGGGGTGGTGGGGAACATGAGTTGGACATGGGTGGGGGCCTGCTGGCAGGTGCCCCACAGTGCTGGGGGGTGGGGGTGGTGGGGAACATGAGTTGGACATGGGTGGGGGCCTGCTGGCAGGTGCCCCACAGTGCTGGGGGTTGGGGGTGCTGGGAGACATGGGTGGGGGCCTGGTGGAGGCTGCCCCTGGTGGCTGGGGGGTGGGGGTGCTGGGAGACATGGGTGGGGGCCTGGTGGTGGGTGCCCCTGCACTGCTGGGGGGTGGGGGTGGTGGGAGACATGGGTGGGGGCCTGGTGGAGGCTGCCCCTGGTGACTGGGGGGGTGGGGGTGGTGGGAGACATGGGTGGGGGCCTGGTGGAGGCTGCCCCTGGTGGCTGGGGGGTGTGGGTGCTGGGAGACATGGGTGGGGGCCTGGTGGTGGGTGCCCCTGCACTGCTGGGGGGTGGGGGTGCTGGGAGACATGGGTGGGGCCTGGTGGAGGGTGCCCCAGGTGACTGGGGTGCAGGGGTACATGCGTTGGTGGGCAGTAGTGCAAGTTCACATGTGGGTTGGCTGGGGGTCATGGCCATGGTGGATGGTGTGCCTGCAGGACATGTGCAGGGTAGGCCCCTGTGGTGTGAGCCACCTGCAGGGGCCGTGGAGGGTGTAGAGGGAACACCTGGGAGGACCCACACGTGCAATTCACGTGTGGTGCTCCCCGCGCACCCCTGTAATACATGTACCCTGATGGTATCGCGTGTGGAACTTCCCGCACACCCCTGGAATACACGTACCCTGCTGAAATCGCGTGTGGCACTTCCTGCGCACCCCTGAGATACGCGTACCCTGCGGAAATCGCGTTTGGCACTTCCCACGCAACCCTGAGATACGCGTACCCCCAATCGCGTGTGGAAATTCCCGCGCACCCCTGAAATACACGTACCCTGCTGAAATCGCATGTGGCACTTCCTGCGCACCCCTGAGATACGCATACCCTGCTCGCACGGGCCCAATCGCGTGTGGAAATTCCCGCGCACCCCTGAGATACGCGTACCCTGCGGAAATCGTGTGTGGCACTTCCCACGCACCCCTGAGATACGCGTCCCCCCAATCGCGTGTGGAAATTCCCGCGCACCACTGAAATACACATACCCTGCTGAAATCGCGTGTGGCACTTCCTGCGCACCCCTGAGATACGCGTACCCTGCTCGCACGGGCCCAATCGCGTGTGGAAATTCCCGGGCACACCTGAGATACGCGTACCCTGCGGAAATCGCGTGTGGCACTTCCCGCGCACCCCTGAGATACGTGTACCCCCAATCGCGTGTGGAAATTCCCGCACACCCCTGGAATACACGTACCCTGCTGATTTCGCATGTGAAACTTCCCCCGCACCCCAAAATACACGTACCCTGATGGAATCGCGTGTGGAACTTCCCGCGCACCCCTGAGATACGCGTATCCTAAGGAAATCACGTGTGGAACTTCACGCGCACCCCTGAAATACAAATACCCTGCGGAAGTCACGTGTGTAACTTCCCCTGCACCCTGAAATACACGTACCCTGCTGATATCGCGTGTGGAACTTCACGCGCACCCCAAAATACAGGTACCCTGATGGAATCGCGTGTGGAACTTCCCGCGCACCACTGAGATACGTGTACCCTGCTCGCACGGGCCCAATCGCGTGTGGAAATTCCCGCGCACCCCTGTAATACATGTACCCTGATGGAATTGCGTGTGGAACTTCCCGCGCACCCCTGGAATACACGTACCCTGCTGATTTCGCATGTGAAACTTCCCCCGTGCCCCAAAATACACGTACCCTGATGGAATCGCGTGTGGAACTTCCTGCGCACCCCTGAGATACGCGTACCCTGCTCGCACAGGCCCAATCGCGTGTGGAAATTCCCGCGCACCCCTGAAATACACATACCCTGCTGAAATCGCGTGTGTAACTTCCCCTGCACCTTGAAATACACGTACCCTGCTGATATCGCGTGTGGAACTTCACGCGCACCCCTGAAATACACATACCCTGCGGAAATCGCGTGTGTAACTTCCCCTGCACCCTAAAATACACGTACCCTGCTGATATCGCGTGTGGAACTTCACGCGCACCCCGAAATACACGTACCCTGATGGAATCGTGTGTGGAACTTCCCGCGCACCCCTGAGATACGCGTACCCTGCTCGCACGGGCCCAATCGCGTGTGGAACTTCCCGCGCACCCCTGAAATACGCGTACCCTGCTCGCACGGGGCCAATCGCGTGAGGTACTTCCCGCGCACCCCAGTGATACACGTAGCCCGCTTGCTGTGCTGGTACAGGGTTAGCGCAGCCCTTTGCGCTGGATTGGGTATATTGATGGCTTTTCCCTGCGCGAGAGGCGTTCTTGGGGGCATAACTGGCGCTGCTGCAGGGTCGCTGCGCCACTGTGCACCACGGCTGGTTTTGGTGGCTGGAATCCATGAATACGCCGTGCGCGGAAATGGATTTAGCGCATGCGGCTGGCGCAGGGATTCGCACGCGCACACTGTGCGCCAGCCGCGTGCGCCACTTGTGCGCTGAATTCTATGAATTACCCCCTTAGTGCTCAAATCAATTGCCACAACAACCCATCCTTCACATCGGGAGTTCTGTTGACCTAACAACAACACATATATATAAAAAAATATAGACTAGGTAAATTCTCCCCTTAGAGGAAAATAAATATTCAAAATGATCATATTACTACAATCATTCCATTCAACTCTCATTGGTAAAACATGTTAATTTTCCACACGTTCACACACAGGAAATGATCAAATCCGATTAGCACAGTCTGAATAGTCCGCCATAGGGGCTTTACCTTTCTTGTTTTTTTTTTTTATAACATATGTAGCTATTAACAGAGAAATCATGCATCAGCCATGTTTCAAGCAATAGTACAATTTCAGTTGAGTTTAACAAACCAAAAGAACCCTCATTAATGGCAAACATATCTGAGTGGCCTCTAGTGCTCCAAGATTTGATGGATACCGATTAACATTGAATTTGGGGAAGGTAAAAACGAAAGAAGCCAATCTCAGTGAGATCTACAAGTTGGATCCATTAATGTTGGGGTCACGCCCCAAGCAATGTGACTAGCAGATATCTGGTTCAGCTCCTGCCGTAATGCAGTATGTATTGGCAGAATATGAAATGGAGATGCATTTTGGGTTCTCTAGTGGTGCACACCTATATAAGTAATGTATAGAAGGTAACACACCAGTATTAAGTGTTAGATATATTTGGGTTACGGGGGGAGGGGGCAAAGCCATCCTGGAAAAAAGACCAGCTAATACATGAAACAAAGAGATAAGAGTCCTAAATGTAAGGATCCTTGCACCCACTACACACCACTAAACTGCTATCAGTCAAAATGTTAACAAAACTATCAACATAGATTTGTCAGAAATTCTTTGCATGGCTAAGACAGTTAATTACAGCAAAATTGTAATCAATACAAAAATAATAAGATAAAAAGTTAATTTATCCAATAATGAATTCCGAGCTCTACGTGTTTCAGCTGAATAGCCTTCATCAGGAATGAAAACTTGTAGATAATAGTTCCATATTCTTCATATCAAAATTGAATTTTATGTGTTTGATATGTTTGCCAGGTTTGCCATAATGTGGATACTATGGTTATCAATATATTACTAGTAAGGGGTAAATCATCCCATGTTGAGGAGTAGTCATACACCTGGATTTTGTCGCTGTATCTATCCTAAAGTCCAACCAGACTTCTCAAAGTAAATGGAAGGAGCCAATCCAGTGTGCTTCAAAAGTCACTAACTCCCACTAGAAATAAAGAGAAAAAATAATAGGTAAAGAGGACTTAACTCAAGGCCTCTAACTAGACAACATGAATATGTCAATGTATAAGGCCAAAAGCCATACCTTCCTATCCAATATATAGTGTATAAATGGTGTATTTATTAGGTAAAAAAATCTCTGGATTCATCAACCCTCTCCAGAATCTACTCCAAGAGCTTGAACTTTCCCCAGGTTTTTCACCAAAATGTTCTATCAACCAAGCATCCAAAGAAACTTTGCTGGCACTACAGCACTTCACACCATAGCCGTCAACCACAAGCACTCCTGGGTAAAACTGCCACAAATGCTCCAGGCGTATTACCCATCAAGGGCTCCTTTTGATCCCTTTGCCAGTTACCCATAATGGGGTGAGCATACCTGGTCTAATTCTTTCTCTCCCATCTCTTCAACCCCTCTCTTGCAACTAGAGTCAATCCTGGCTGCTCCTACATTGCTACGTCCTTGCTTTTCCTTTATTACTCCTGACTCTCTGGGTGCATAGTGTTCAATCTTGTCACCTGCTGCTTGGAGGTTAGCATCATCTGTGGCCATCTCCATTCTGAATTACGCCTCTGGCCCTCCTCCTATCTTGCACTCATTCATATGTAGAACTTCCTCACCTCTGCCCACCACTTCAAACTCACTTCAAATCATATCCTCCACATGTTTTCTGCTACCTTTGAGACTGCTGAAGTTAGGGGGTTTTGCAAAGTACAGTCTGAGACAGTACTTAGTAAATACTATAATACAGCAAAACAATAGCCAATAGTAAACCACAGCTGTACTCACATTGGAAAAGCTTTTTCAGTAACACATTGGAAAGTAAAAACATCAGAAACGTTTCGAAACTCATAACTTTTAGTAACTTTGTTCCAGCCTGACTTTAGGAGTCCGGTCTTATAATGTGAAAGTCTCACTATGTTCAGAGGGGACACTGGACCACTAGTGACCATTGTTAGGGCAGAAAAGGCAACATAACAGTGTAAAAGATTTAGCGTGGCAGAGTTCAAAAGGATCTCTTCTTGGTTTTGCAGGTAAGTAAAAGTAAGGTTTCACAAGTCAAGGAAGTGAAGCTGCTTCATTGAAGGGTTTTCCATAACAACGGCCACACGCTATGTGGCTTCCGTTTCTTTGAGAACCTGCTACGCTTTGCAGGACACATATGAGCCAAACGAAAGGCGCACTGGACACCCACATAGCATTCTGCATTGATGCAACTGCAGCTAGGAACTCTTTCTTGAACTCTTTGCCGCCCACTAATGTGTTGAAAAATAATCATGGCCATTACCTAACAAGGACAGGACTATTGGATAGTAGTGAATCAGCATGTTTTTTTCTGGCCAGGTGACAGACACAGATGAATAAGAGGCAAATATTACGGTATAGTGCAACATACAATTCAGAGGCTGCCTTGAGGATGGACCATGTGTCCGAAATGTATCGGCCTCTGGCTTCTGCTATAAACAAATCAAAAATAAAAAGAGAAACAACAGATTCTAATTTATTTGATGGACTACTGATTCTTTTCAGAGAATTGATTCCTACTACACTAAACAACCTAATGGTTTGAAGTGGTATTTACTACACCACAGGCTTCTCCAGGTTCAGTGAATGGTTCACTGAACACCTTTTTTCCTTGAAAGGTTGCCCAAAGGACCAATGTCCTAAGGCAGGATTAGAGTACAATGGGTTGTCCACCACAATATAACTCTATGGAGCCATTTAGGGTGGCAGGATACAGGTTATCTACAGCCCCAGCAAACAAGAAACCTCAAGGTTAGTTGTACCAGGAGCAGAACAGTACCTTAAGTTGAAGAAACAGTTGCTGCAGTACGGTTCCAGCAAGGAGGTGACAGTAGAACCGGTCACCGGTTTCTCAATCTTGGGACAGAAGAAAGGGACTTCAGCAGATCTGGTAACAGCTCTCATGCAGATGGATGCCCAGCAAAGGATGTTCATGTTTCTGCCTTGTTGGTGCCTTTTTCAAACTTGGTTGAAGGATGAATGTCGTGACGGTCGTTTTTCTGAGATAGGCGCAAGAATGGGAAAACAGGGATGCACATTTCAAAGACAAATGGGATTTTGTTTACGTAAGGTTATGACTATAGAAAAAGAGAATGCCACACATGAATCTCCATTAATCTTGCTCAGGGACCCTTCACGTGGTGGATAATCAATTTCTTTCTGGGATTCAATTTATTTATTCACAACACCATTGATTTATGATTTTTAGAATACAAATAAGAGAAACTCTGTGCAAGAAAATGCTCTGACAATTCAAACTACTCCTAACAATATCAAGTTCTAAAGACAAGATAGGATGGATTTAGATAGGGATTGGACTAAACCAGGTACATATGCTAGTGATACAGTTCTATTCTATAGATACTCATTATAAATGTTTTGAACGGAACCGTCAAAACATATATAGTGAGTATCTATAGAATAGGGATTCTGGTCAGGGATTGTGGTTCGGGACAGACTGCTGGGCACACCTGATTGGACTGGGTCTGCAAAGGTTCTGGTCACAGCTCGGCACAGGACTAGATTGGGTCTGCAATGGTTCTCTGGTCACAGCACAGCACAAAGGGATTGGATCTTTTAGTTCTGGTAATGATCTTTTTAGAAGGAAAGCAGTTACAACACAGCCCGGCTGTTTGTTTGATGTTCCCCTTAGGTTTCTAGGGTTCTTTCTGGTTCTGGAAATTCAAGGCCTAGTTGAAAATGGTTCAACTAATGGAATGGGCCTTTCTGCTTGCCAAGTCTCTGGAGTCAGGAGCAAGGCAAATGGATGTTTCTCTTGCAGGGTGCTCTGCCAGCAATCGGTTAGTGGGTGAATATGTCTGTCTTTCTAAGGCTTCAGCTATCTTTATTTATGCTTATCCTAAAGGGGTGTGTGTGCTGGTGTGCTGGCTTATCCTAAGTGGGCCTCTTAGACAGGTGATTGGTTAGAATCTCTTCTCTCCCTTGATTGGAGGAAAAAACAGAGTGTCACCATGATGGTGTGAGTTTATGAGTCAGAGAATCCTCCCCTTATCCCTTGAACATAAAATCTACTTTTGGTACAACACATATTTACATGCATGCAATCTTTATGTTGGTCCCATCTTAGGAGGTTTTAGTGAATTTTATGTTAAGAGGATTAGTTGGACCCTAATATTCCTTTGGCCTAATGGAGCGGGTATAGTTTAAATTGTTAGGGGGAATACGTTTTTATTGTTTTTTTTTTATATTTGTTATGCAATTTGGATTAATTTGTTATTTGTATATTTGTTGTTTTAGGAAAACGTTTGTGTTGTATGAATTGTGTAATTGTTGTATAAATGGTGATACAATATTTGAAAAGTTGTTACACAACTAAAAAAAATAAAACAAAATTAAAAAAATATAACATTAACATATATAGATTACATATTTTGTGCAGCAGATACTCTTCCAAGCCTCATCGCTGTGGGATCTAGTGTCTGGTTTTGACAGAATTGTCCCCTTTTTGTCTGTAACACAATGTCCAGTTTATCCGAAAATTTGTACAATTATGTGCGTTGAACATGGGCATAAGTGTATAACATTTCATACTTCTGGCACAAATACATTTGGTGGAAAACCACCTTTTCTGCCGTTTCCTTCTAGGACATGTCACATGGTTCTGTTGCCTCTTAAAATGTACAGTCGGAATTTAGATACACAAATATGTGATTTTTGTAATTTAAACAATTTTAAGTGGTAAGTTATATGTCTTTAACAAAATGTTTCTTTGGGAATGTCCAGCGCCAAATGGCTGTTTGTCTCCACCTCCTTCTGGCTCTCTGCAGTTAGATGCAGTCTCCTTCCATTTCCTCCAGAGGCCCAGGCCATTTACGACTCTTCCTACTTAGCCTTCCTTAGAATGGAGGAAGTCTATTGTCTTCTTCCCCTGTCAGACCAAATCCTCCTCCCCTAATCTAATCATCACAGAGGTGTGATTTCCTGGTGGGGTGAGCAGAAGGGAGATGCCTTGCCTTCATGGGGGAAGCTGTTGGACTGGTTAAATTGCTTTAGGCAGGCTTCAATTGAATGTCACTCTGTTACATTGTTTTCTTGGTTTAAAACAAACTTGTAATTTCAAAACAAGCAGCTAGAACACTTATTCCAGATTCTAAACCATGGGATTTAAATAGCTACAACCCAGGTTACTCTCAATAACAGGTCACTTAATTTTCAGACATTAGATTTCAGTTGTATAAGTTTACAGTTTTAAAGGAGGCTTCTGACAGCTATCGTACAGGCGGCCACGAGTACTGCACCGAGATTTTGACAGATTTCACAGGCAGGCACATTTTTGCTGTGAATGTTTTGATGACACATTCAGCTTTTCAGGACATTGGGCCTCATTACACGCTGTGCGGTAAAAATCTGAAATTACTGGCATGGCGCTCTTAACGTGTCCGCCCTCGCAAGAGGGCACTAATAGCATACCATTACGAGTATGCGGACACGAGCATAGCGCCATGCCGGTAATGACCCTACCGCCATGCCGCTAAAGACCCCAAAAAGTCACTTACCGCCCTCGACGAAAGTGCAGATAGCACCTCCGCCCTCACGCTGCATGCAAATAGTGGTCACCGATATTTGCGGTGACCGTTAAATTGCGGAACCGGAAATAGCGTCATAGCACAGGAACGGGAAAGAGCACGTCAGCCTTCTTTAAAAACACAATCCATTGCCATCCTCTGCCCCCTGGACCTGTTTGGAGTAGTTTGCAGTTGCAAATCATCAGGGACACCCTCAACATGCCCAAGTCATTGAAAAAAAACACCGACCTGCAGCGGAAAGAAAAATTCACCTCAGAGGAGCTAATCATGCTGACCAAGACCCTGGCTGACAATGCCGCCGTTGTCTTTGCCAACGACATGCGGCGGGAGACACTTATTAAAAAAAAGTCAATCTGGGATGATGTTGCGGTGAAAGTTAGTGCAGTGGGCACCACCACCCGCAATGTGCGTGAGTGCAGGAAAAGGTGGGACGACCTCAGACTCCGGATGAGAAGCATCCTTGCCGAACACCACAGAATAGCCACTGCAGGTGGATCCGGTTCACCCATCAAACTAAAGGAATGGGAGGAGACCTGTGCGAACCTAATCGGAGTGGAATCCATTGAGGGAGTCAGCACTATGGAGCATGGCGTGGCAACCACTTCAGATGGAGGTGAGTGTACACATGACAGGATGCTATGTGAATGTACTGCTCCCCCCAAATGTGAGCCCAGAATCATCTCATGGATGGACAAACATCCACACATGCATCCATCCCTGCCCATGTCAGTGTCAGACCCAAACACACACACATGCACACATCACCAGAAACAAGTGGCAAACACAACCATGCATGGATGAGGCACTGAACTGACACATCACCTGCATCCCCAACAATGAAGTCCCAATGGCCACAACTGCATTATTGATGTATTCTGCATAAAGTACATAGAAACGTAACCAATGCCATCCCCCTTCTTGTCCCTGACAGGCTCACATACAGACAGTGAGGATGCCGGAAATGCATCCCAGGCACCCCCTGCAAGTAAGAGAACAAGAGCACAGGACTCTGAGGATACCCCCACGACATCAAGGGGCAAGGGGGGAAGGTTCCACATGATGAGTGTCAAGCATCGGAGGAGTGCCACTGCCAGGATAGAAGAAGCCACACCACCAACTACAGCCCCACCACCGGAGGTGAACCCACAACCACCAATCCCAGCCGCGG
The DNA here is from genome assembly GCF_040938575.1 of Ambystoma mexicanum. NCBI lineage: Eukaryota > Metazoa > Chordata > Amphibia > Caudata > Ambystomatidae > Ambystoma > Ambystoma mexicanum. Next base: position 318,868,236 of record NC_090937.1, on the reverse strand, counting down.
AGGGCCCACCATCAGCTGCACCAAGCTCCGCAGGAGAGGCAGCAGCCACTGCCCCACTATCTGATGTTGAGGACACAACAGATGTCACAATGGAGATGCACACCCCAACCCCCCCTGGACCTCCTGAGCCATCACCACTCCAGACACCTGGGTCTGATGCCACTGGCGAGGACAACATTCTAGGTTCTATGATCCCCACGGTGGCTTCACCTGCTGACATGGATGTATCAGAGGGCACGCAGCCACTCCACCAGCACCCAGCACTGCCCTCGACCTGGCCACCATCAGCCAGCGGCAACAGGAACTAACTGTGCTGGTTGGCCAGCATGTGGAGGAGGCTGCCCATCTCAGGGAGGAGATTGTGGAGACAGCAAGGCACTCCAGGGAGGGGATGGTGGCCTGTACAGACAGGCTGTGTGACGAGATAGGCAGACTTAGGGAGGTCCTCACTCGAATAGCGGACACAATGGACCACCACTTCACACCACCAGGACAGTCAGCCACGTCGTCATCCGCCGGTTCAATGCAGACAAGCCCCCTCCGCCGGTCCACACGCACCACCAGGCACCTGTCTAGCCAGCCTCCAAATGCTGCTGCAGACAATGGCCAATAGGGCGTTTATGGCGAAGCTTCTGCGTGCATGGCCGGACAGAAACATAGTGGCAGACACATGAGGAACTGTTTGTGGGGGCTGGGGGAAAGAGTGTTATGGGTCTGTTGTGGGGTGGGGAAAGGGTGGGGAAAGGGTGTTATGGGTCTTTTGTGGGGGGTGGGTGTAAGGGTGTTATGGGTCTGTTGTGGGGGTGGGTGGAAGGGTGTTATGGGTCTGTTGTGGGGGTGGGTGGAAGGGTGTTATGGGTCTGCTGTGGGGGGTGGGTGAAAGGGTGGTAGAATGTTTGGGGACATGCACTTTTTCATCTTTTTGTTACTTAATACACTGGTGTCTGATCAAAACACAGGCTTGGACATCTTCATTGTGTTTGTGTACTTTATTGGTGACAGGGTCCATTGCGTGCTTCCAAACATACACCAGTGCATTCATACCCATATCCATGTGACAGTAAAAAACCATGTTACTCAGAATATTTGGTTGATCAGATGTTGTCTCACAGCACGTCCCTCCTGACCATCCCCTCTTGCATGTCCTGCATCCCCTTCACCTCCGTCCTCATTACAATCATCATCCTTATCAGATGCTTCCATTTCAACGTCAGGGGGCAGTCGCACATTCCTTCTGATACACATATTGCGCAGCATGACACATGCCATGGTGATCATGGCCATACAGGAAAGCGCCACCAGACCTTCTAATGCACCTAAACCGTGTCTTCAAAAGGCCAAAGGTCTGCTCAATCACGTTGCGGGTACCGGTATGTGCACGATTGTATTCCTCCTCGTGCCTGTTCTGTGGGTTCTGTACAGGGGTAAGGAGCCAACTCTTCATGGGATAGCCAGCATCACCTGTATGGGGGGACGAATGGGGACCTGTTACTGTTCAGCTCAAGTGCGGCCAGTTCTTTTCAGGCTTTTTTAATTTGCATTGGGATTGAAGAGCACAATTAACAGCATACATGCAGGCTGTCTGTGTGACTGGAATGTGCAAAGGTAAGGGCGACCCTGCAAGTACACATGCCCCGTCAATACCTACAACAGTAATTGACATGTCCTAGCTGAAGCCGTGTTTTAGGGGTTCCTTGGTCCTAGGCAGATTTGGTATCACACTGCTGGTGTACTGCCATTCCAACATTGATGTTGCCATGCTGAGAGGCATCACTTGAGTTGTGCTATAAGTGCGTGGTGTGATGCTATGGCTAGGGGTGATCCCTTCGCATGCATTCAAGGCCACAATGCATTATTGCTGATGTGCTGCGCTCATTTTGTAGGACTATGTTGGTGGCATGTATGAGATTTGTGTATTTTGATGTGTGGAATGTTGTGCAATGTGGATGTGGATGGATGTTTGATTTTACTAGACCTTGATTGTCATCTATGTTATGTAGCTCACACTTGCATGTCCATTCATCTCTGGTACATTTTGGGCCTACCCAGATGGATGTTGGCGTACATCTGTATGTGCATTTGTCCAACAGACAACAAGCTACACCCAATCGGAGTATGTATCTCCCCCCCCAATCACACTGCCATGTACTTTCCCTGCTACTCACCAAGTAGCCACGAACGTTGTCCGGCTTGTCGCTCCATGTAGCGTGGGATAGTTGAGTTCCGCAGGACCATGGTATCATGGGTTGATCCAGGAAATCGGGCATAGCAATGAGTGATTATCTTTTTGGCGTCACACACCATTTGGACATTGATGGAGTGGAATTGCTTCCTGTTTCGGTACACTACTTCATTGTGATGTGGGACCACCAATTCCACATGGGTACAGTCGATTGCCCCGATGCAACTTGGGATGCCTGCCAGTGCATAGAAGCCAACTTTGTTGTTTGCAATCTCCTGGGCAGTCCGTGGCATGAATATGTGTTCAGGTGCGTGCTTCAGGAGGACATCGAGTAACTTGGTCAGCGTGCGTGAGAATACTGGTTGTGAGATGCCATGCATCTGCCCCACCGGATGCTGGTAAGTGCCTGTGGCCAGGAAGTGGAGCACAGTCACCACCTTGAGTAGAGTGGGGATGGCAGTTCGGATGTCTACGAGGCTCACAATGTCGTTGTGTATCATTTCTACAATGCAGGTTATGGTATCCCGATCCAGACGGTACAGGGTGTGTATATGCTCCAGGGTTAGGTTAAATGGATTGGCTCTGATGCTGGGGATTGGTGGGTGCCTCTGTGGTATGATTAGGTGCAGTGTTGGTGCTTGCTGTGCCTGTCTTGCCCTCCTCCTGCTCCACCTGTGTCTCCTCTGTGCTGCCTGCTGCTGCTTCTGCTGCGCTGCGATCATGTCCTCCAGCCCATGTAATGCTGCTAGTATTGGAACCATCTTGGTGTGGGAAGGGGTGTGGTGTGTTCCTTTTGTGCTGCCTGAGTCTCCATTGCATCCACCTGTGCTGATTGTATCCACCTGTGGTAGGTGGGAACACCGCTCAGTTCTCTTAACAGGTGGTTCGCGATGGCAGTATTAGCGCCATGGCGGTGATGGGTTTTGAGTGCTTTTCCATGCCGTTATTGGCACGTCCGCCTGGCTTGGGATGATGTGCTAATAGCGGCATGGTGTAAATTACGGACTCGAGGGTCGCGTTCCCGTGGACTGGCCGCTATTAGTGGCACCGTCCTTAGCGGTGCCGCAAATAGCGGTGGGCCAGGTCGTAATTTGGATGGGGATTTAACATTACCGGTATTCCATTACCGGTAATGTTAAATCCCTACCACCTACCGTGTAATGAGGCCCATTGTGTGTTCATAATGATTTCTTAAACTAAGGGACTTGTAGCACCCAGCAAGAATATGGGATGTTTATGGGTGTTTTGTGCATTTTTAGCAATCAAGAAAAAAGATTTAAAAACAAGATTTTGGATTTCTTTCAGCAAAGCACTGCTTTTCATGCAGGCTCCATTTTTACTTGTTGGGCAGCCTAGTGACATGTTTCAGGAGTGAGATCTCTGTTCCACCACTGACAACATGCATGGTAGATTTGGCAGCCATCTTTTCGTGTTGTAAAGCACGATTTCCATAGGTTTTGGTGCACACAGGGGTTTTGCTGTCATTTTGATAATTCTGGCACCACCAGAACACAGTGATGCCGAAGGGCAGAGCATAAGCGGGTTAATACATCCCACAAAGCCCCCCCTCATGACTTGAATTTGACTGCCCGTCAAGGGGAAGTTGGGAGATTGTGATGTTATTCTTTCTTTTTGGTCCAAGTGGAAACATTTGTCTGCTTCTCCCATCAGTGCTGGATCGACAGGTTCTCCTCGCCAGTTCCGGATGTGAGTATGGAGCGATACCCCGGACCCCTTGGGTCTTTCCTCCCGGCCTCCGAATGGTCCTCCTTGCTGCTTAGAATCCTTGGTTTCAGTACTATGATGACAGGACAGAGCATGGTTATGGACATTTCCCCACCACTATTCATGTAGTGGGGCAGATGCTTAGATTGGACATATAATTGACAATCTTTCCCACCTGTAATTACTACTGATTTTTAACACGTGGAATGGTTTTTAATAGTTGTAATTTTCTAGGGATCCAGAATGTCCCCATCTGGGTTTCCAGATGACTCCTCTAGTTGCCACAGAGTATGCCTAGGATGGGTGCACAGCTGGTTGATGGGCACCCACATATCTTCCCCTTCTGCCAAACTGTCTTTGGAGATACAGATTTTGTAGGCGACTGGTGAGATTCTGTCTACAATTTCAAAAGGACCCCGCCAGCTAGGAAGACATTTGCGCTGTTTTGCCTGGTTCCTTTGGAAATTGTACAAGTAGACCCGATCTCCTACTCGATATTCTTTTCTAGTTGTCTTAAGGTCATAGTGGGTCTTCATACTGTCTGCAGATCTTTCTAGATTCCGCTCAGCATAGGCAAAAGCATGTTGAAGGTGTTTTCTCAGATTCTCAACATACTCATGAGTTGTAGAGGCATTTATCAAGGTCTGCTCTTGGGTTCTGTAGAGCAGATGCTGGGGAAGCATCATCTTTCGACCAGTCATCAGCTCAAACTGTGACATTTTTGTTGCAGAAAAGGGGTAGATCTGATGGCCATCAAGACAAGAGGTAGTCGAATGTCCCAACTCTGCCCAGAATCTGAGCACAAACTTTGATGCATGATTTTGATGAGCTCTTCAATACAGATGCTCTTTATTAATTTTTTTAATTCAGCCAATTCAAGTTTCTTAAACCTGACATTAATCATGGGGTTTTCTCTGTTCTGTTTCCTCCATATGTTTTTTCTTCGTTTCTACTGCTTTTCTTGTGCAGATTAGGTATTCATTACCGAATTATCGTCCCTTTATTGGACATTCATTTGCCAGCGACTCGTGGCAGTTCTTCTTCCTTTTTTCCGAAGTTTGTAATCTAGATACTGGCTTTGATTTTTTCTATGTCTGTTGCCATGATGTGAGAATTCAACAGACCTTCACACTCAGGTACAATTTTTGTAATCCTTTTCTCTTTCCCACTTTTCTGCCTCTAATACTTCCTATGGCAGTTTCTGCAAGCATTTTACATTTATGAGCGCTAATTTTTGCAATCATTTGACTTCTAGTGATGACTTACCTCAATTCCTGCTGCATCATGCCTCACCCTGAGGTTGAACTTTGCGTCTAGAAATTCTGCCCTTGATGAATTCCACACACATTTATTTTGGGTAAGGTTACTCTCTTAGGTAGACCATAATCAGTAGTCTGTTTTATTTTACAATTGTTTGGCCTGAGTAGTTAGGGCCCCTATACTTGATATACCCAGGTCATGTGTTTGAGAGACAAACAGCAAGCCACAGTGTCATTTTTGTGTTTTATTTATTATTCTATTTACATATTCATATGTGATGGATTGTTTTGTCTGCTTCCCCGTAGGGATTACCATCAGTTACTCAGCCCCGAGGAAGGCGGTTCTCTAAAGATGCCTTACAGGTGGCCCGCCGAAACGTAACAGTGGTCTCACTATGTTGGAATTTATTTCTTTGTCTGTTTTTCACGACATCATTTTTTGTTCGAGACCTCGACTTCTGCACTAGAACAAAGTAAAATGTTTACGTAGGCAGAGCTGTATTATGTATTGAACATATTTCTGCATAATTGGCAGAATTGCACTACCAAGAAGTTGTACTTGGTTGTCTTTATGCACTTGCTTTAGGCACATTTAAGCATTTGTTTTAAGCACAAAATTTCAAGCATATGGTGCATTCTTATGGCAAACTGGGACATTGACCAAAAAAAGCTGACTTTTTGTTATGTCTTCATGCATCCGTTGCAAATACTCCTACCACATTCTTGCTAAAGGTATAGGAGGATGTGTAGTGGTTATATGTATTCACTATTGTGTAATAAAAAATGGTAACACATTTTTATCAATAAGTTGTGTAGGATTTGATTGTGCATTGCTTTGCGTCTCTCTTGGACAGTCCGGGAGGTTTCAAGTTAGGATATCCATTTGTTGGATACTAAGGTAACTAATTTAGCAGCTTTTCTTTGAATTGACTTCTTACAGCTTGTGTACTTTTTGTGTGAAACGATTTGAGACCCCCTCACTAGCTGTACCACATTTGGGGCAACCCCCTTTTCATGTTCGCATTTTAATTCCGGAACAAATTCCTGTGGGGCCTGATCTTTGCCACATTGTAAGCTGTAGGCTGCCTTGCAAGCCTCTTGAGGGTTCCTGTGAATGGAAAACTGTTTCAGGATGGCCGCCCTATAGGTGGACCATCTGGAATGATTCTGATCCTCCAGCCCCGCAAAGAAGCTGGAGTACTCGGGAGAAAATGTCCACTTCACATACTGAATACAGCTTTGGCTGTCCTTCAGATGAAAAGTTTCCATCATCTGTTCAAATAACTCAAGGTGCTCCCAAACTGAATATTTTGCATTCTTGTGAAAGGGTGTGATGACACCCCTAATGGATTTTATTTGTTTGAGGGGATCCTTGAGCAAGGCCCTCTTGACTTTGTTGGCTTTTTTAGTTTGGGTCACCCTGGTCCACTCATCCTCTTACTCATAGGCACTGCTAACAGAGGTGGCTGTCTGGTCTTCTAGGCTCTCCCGGATTCTGAAAGCTTGGGAATGGGTGGCAGAATGTGGGGGCCTAGTTTCCTGAGTCCTGTGGCGCTCAGAAGAGTCTTCTGACTCTTCCTTGCTCCCAGGATTGGCTGAGTACCCCTCCCCCTCCCACTGTCCTAGCTGGGAAGAGGTTTTTAATACACTCTTAGTGGGCCTACTCTCATGGAATTCCCCACTAAATGTTACCGTCTGATTTCTAGATAAGTGATATTTCTGAGGCTCCATTTCTCTGATTCTCCCCTCATTGGAGTCTCCCTGATCAGAGAAGGTGGCCCTAGCACTTGGGAACCCAAACATAGATGCCCGCCCATCCTTTTCTGGGAGGCGCTGACTTATGAGCCCCATATTCCTCATTGGGTTGAAGTCTACCATCCCCGCGGCCCTTTGCTCATGTGAGCCAGTGGACATGGGGATTGCAGAGTCCATGGAATTGAAGAGATTGAGGTCTCTGGTGCCAGGGTTCCTGAGGTTATGCACAGGGGTTTCCCTCTCCCATCTCACCTCATCTCTCTCAGCCCCTACTCCCAGTTTCCATGCAAGAATCTGACCCTTCTGCTCTTCTATTAAGGCTTTACTGGCCTCTAATAATTGTTCCTGCATAGCCACCTGTCTATGGAGCCTGACATTTTTCTCACAGAGAGCCTCATTGTCTCTCTCTGCTTCCTGTCTAATTTTGGTGTATTGGGCCAATTATTGCTGCAGGAGGGTCACCTCCTGAGTCTGATCCTTCCCAGCCTGATGATTCTTTGCTAGAGCATCTTCCACCCTCCTGGTGTGCTCTAACAGTTTTTAGTAGTACTTTTTGAGCTCACCCAGTCACTGAAGGGCCAGGTGATTTTCATCCATCTTGGTTTTTAAATAACTGACTTCCTGAATTAAGGTGTCCCTTTCCTGAATTAGATTACCCCTCTGTGCAGCCAGGTCGTCGCTTTGTTTTTTTAATGCACCAGCTTTCTGGCGCTCTTCATCAAATTCAGTTTGGGATTCGAGGTCCTTGATAATTAATTTATTATTTTCTTCTTTTATTTGGTCTAGGCAGTTTTTCAGGGTGACTACCTGCTCTGGTCAGGCTCTATTAAAATGCAATTGCTTTTCTAGCTTTTGTTGGCTCTGTAGTAGAGAGTCCACTCTTTCCTGACACTCTTTTTGCAGTGTCAGTACTTTGGTATCCTGCTCTACCTTCTGTTGCTGCAGGATATCCAGATCTCCTTTTACTTTTATCAGGGACTGCCTGGTTTCATTCTCTGATTCATGGCTCTTTTGTAGCCTTTGTTCTGCAGAGTCCAAATCAGTTTGGTTTTTTTTGAGTGATTGTACTTGCCTTTTTGCCAGATCTAGGTTTTCAGCATATTTGTCCTGTATTTCTCCAATGTGTAGGTACAGGTATGCCGCTATTTTACCAATTTTACATTGCTCTTCTTTTGCCCTAGGGGCCATGTATAATTCACTAAGTGCCATATGTAATTGACCCTTTATCCTGCCATACATCTAATTCTGTGGCAGTGGTGTGTTGCTTGATTTCCTGCAGCCAGATATTCCCATCCTGCTCTGTCCATTCACCCCTGACAAATAATTTGTGTAGTAGGTGTTCTTTTGCCATATTAATTTCTACTGGGGTCACCATTCCGGAAATATTAATTTCCTTCTGAGTTATTTTATTTTTGCAAAACATTCCAAACTGCTTAGAGTGTTTCTATTGAAGGGCAACTTTTTACAGTGTAGCACAGTGTGGTAGCCCAACAGGGTTTATGCACCCCATCAGTTAGCACGCTGTATTAGACTGTCACAAGTGGTATGTCTAATTCAGAAATCTGATGACGAGCCCCCAATCTGTAAGTGATTTCAATCCGGCAATTCACCTAAGTCAACGCCTAGCGTGTAATGCACAACTGAAATCCTTATTTATTTGTTTGTGTCTAACAGTTCTTTTATTCTGAACGATGTACCACTCATATCACGCCCCTCTCCTCGAACCCCCCGGTCACACTGAACCAGGAATCAGGCTGGTTTGCAAAGTTAAAATATTTAGTTATGTAGTTCACAATATAATCACACTATGGTTAATGGGTATACAATGATCACCAATGGGGTGATGTAACACTTTGCAATCCCTTTAATCATAAGGAGAAATAGTGAGCAAAACAATTCAGCACAGAAATAATACTTTTGTGTGTATTTAGATCAAGTAGCAGTGTGGTTACTATTTCCCCCTGCACACCATTGAACCCCCCAAACAGGCAATGTAAAGAGAGAGGAGGAGAGATAGCAGGCATTCAGGAATGCAGAATTCAAACAAAATGTCAATCCCAATTTCGCCCAGCAAACACAAGAGAGAAACAGAATTATTTGGCAAACTATCAAAATGGTTTTAAAGTTATCTGAGAATGGATTGGGTAAAACACTAAATATGGTTTAAATGACTGAAATTGTTCAAATTCTAATGGGAGCCGCTTTAGATAGTTGCAGATAATACTAATAAGCAATGTGCAAACTTAAAACTGAGGTCGGGTACAATCAAAAGCTGTTTTACAAGTGTAATAATTTGCCTAAAACAAAATTTGCAGCAAACTTTTCCATGTGCGGTAATCGCGATCGCAGGAGAACTGTATGGATTTGGAAAGCTGAGGATGTTAGCTACAAGCAGAAGTTGAAATTTTGTTTCTAGTAACATTTGAGAAAGTTATGGACGTTTTGGTGGAGGTTGTTTTTCTGAGATAGGCGCAAGAATGGGAAAACAGGGATGCACATTTCAAAGACAAATGGGATTTCGTTTACGTAAGGCTATGACTATAGAAAAAGAAAATGCCACACATGAATCTCCATTAATCTTGCTCAGGGACCCTTCACGTGGTGGATAATCAATTTCTTTCTGGGATGCAATTTATTTATTCACAACACTATTGATTTATGATTTTTAGAATACAAATAAGAGAAACTCTGTGCAAGAAAACACTCTGACAATTCAAACTACTCCTAACAATATCAGGTTCTAAAGACAAGATAGGATGGATTTAGATAGGGATTGGACTAGACCAGGTACATATGCTAGTGACACAGTTCTATTCTATAGATACTCACTATATATGTTTTGTACGGAACCGTCAGGGATTCTGGTCAGGGAGTCTGGTTCTGGGACAGACTGCTGGGCCCACCAGATTGGACTGGGTCTCCAATGGTTCTGGTCACAGCTCGGCACGGGACTGGATCGGGTCACAGCACAACGGGATTGGATCTTTTAGTTCTGGTAATGATTCTTTTAGCAGGAAAGCAGTTACAGCACAGCCCGGTTGTTTGTTTGTTGTTCCCCTTAGGTTTGTGGGGTTCTTTCTGGTTCTGGAAATTCAAGGCCTAGTTGAAAATGGTTCAATTAATGGAATGGGCCTTTCTGCTTGCCAAGTTTATGGAGTCAGGAGCAAGGCAAATGGATGGTTCTCTCGCAGGGTGCTTCATCAGCAATTGGTTAGTGGGTGAATCTGTCTATCTTTCTAAGTCCTCAGCTTCTCTATTTATGCTTATCCTAAAGGGGTGTGTGCGCCTCTTACGCAGGCGATTGGCTAGAATCTCTTCTCTCCCCTGATTGGAGGAGAAAACAGGGTGTCACCATGATGGTGTGAGTTTATGAGCCAGAGAATCCTCCCCTTGTCCCTTGAACATAAAATCTACTTTTGGTACAATACATATTTACATGTGTGCAATCTTTATAACAATAACATATATAGATTACATATTATGTGCAGCAGATACTCCTACAAGCCTCGTCGCTGTGGGATCTTGTGTCTTCTTTTGACAGAATGTTGCCCTTTTTGTCTGGAACACAAAGCCCAGTTTATCCGAAAATGTTTACAAATATGCGCGTTGAACATGAGCATAAGGGTATAACGTTTCATACTTCTGGCACAAATACATTTGGTGTAAAACCACCTTCTCTGCCGTTTCCTTCTAGAACATGTCACACGGTTTTACTGCCTCTTAAAATGTACAGTCTGAATTTAGATACACAAATATGTGATTTTTGTAATTTAATCAATTTTAAGTGGTAAGTTATATGTCTTTAAGAAAATGTTTCTTTGTGAATGTCCAGCCCCAAATGGCTGTTTGTCTCCGCCTCCTTCTGGCTCTATGCAGTTAGAAGCAGTCTCCTCCCATTTCCTCCAGAGGCCCAGGCCATTTACGACTCTTCCCACTTAGCTTTCCTTTGACTGGAGGAAGTCCATTGTCTTCTTCCCCTGTCAGACCAAATCCTCCTCCCCTAATCTAATCATCACAGAGGTGTGATTTCCTGGTTGAGTGAGCAGAAGGGAGATGCCTGGCCACCATGGGGGAAGATGTTGGACTGGTTAAATTGCTTTAGGCAGGCTTAAATTCAATGTCACTCTGTTACATTTTTTTCTTGGTTTAAAACAAACTTGTAATTTCAAAACAAGCAGCTAGAACACTTATTCCAGATTGTAAATCATGGGATTTAATTAGTTACAAACTAGGTTACTCTCAATAGCAGGTCACTTAGTTTTCAGACATTAGATTTCAGTTGTATAAGTTTACAGTTTTAAAGCAGGCTTCTAGCGGCTATCCTACAGGCGGCCATGAGTACTGCGCCCAGATTTTGACAGATTTCACAGGCAGTCACATTTTTGCTGTGAATGTTTTGATGACACATTCAGCTTTTCAGGACATTGTCTGTTCATAATGATTTCTTGAACTAAGTGACTTGTAGCACCCAGTAAGAATTTATGGGTGTTTTGTGCCGGCATTTTGTAGTTTCAGCAACCAAGAAAAAAGATATAAAAACAAGATTTTGGATTTCTTTCTGCTTTTCCTGCAGGCTCCATTTTTACTTGTTTTGCAGCCCAGTGACATGTTTCAGGAGTGAGATCTCCGTTGCACCACTGACAACATGCATGGTAGATTTGGCAGCCATCTTTTCGTGTTGTAAAGTGCGACTTCCATAGGCTTTGGCGTGCACAGGGGTTTTGCGGCCATTTTGATAATTCTGGCACCAACAGAGCACAGTGATGCCACAGGGCAGAGCATACGTGGGTTATTACATGCCACAGGCATTGCTTTCAGGCTTCTTCTTTGGAATCTTCTGTTCCTGTGGTCTGTTCAGTCCCAGGGCCTTGGAATGTATTCAGAAACAATGGCTGAGTCCACCAACCAGTGTCCATGCACCATTCATACCTTGGAGGTGATTGTCCAATTCTCAACTGTTTTCTGTCAGAAACTCTGTAGGACAAAGGACAGGGGGGTTTCAGTAAACTCCCCCACTTCCTGTCTGGCTAGTTACTCAGAGAAGCATCACAGACTTTCCTTGGGAATCTGGGCATAGAGAAAGGGACCAGATAACCCACCCCCACGCAGAAAGGTAGAAAGGTAGAAGAAGACATCAGAAACTGATCTTGCTCAGGGATTAAAAAAGTACAGCCACAATTTTGGGTAACTGACTACCTTTGTGTCGCCTAACGCTGCTGTGCAGACAGCCTGCAACAAAAGTCCACAAAAAGTCATGCAAAAAGGCACACTGCTACCGGCCTCAACAGAGAGCTTGTCACAGTAACCAAAAAATGACTGGAGAGTTTAGAAAAGAGATACAGTGGATCCCTGCAGTACTCCATTTAAGGTGGGGTTTACTGATCACGCCAAAGAAAATGCAGGTTGGACAACAATGTTTCTCCCCGCCTTGGTAAAAATGAGTAAACCAAGGGAAAATAAAGTAACAATAAAGTGGAAGCTCTAGGAGCTCTCAGCAACACCGCACATTAAGTGTTGTGTCCTGCTTTAGGGAAATGTAGATGTCAGAAAAGTTGGAGGAAAGCATGACTCCAAAAAGAAATTCCAGAAAGAGGTAATAAGTGTCCACAAGATCAGAGTAAAATAATTAGTGAGTTTGGAAAAGGTTTCCCACTCACTAAGAAGAACTAGACGAAAATCCATAGGTCCAGCAAATGTGCTGGGGGACTCACAGGTGGAGAGAATTTCACACAAAAAGTGGAATCTACACTAACACCTCACAAGCCCACTCTTCCTCCTACTCTCTCTATCCATGTCTCAGGTCTTCACTGGATTGCCTCCTAGAAATCTTCAACTTTCAGAAAAACTAATATCTCCCTGCCCACCACCTCCATTCCTGTGCATGTTTCTCAGATGTCTGCTTTCGAACCATTACTCTTGATACTGTACAACTCCTCTTTCTGAAGGTCTGCCACAGCTGTGTTAAGTGTTCTGCGAGAGCAGGCAGAGGACAGATAGTGGAGAGGAGTGCTGAAAAGTTGGTGGCTGAGTTGGTGTAGAGTGCAGATGAGATATTTGTTGTGGGACAGATTGATACCAGTTGGGTTTAGTGTAATGTGTGGGGGTGTAAAGGGAGAGTGAGAAGGGGAGAACTAGAAATAGAGGCAGAGAGAGAGAAACATACAGAGGGGGAGATCGAGAAGTGTAAGGGCAGTTAGAAAGAGTGTGAGCGCAACAAAGAGAGTGCATGGTAGTGTGCAAGCTGGTAGAGAGATTTGTGGTGAGGGAGGTGGTAAGCAGGGAGGGATGGGTGGAAGAGATAGGTGAAGAGAGTAGGGTAAGACTATGGGACAAATATTCACATGGTAATGTGTGTAGAGAGGAGAGAAGTCACGAGAAGGTTGCAGGGATGAGGAGAGAGGTGTGGAGAGAGTGAGGTCATTGGAGGAACATAAGGGGAAAGAGAAGGAGGAAATAAAAAAGACCAGAAGTTGTGAGGGAAGGCAGAGAAGGGAAAAGCATGAGTGAGAGTAGGATAGCAGGTGAGTGGAATGAGTAGTGAGATCCGGGAAAGGAGAAGAAGTGATGAATTGTAATAGTGAGAAATGCGCAAATAGAAAACCATATTTGTGTTGAGAACACATGGGGAGTGGTAGGTAAAGATCCTCTTAGAAGACCCCAGGAGGGAGCTGGATAGATCATGCTTTGGCTTTCTTGCACTCACTCACTATAGTCTGTCTATAATCCTTGAACTACCCTTCAGAGTATGGTAGTTTTTAAATCTGAAAGGGTTGGATCCCTTAATGCTTGTGCTTCTAATAAGCAAGATGAAGGTCTTCTAGTTACAGGATTTAATCAGTGATGTAATAAGGTCAGCGAACACGTGTTACGACCCATCAGGGTCCTTCTCAAGGCTAATTTGATTCTTGGCTGCCCATGGTTGATGAGTGACTGGCTTGCTGGTTGGACAATCCTCTTTGCAATTTGGAGCCGGTTCCTTGGCTCAGTTGAGTGTTTTGTGGCAAGCCACAGTATCTGTCCCTTGATGATCCTATAGAAGTTGGTCCCAGTGGGCTGCTCTGCCTTTCGGCTGCTGTTCTCCTTGGCTGGTCTCTGCAAAGTGACAGTCACAGAAGAGAGTTTGGCTGAATCCAAGCTAGACTATAGGAGAATTTTGAAGGCCAAACCTCTTGTGTGAATTTGGGTGAGATTTCAAAGCCGATGGTCAGATCGAGAGCTTTTGTGAGGAATCGGACCCGATTGTGACACTTTCTTGGGTTTTGCAAACTCTCATAGGCATTCAGGATCTTAGGCATCAAGCAAGTTCAGTTGCCCACTAGGGGAACCAGTACATTGCCGTTTTCTTTGTTGGTTGAGTTAGGCTGTATAGGGTATCAGAAGATGTGCAGTGCTAATCCAAACTAGAGAGAGCTGAAGATTTTCTGGAAGGAGCCTTTTTTGTGCCAAGGTGCAACATTTGTGTTTGTGTTGGGACACCGTTGCTACTATTGTCACTGCCTGATGATCACCACCAACCAAACAACTATTTTTTCAGATCCCACCGGAAGAAAAATGTTTCCCTTTTCAAAACAAGTGTCAACACAAAGGAAGTTATTGTGTGTGAGCTAGTGGACAATAGTCTATTCATTTTTGTGTGTGACACTCCAGCGAAAATACCTCCTCCATTCTCCTTCTCAAGCAGTTAGCGTGTTGTGTCATGGACCTTATAAACTTGCGAATAATGACTCTGCATAATCATTAGCACCACCCTGCAGACAGGTGTTCCACATCTCCCAAAAATGTTACTTTCCGCACCACCTAATTTATGGCACTAACATTCAAGTCCTTGTCTGAGAGCTAGATCACTGTCGTATATTCAGTTGTGTGTAAGCATGCTTTCAATGAAGCTGCCTCAGTTCACACTTTGCTTCAATCCTCACACTGAAGCATGTGGTCAGTTGAGTCACACACACCCCGTCAGCCTGCCACGAATACCACTGCTGGATTATCATCTCCACCACCCTGCAAACAATGTTTATGTGTTGCTGCCAAAACATTTCGCTTCCCCCTTACTAATGGCAATGACATGTTCATTTCTTGTGTCCGAGCTAGTGTTCTGTGTTATATTACGTTTTGGGGGACTGGATGCCCTTTTAACTTCCTGTATCAGTTGAAAAACTAGAAATAAGATTGGTGATTGGCATGAGAGAGGAAAGACAATCTATCTCAATCAAAATTGCAAAACACAGACTGGATCATCCGCCTTTCTGTGAAAAACAGATAATCCATGTTAAATGATGTTTGCACAAATTAAACATTCAATTAGATCCCCTTTAGCACTTTCGGAAATCAGATTTCAAAATGTCTCTACTCTAAACCACGCTTTACTTATAAATGTATCTCTCTCGCGCTCTCTCTCTCTCGCACTCTCTCTCTCTCTTTCTATCTCCCTCTTTATCCCTCTCTTTGTCTTTCTCTTTCTCTCTATGTAAATATATTCAATGCAACATAAGTGCTCCCTAAAGTAAAATAAAAAAAAAACTGCAACTCTCATAAACCAACACACACCACTATCTCTAAAGTGTTTCAGCGACTGAGGAGCTCTGGGTGAGTTTAGCTAGGCAATTCTGACTGTCCATACTCCATTCCCCTTAGAGAAGCTCAGTGAATTCTCTCAATCCATTGAACATTCAGTTAATGTTCTGCTGAACGTACATGCCCAGACAAGGTGTGTTGTGTGTTGGTCTAGTGGTTTAGAGGTTGTGTCGACGTGAGCGGACGCTCCTCTAATAAAAGAGGCTGTGCTGGCACGCAGAGGGCAGTGCAGCAGAGCCCCAGGAAGCGGCAACTCGTGTCTGTGTGGATTCATTGGGCCTCATTACGACTCAGGCGGTAAGGGTTTTACGGCGGCGTAAACAGCGCCGACCCTTACCGCCTGAGTACGAGGTCCCTTAGCGCCATGGCGGATTTAACACCTGCTTTTAGCAGGTGTTAAAATCCATGGCGCTAAGGGACCATGGAGTTAATTACGCCACCGTAATTTACGGTGGCGTAATTAACGCCTTCCCCACTCCCATTATGCCCTATGGGGCAAAAATGGGAATGGTAAATGGGGATTGGGGACTTACCGCCCCGCCAACCTCGGAATGGGGCGGTAAGTCCGCCAACCCCCGTGGCGTAAACGTAGTTTACGCCATGGTGGTAAAGTCACAGCCCAGGCGGTAACTTACCGCCTGGCCTTGCCGCGTGTCCGTGGCCTAGGCCGTCAGCCCTGGTCTGGGTGCCCCCACGCCACGGCTGACCTGAGCTGGGTGCCCCCAGCAGGGATTGCAGTAGCCTGTGATCCGACCGGTGCAGGGTGATCCCTGCCCCTCACGCGCTGCGTGCCGGCAGCATACTGGTCTAGTGTCGGTGCCCCGACATCGTCTGTGGTCCGCCGCGGTGATCGGAGGCGGGCCACCACAAGGTGCGTATGTGTGTATGTGTGCTGTGCACAAGATGATCGTGGAAACCATTGGTGTATCTAGTTGATCAGTTAAATCACCCGTTTTCCGACGGAATTGCCCCTTCCTTCGTTATCTTGCAGGGCACAAAGATGTGTTTAATCTTTATTTGTCATTTCAAATGCTTGAAACAACAGCTAAATCAGTTTATATGCGTTTTTTTTTAAACTTACTTGCCCTTTATGCACATTTATTTTAGAAGAGTAAACACAAATACGAATGTTTAACATTCGGAATATTAATCGCCGTTGGGTTAATTCATCGCCTTGAGGCTATCGCTGTATTATGTGATAACTATCACGAAAGCAAATTCATATTTTCAGACAGTGCATAAAAAAGAAAAACGGATCAGTAAAAAGAACGTTACAGGGTCCTTAATCTCTAAAATGTTACACATATTGTTGGAAATCGTCAATCTGACATCACCGCAGTTTCTTTATAGCAAATGTTGCCATTCATAATGACTCATGAATATGAATACAGGGAAATTGTGTCACTTAATAATAATTATTAAAGCACAACCTGTTCCCACAATATGCTAGCACCATAAACAGCAGCATTTATCAGGCTCGTTGCTCGCAAACAGGGCTTTTAGCGTCTGCCGCGCACTGCCAGCAGTGTTGAAGAATGGGGACATGGCTGCGCATGATGCTGTCAGCAAAAGCCTGTTCCTGGCGCTCTTGCAGCTCCCCCACAGCGCCAAGGTATTGGCTGAAGGCATGTAGGAGCATCCATTATGCATTTAACTAACTCTTATTTTGTTTACATTTGTGTTCCTTTGAGAAACGTGTTCTACTGAATGTCACGTATCTGAAGATGGTGGACTTTTTCCATGCAGAGGTTCCATAGAGATATAGTGGAAAGTTGGTACAACTGGTCAGATATTTCATATTTAATTTTGCATCATTAAAAACACATCATATTCGACACTGCATGCCATTAAAAACGTTATGAGTGGGTGTTGTCATTGACTGAAAACGATGCTGTGTGCTTTAACTACATTTAAATCTCGCCATGGCAATTACTCATGTATAGCATCTTGACACAATGCATTGACAAGCTCTGCGACAGGAGTAGACTTCTGTGATTCCAAAACTCTACCTCTGGCGGAACACTCTGAGTGCATTTATTTTGACTTTATTTTACGATCAAACATTTGGTTTGCCGAATAGCAGTATACATTCTTGTATAAGGTTCGACGCAAACTACCAGTAGTCTTATCTTTCACTTTAAAACAATACTATTATTGTTTTTTTATGATCGTTTATTTATATAGCGCCTATACACAATGTGTTTCAAAGCACTTCAAGGCAAGGGAGGGAACAAGGGAAAATACAACCACATTCTTACAGGCCATGAACAGTAAGGATGTGAAATTAACTATCGTACTCGGCCTAACAACATTTCAGATAGTGCAAGAGCTAAGACATAGATAAGGAAGGGAGGGGGAGAGTGGGAAGGAAATGGTAACAGACAGGTGACTACCGTACTAGGCCTGATGACATTTCTGGTAGAGCTGGAGAAAAACAAAAGGTGAGGGAGAGGGGTGCAGAAAGGGAGGGGAGGAACACAACAAGCGACTATCATACTAGGCCTGATGACATTTCAGATAGTGCTGGAGGCATGGTGGGGAGGAAAAAAACAGTAATGGGAGGGTGGAGGAAACAGACGAGGTTGCTATCATATTTGGTCCAGGGAGAATTCTGATAGAGTAAGTGCATAGAAGAAAGTAAGGGGAGGAGATAGGAAAAGGAAGAAGGGAAAGGAGGAGAGAAAAGAGAGTAAGCAGTCAAAAAGAGTGGAGAAGCAAGAGTGGAGAGCAAATACAATTGCAGAAGTCAGTAGTAACACATAATGTTGCAAGCCAGGATACAAGATGAAGATGGGAACAGCATGATTCAGGGCCACCATGAGTACAAGATGCAAAGGAAGTCCAGCATGAGAGTTGAGACAGAGTGACACACCGCGAATGAATGAAGTCCATAAAAGTCAAATCCAGCATTGGCCACAAGACGGTGATGGTGAAGGAAGGCACCAGGTGGGCGGGGCTTGCTAAGTGGTGAAAAAGAGCAACAGGCAGGAAGGTACCAGGTGGGCGGGGCTTAGGACAGGTGACCTAGATCCACTTGCACCTGCTCCCCATCTGCAAAGGAAAAGAAGCTTGAGGGCTCCTTAAGTAGGGAATCAGAGCGGCAAGCAGGAAGGCACCAGGTGGGCATGGCTTGCTAAGTGGTGAAAAGAGCGGGAAGCAGGAAGGTTTCAAAGTTGCTAGTCATATTGCTGGCTGCAATTTGTTGGCCGGTTTGTTTTCACTTGATTACAGGAAGGCAGTCGGTGCAATTTCCCAGTTTCCCAATTTGCCGCCAATTTCTCTGGTGGGAACAAGAACTGTAAGTCACACTGTTACACACTCAGGCATTTCTTGCATTACCTGTGCATGACACAGGAGATTTGCTCTGAGAGAGAAAATAGAGCATTCAGTCGAGTGAATCAATACAAAAGTGAATGCTTTACTTCAATATTGGAAAGAGAGATTTGAATGTGAAACTAATGTAAAGAAAATAATAGACAGACAACCTGCCAAAAAACGTAGCTAAACGTGCTTTATTATGCACACCATCTCTCTAACCCCAGTGTACCTCACTCTCCCAACCTAACAAATCAATGTTGCCCTAACCTTCCTTCCCGCGTGGGGGTTTGAAGGACAAGCAGTGTTTCACTCTTTGGTGCTTGGTACACTTCTGGTGGTGTGTTTGATACTGGCTGCGAAGAGTTTTCTTGTGACCACTGACCCCATGTCAACATGATGGCCATATTAGAAGAGGGAAATGATCCCTTTTGCAACCTACCTAAAGACCCACTGCGGTAGTGGCATCATGGGGGTGACCCGTAAGTTCCGCCCCACCAGAAGACCTATCCTGGCAGTGACATCATGGCTGTCGCCCTGCAGCTCTGCCCTGCTGGCAGTCCTATCCAGGATGTAACACACTGTGGGGCACCCGAATGTCCTGCCCTGCAAAAAGTCCCAACCTGGGAGTGGCATTATGGGTGTCATCCGGCTGTGGGTAAGTGACATCAGCATTTTGACCAGGTAGTAATCTGTGTGTAGCCTTGTGTGAGTCCCACCTGACACTTGTTCAAGTAGTGACATCATCATGCGGAAATGCTGCATGTGTTCTTTTTGAACTGCAGCAGTTATGCCCCAAGACCTGGAAGCATGTCATAGGGTCTACAGTACACCCGGGAGCTGTGAAGATGATGTAGGGATTAACCTGTGATGTTCTGGGGGTAGGGGTGTAGGTAGTGCACGTTTGACCTTGAAATGTGTTATGATGTGCCATGGCTCTGTGGAGAGGTAGGCTCAGTGCCACCATTAGGTGGGTGGGGTAATGGGTTTTTATACAGAAGAAGCGCTAGAGAGAAGTATGTAGAGCTTTTGAAGACAGCAGAAGCCTGCTTGCACAATGCCTGCAATACCTTGAATCATGAAGTGCTACAGTTACTACTCTAAGAAAACCTCAGGGGCCGATGACCTGAACACAATTGAAAACTACTACAACCTAAAAAAGCCTGACAACAACACCTGTAGCTGATGAGGAATTGTAACACCCTGTTGGTAGTGCTATGAATTAAGAGGTTGATCTGAGTCAGCTGCTTTTTATGATGAAGCTTGATGCTATGACACAGCCTGTTTCCCATATCAAAGCTTCTGCTGATTACTGTGATGGTGTAGGGGCCATTATAACTAATGCAGACTACACAGATACAGACTAGATTGATATAGACAAGTCTATAAAGAGTCACCCTTGTATGAGGACCTGCACATTCTGGATGAGCTGTTTCCAGAGGCTGCCATGTCCCCAGGCCTTGAAGCATGTCCTGATGAAGACAAGCTGTTTATGGATGCCGTTAATGCTGTTGATGTGGACTCGGACTGTCTTGACCTGTGCAATTTGGTATGTAGGAAAGTGCGTGGGTGTCTGTGTGAACTAGGGCTAAAGACATGTATTGAATAGTTTTTGAATTGTAGAAAACAGTAGATAAAGTTGACCAAGCTGAGAGTCAGCAGTCTTCATATAACACCATAAATGTTTGACTGTGATGTACATAAAGCCTGATTATGTCCCCATTGCTAAGTGCCATTTGACACCATCAATATACAGAAAAGGAAGCATCAGGGGGAAATGGTGTCATTTAAATATGGGAAGCTCCTAGTAAAACTACATATGAGCCAGAGGAGAGATAAAGACTACTAAAACATGGTATCCATGCAGAACTATGGGGAGCCGCATGTCTACAGGGATTATTTCTGAAAGCAAGCTGGTTATGGAGATCATCCCTACTTCCAAGGCAAGTTCGTTATGTATGGAGTGGGTTCAGGGAGTATTTTTAGACATCTCTTTCAGAGGGGTATGCCCTTCCTGCGAAAATAGTTTGAATTAGCCAAGCTGCATATGAAAACAGCAGCTACAAATGTGGCTAAGGATTTGGTGACTAGTGCAACAACCACCATCACAAATCATTTCAACAAACCAAAGAAGCAGGGTTCAGGCATTGCTTACATGGGAAAAGGTCCAGCAAAAAGAAAAAGGAGAGCATCACACAGGTGAGAGCCGCAGAAGCCACATACAAAACAAAGATCAACACCGAGAGCAGCTCAGAAGAGAAAACGCACTCAGAAGAACAGACTGAACAAAAAAAATAAAAACAGCCCTGACATCAATATTTTTTAAAAGATGGCCTTCTTCCGTTGTTCCTCTGGGGAATATGCTAAATCAGAACTAGACATGTTTGTCGTACCCCCAACACAAACGAGCATTGAAAACACTTTTTTCATGGAAGTTGCAGCCCTCGCTGCACTATCTCCCCTAGCGTGCACAGAGTTTTTCATATCGGGTTCAACCGAAATGTGTGTAAATCTGAATGACACTCTTACTTTACCTGTCCTGCAAAATAACAAAAGCCAACGGGACAGCTATTGCAGCTACTGCTAAGTTAGCCACGATTGTGTATCCAGTGGCCACCCTTTTTAATCAGGTGGACATGACTCATGGCGACCAACTGATTACACAGAGTGACAACATGTACGCCTACAGAGCGTACATAGAAAGCATTCTGAAAGACAGCAATGACACTCAGCTCACAGCAGGGCTTTTTTTTATAAGGGTTTAGCAGTGCATATAGACAACTATGCTTTAGATGAGTTTGTTTGTTTTGACTTTGTGCAGGTCATCAACTTTCCAGAATCCTGCTGTGGGAACACTGGGAAATCATGTTTGTTAGGCTGGTACACCTGGCATTTGAAAAAGCCAAAATACAGTTTAATATTCCCAAAATCTTCATAGATGATATGGGGATGCCCAAGCAGATAGGATTTTGAATTGTTGACAAATGGGTAGAGACTGGTAAAGCCATAGTAATGTACCTTTTCACTTGCCTCAGTTTTGGCATAGTGCTTTACAGCATTAGTCTTTCCGCCAAAAAGAGGGCCACATGGTTCTATGGGTTTCTGGTTCATTTGTCTGTTTGAGAGCAATGTTTAACCCCTCATTGTTGTTCAAAATCGCTGCTCACTCATGCTCCAAAAGTGTGATAATGGGTAAACCTTGGTTCGCAAGAACATTCTTTTTTTAAATCGTTCTTCTCTGTAAATGGGCATAGGTACAGTCCGTCAGGGTATTAAAGTCCTCCTTATTATAGTAACAGCAGCACCTGTGAAAATAATAGCCGTTAAAGTCATAGACCAAGGACTTCAAATTTAAAACATCTAGAAAATAGGGGCCACTATTTTTCTCCCTTCCGCACAGGGCTTGTTGTTTAGGTACAATTTCCTGATCTGACACCAACATCAGCCACTGTATGGAAGGTGTGGAGAAGTCATTTTATTCACCATGGTACATGTCTGGTGGTATGAGGGCTATTGTTTCCAGCTCTAGAAACAACTGTTTGTATATATTCATACACATGCTAGCTAACATAACAAAGGTGAAAGGGTCTACATAGCTGTCATATTTTACCAGCTCTGGAGTCCCTGGGTGCAGAAGGTGGCCCTAGCCGGTCAGCTCAATGATACCTCTCTAAATTGGTTCAGGCTGTTATCAAAATATTTACATCTTCACAATAATAGTTTTTTTTGTTCCCTCTTAAAATCAAAAACACGCTTACCGGCCTCTGAATACCATTTGGGAAATGCTTCTTTCTCGTCAGACTTCATGAATTCAGTACCATATCACTCCACAGGGGGAATATATACCACATCATTTTGATTCTGTTCGGGTTTAAAGAAATGAGGAAAATAACCTTTGGAACCTGTGAATCCAAAAGATTTAGGCAACCTACTTAACTTCATAGGCAAAAAATTAAAACTGTTGATAAAGCAGATTCTATGGTTTAATACTGCTTCAATTTTGCACCTGACGTTATAATCTTGATGAGTACTTTTTCTTTAATGAACTGTTGTATTAGGAAATAAAACATCATATCATTGGCGTTAATGAGCCTGAAAGCTAAACCCCCTGAATTTCTGAGCTGCAAAGGTTGTAACAAAAATTCGGGACCTTCAAATTCTTAGCTTTTATCCCTCATTACATGTTTGGCATAAATGTAGTTTGGAATGTGAATGCCTATCTTTTGCATTCACTCTGTTTCAAAGACTGTATATTTCTCTGTTTTGGGCACATTTTCTGGGAGGGGGGGGGTCATGCAACACAGGTGATCCCAAATGAAGACAACTTCAATTTTACACCTGGGGAAAATGTGGCCCTTACATTCATGACAAGCTCTTATAAAGAGGCCACAGGAGACACAGTCTGTTTCAAGATGACTATCTGCTAAACCCTGAGATGCTTTCTCGATGTGTTTACAAGACAATCTTTAGATCTGGCAAATGTCTTACACTTGTGGGATTTAAACCCTCATTCAGTAATCACCATGCAGCTATCTGTCTGGCACATGTGACAATGGAATTGGCATCCATGGGCCATATGGTTGCTATACATGTGGCAGCAATAAGGGCATACATTTGTAGCCAATAGGAAACCCTATAGGTTTAAGATACCATAATATTGCTTATCATGATGTAGAATGTACACTGTGTTTGTCACCCAACAGAAAATATTTCCAAAGCCGGTCTTCGTTATATAATGATTTGATAAAATAAGTAATTTATAACATGCCTGTACAAAAGTGTTTCTAGGTGAGACAAGACAAAGAATGGAAGACAGAGGGAGGACAAGATAAACAATTGTACTAGGCCTTGTGTCATTCAGATTGTGCAAGTGTGAGAGCGAGAAGTTCAAGGGGAAGGGGAATGGGGATGTGCCAGGGAGAATGAAAGGGACAGTAGGGCAGTAAGTGCATCATAGGGCTGTGCGGCTCTTCGTACGTGCAAAAGAGGCAAGGGACTGTAGAGGTTACAGTTACAGCCCCTAAGTGTGTGGATGACCTGGAGGTAGTGCAGGGGTGACCGATTAATGGAGACCCTGGTACCCAATGAGACTCTGAGGGTATCCAACCAACCAGTCGGTGCTGCAGACAGGTTGGTCAGGTAGGTCAGCAGGGGAGAGAGAGTGAGAGAGAAAGCAGAAGTGAAGAGGAACATTTTGAGCTGCTTCAGGAACTTCAGATGGTCTGGATCAGGTTTGAGAGGGACAGGGAGGCCATTCCATAGGGAGGCACCTGCAAAGGAGAGAGATACACCCACCACTCTCTGCCTGGATAAGCGTCTGAACCCTTAGAGAGTTGGAAGTAGCTGAGCGAAGGGCTCCAAAAAGCAGTTATTCCGGAAGAGAGCTTTGGATGTAGTGCGGACCCCAGACACAGAAATCCTTGTGGACAATGCAAAGGGTCTTGAACTTGATCTTGTAGCCACTGGGAGCCAGTGGAGAGAGATTTCAGGGATGGAGAGATACGGTCCCTGGGCTTGAGGCCAAGGATATGAATTGCAGTCCTGTTCTGGATTAGTTGCAGAGGGTTGAGAGTAGCAGAAGGCAGATTGAGAAAGAGGCTGTTTTTGTAGTCCAGCCTAGAGAGAACCAGGGCTCTGGAGACAGTGAATTTCTGGGGGAAGGTGAGAAAGGGAAGAGTACCTTTGAGGAAATGCAGCTGGTAGTGGGACTTCTTGGCGACGTCCAAGATGTGAGGAGAGAAACAGAGAGTGGACTCAAAGATGGCACCAACGTTTTTTGGCCTCACAGGTATGACAGAGGAGGGCCCAAGGAGGGCGGCCAGAGTGAGAGAGGGACAGCAGGACCAGGAGTCCCAATGAGAAGGATCTCTGTCTTACTGTTATTAAGGCAGAGATTGTTGGAGGTGCGCCACACCTGAATCGCTGATAGACAGTCAGCAATAAGCGAGGGAGAAGAGGAGGCTGAGGGGAGCCTGAAGAATAGCTGAATGTCATCCGCATAATACTGAAAGTTAGAGGAGAAGGTAGAGATCAGGTAGGCCCAAGGGGCCAACTATAGGTTAAAAAACCAGGGTGAGAGGATGGAGCCCTGGGGAACTCCACAGGTGGAGAGAGAGGTGGCCTAGTGAAAGGAACCAAGTTGGACATGGGTGGTGCAGTTAAAAAGGAAGGAGGTCAACCATTCCAGGACCTGATCAGTTATGCCCATGCTCTCACGGAGTCGATTGATCATGATGGTGTGGTTGACTGTATCAAGGGCAGAGGAAAGATCCAGGAGGATAAGGACTGAGGGAATGCTGGAATCAAGTTTCGAGAGCAGATCTTCATGGGTGTTCAGGAGAGCAGTTTCTGTGCCTCTGGCAGCTCTGAAGGCAGACTGATGGTCTTGGAGACAACTAACAGATTCAGTGAGGAGAGTAAGCTGGGATATGGGCAGCTTTTCCAGGAGCTTGCCCAGGAAACAGGTGATAGAGATCGGGCTATAATTTGCTGACAGTTAGGATTTGGCAGATGGATTCTTGAGGAGGGGTG
The DNA here is from genome assembly GCF_040938575.1 of Ambystoma mexicanum. Lineage (NCBI taxonomy): Eukaryota > Metazoa > Chordata > Amphibia > Caudata > Ambystomatidae > Ambystoma > Ambystoma mexicanum. Next base: position 318,842,895 of record NC_090937.1, on the reverse strand, counting down.
TACAAGGGAGTGCTAGAGGAGAGAGGGGAAATTACCAGTGGAGAACAAATGATTTTAGAAATCAGCCAAGGCTGGAGCTACTGTGTCAATATGGTCCTTCATAGTTCTTGAGGAGCATGGGATCACCTGTTTAGACAACAATTTCATAGATCAGACTTGTCTAGCAACCTCATCATGTGTAGTTGGAGAGAAAGAAGAGAGAGGAGGAGGAGAGGTAGAGTTGGCCAAAGGGGAGCTGAGAGAGGAAGAGGGAAAGGGAGAGGGAGAGGAAGAGGAGATCGGGGACAGGATGTCCTGAGTTTGAGTGGTGAAGTGAGAGGCCAGAACTGTACAGAGGGCCTGGGAGGGAACAGGAGAGGTAGAGACTACAGCAGGATTGGCCGGTTCCTTGCACATTTTAAGGAGTTTGGTTGTGTTGTTAGAGGCCGCAGAGATGCGGGCTTGAATGTGGGGTCTCTTCTTAGACATGACAGAGAGTCTGTATTGCCTTTGGAGCAGGGGACAGGCCAGTGTGTCAGAGGATGTGCCCTCCACTTCCTCTCAGCCACCTTGCACTTGCATTCCAGGACAGCGGGATTGGGAATCATATCAAGAGTTGCACTTGGAGGTAGGTTTCATCCGGATTCTCATGACAGGGGCAAGGGTGTCCAGAGTGTTGGAGATAGAAAGATGCAGATTGGAGATGTCTGTGTCAGAATTTGAGTCAGCCGCATGAGTAGGATGAGCAGAGAAAGTAGAGGGAAAGGCATCCACTGACACATGCTTCATGGGCCAAATGACTGTGAAATTACTGCTGTCTTCCCCCTTGAAGTCCTCACTATCATTCAGTACCTGAAAGCATCCAACTGTGTTGGCAACACTTGCCAACGCACATTGTCAACATGTTTGCAGAACCCTTGGCTCCTACCATAGCCAACTTCATCAATGCATCATTCAAATCCAACACAGTTTCAATGGCCATCAAAGAAGCTTGGGTCACGCCCCTCTTAAAGAAGCCCACCTTCGATCCTACCATCCCCACTAACTACCGCCCCATCACCACAGTTCCCCATCTCCTCAGAATCCTTGACCACACTGCCTACACACAACTCAAATTACACCTGGAGAACCACAATCTGCTAGGTACCCACCAATCTGGTTTCAGACCCAAACACAGTACAGAAACCGCCCTCCTTGACCTCAAGATCCAGCTTGACCACATTAGAGACAACGGTGAGCTTGGAATCTTCCTCTTACTTAACCTCTCTGCAGCATTCGACCTGATAGACCATGACATTCTCTGCAAACACCTCACTGCAACCTTCCACCTCGCCACAGAAGCCACCATTTGGATCCAATCCTTTCTATACAGTAGATCCACCAGGGTCTTTGCTGGGTGTGAATCTTCTGACCCCATACTTGTCTGCTACGGTGTCCCACAAGGATACTGCCTCTCCTCTACCCTCTATAAAATGTACACAAAAGCCCTCTTTGACCACTTAGACTGCGTTAACATTCCCTACACCAATTTCACTGATGATACATAAATCCTACTCAAAATCACTGACAACCATAACCTAGACTCTGCAAACATCAACTGCGTCTTCAGCATCATACAGTCCTGGATGGCCACTCACCATCTCTGCCTGAACAACAATAATACTGAGCTCCTTATTGTGGGATCCCCACACCATCTCAAACACCTCAGCCAGGCCTTCTTTTCTTTCATCATCAACGGCAACACCATCCCAGTCTCTGCCCACGTCAAAACGCTAGGCGTCTACCTGGACGCTGAACTCAACATGCAAAAACATGTCAAAGCACTCTGCAGCCTATTCCACCAAACTATTAAACCTCTCTAGATGATTCCTCACCCCAGACAACTGCCTTAACTTAGCAAGAGCCATCATAGGCAGCAAACTGGACTATTGCAATGCCATTCTAGCAGGGACCTACACCAAAAACCTCATGAAACTTCAAATGCTTCAAAACAAAGCTCTTAGAGCAGTTTGGGGCCGGAAACTCTTGATCACATCGCTCAAATCAGACGAGAGGATCACTGGCTCCCCATCAAAGCTTATACCAATTTCAAACTCCTCACCGTCGCACACCACTGCCCACACAACACTGGTCCCCCTATCTTATAGACTGTATCTCCAAGAAGCACAAAACACACAATCTCTGTTCCTCCACCACTTCCACCCTCTACATACCTAGATTCTTCAGGAAGAGAGGTGGGGGTCCTGCTTCACCACCATTACTCCTACACTCTGGAACACCTTCCCTCAACATATCCAACACTAATCATCTTACACACTCTTTCGAAAACAAGTAAAACCCTTACCATTTAACAAATATTTGTAATTCCACAAATCATCTAATGAATACGATTGTTGTTGTACACTGTTGTACTGCCTTAAGCTCTGTGATACCTCCGGGTCTGGGCGCTACCAACAAATACAACCAATCAATAAATAAATAAAAAAAAACATGAAAGCATTTTTCACTCCTTTCAATTGTCCAAACCGCGTTTACTGCATTTGGACCATGACAGTGGCCAGTGCCTAAAATGGACATACCACAAAGTCCTTTTTTCTGTCCTTTGGCCATTTTTGTCCCTTTGTCTTCCCCAGGTCGAGCAGACGCAGGAAATTCCTTATTTAGTTATGCAAGATCCCGCGCAACCCGAGATTTTCATGGGCTTCTGCAGGCACTGTGAGTGTGTGCCCTGGATGTGGGCTGGAGCTGTCTAGTTCCAATACACATCCTGGGTGCCAGGATGTCTGGTAAACTGGGATGACAGGGACCACTGTGGTCCGTGATTGGTCCATGTCAGGGATATTTGAAGGTGAGCAGATCTCCCATATGGAGTCCCTTTGTTTTGGGACAAAGCAAACTTTGGATAAGAGAAGGCACTCTACACCCATTCCAGGTCGACCTTCTGAGTTCACACCAAACTTAGTAAAGGAGCCAAGTATCTTGAACAGAACAGAAGAAACAGATCTGTGGAATCCCGGATGACCCGCTGGGAGGTTTGGCACCCTGTCCCCGCTGTAGTCCCGTCAGAGCCCCTGTTTCACATCGATCATAGAAAGCCTGCAAGGGTGCTTTGACCCATTGTAGTAGTGGCACCAACTTCTCACGGCATCTCTTGCTTAACCTGCAAACGAGCCCCTTCGTAAGTGTTCCTGGACTGCCCAGTGAACTGACCAGCTCATACGGGACCTTTGCTTTGTAATTGCCGCTGTCTCAAGTTTTGACAGGAATTAGGAGACTCTGCCCGAACCCAAGCCTACGTGGTACCCGTGTTGTATCCACTGTGGTGACTATTAGTTAGGCTTTGGGTTGCGCAAGAATTTTCTAAAATATATTTGCACTGTCTGACCCTCTTCTGTTACAGGTTGCGGATCCATACTTGCATTAATATTGCTTAAGGATAATATTTACTGTATGTATGTTCCCTAGTATATGGTTGTGTTAGAATTGTTAATAATTACTGTGGTTTCATCTTGTGTTTGACTTAAAAAACCCTTTAATAAATGTATATCTATTTTTGATATATACACCATGCATTATCCCCATTGGGTGTTCCATCTCTATGTGCTAGAGTTAGTTCTCTAGCAGCAATGGCTGGCCAGCATTTGGTGTCCAACAAAGAGGAGGGGAAAAATGTGTTGTATAATTGTGTTAATCATCAAAAAGTACAGTTGAATTTAGTCGTAAGTACTTTTTCAGAGCCATCCACACCAGCAAGATTTCCAGTACATGTTTATCATGTTGTACTATATAATAAAGTAACCTTCCAGCACATTACATCTTATATGCAAAAACGTTATGCTTTTCCTTCAAACGGCAACTTGTATGCTTCATTTGGGGATTTACATTGGGTACATGGTGGCCTTGGATTGTGAAAACAGTCCTTGTCTGATATAGACATGCTTCTTCGAAGAGAAGCTGTGTCTTTTGAAATGCACAATGTTATAATACACAAACGTCACAGATAAGGGTGTATGCTTGCATTTACCCGTAAGGATTTATGAATATGTACTTTGAATTCATAACCATATATTAGATAGATAATGTTTTGTGAATTATTTACAAATATAGCATGGTATTGCTGTATTTTAATATGATTTCAGAAGAAAAAAAATGGCAATATGTTAATTCTCTGGCTGCCATTTTCTGCTTGAGCCTTCTTAACCTGTGGCATGGCAGTAAAAACCGTTATAACCTGCAAAATGGATGCCACATAGAGTGGTAAGCAGCCATATTTCCATGAAACAGTCTTGTCAAATATCATTCATGTCTGACTTTCATAGACTCAAACAAATCTTGGTATTTTTGAGCTAGTGTTCCACCTGCCATATCCATTGATACCTACTCGTGAGATATGTTCTGTGATATGTTTATACACACGACACAGTACGAATCTCACAGATAGCAATACAGCAGGGGATTTCGAAGTGATCAGATAATTTAGTCAGTTGAACACAAGTTTTCACCTTGCTGCCCTTGGGCCATGGCTGGTTAACAGGACATTTTGTTTTTTCCCAAAGCTAAACAGAAGAGGAGATGGTTAGTCATTTGAATGGGCTGGCTTAGACTATTCTTTTTTGGGCGTTGACAAGAATTAGAACGAATGGGCTGCACTTTTTCGATTTTTGGAGCTGAGATGGGATTTGAAACGATATTGCTGAGCTCCACTCATAATTTTTAATCTGCAGCAATAGAAGAGGCACACATTTCTTTCTTAAATGTTCAGACACGTGTTATATAAGCACACATTTGGCATTCATGTTCAAGTTAATCCGCCATTCATTTAATTGGGCAATTAGTTGAGAGAATATGCCCACATTTCTAAATGCCTTTCTCTTGGATGCTCACTTTTAAAATGTATATTTTCTGGCTTTATAATGTTTCATTCCATTTTACCAGCTCGAAAAGCAGGCTCAAAGCTAGGTAAGAGAGGAGAATATCCTTTTCTTTAATGGCATGCCATTTTTCTTTTGTCTTTTCATTCATCAGCAGCACGATTTCTGTGAGTATTAATGTTACTATTTCATGTTTCAAATGAAACGGTATCATTCGTACAATGAAAATAGGTAGATAAAATATCACTTAGAATCATGCTAATTATGTATCTGTAATAACATTGGAAACTCTTATTTGCTATATCATCTTGCTTCTATGGGCTTTTCAATCACAGCATGTAATATATGTTAATAAAATGTATATTTTGACACTAATGACATTGGGCCTCATCACGAGTTGGACGATATCCCAGCGGTATTCACGCCAGGATACCATCTGCGCTAATAGTGCTACCGCCAATGGGTCCAGCGCTATTAGAGCTGTATCACGGGTTTGGCCCAATGGGGAATTTTCAGCGCGACTAACGTCGGCGGTATTAGCGTGCGGTAATTGTGCCAAAAATTGGTAAATTCACAGCGAATTTACCCACAGAGCTAGGGGTAAATACGGCCAAACCCGTGATTTGGCGGACCCTTAAATGCAGCGGTAATAGTGTTACTGCCGCATGTAAAGGTTACCACCAAACTCGTGATGACGCCGATTGTGATTGTTTTTTTCTTTATGTTTTATCATGAGCCCCATCTTTTGCCCATCAGATAGGTTTTCTTACAGAACACTGCACCAGTGATTTCTCGTTTCTATGTGAAAAGTACTAATTTTAAAGGTCTCAAGAGAAAAAGTCTGATTTACAATGGGCCGATTTTCTTTTGATAGTAAAAACAGCAATCCAATGAGTTTGAAAAAATATATATATATTTGAGGGGTTTCACCATCCGAGCCCCTATTTTTCCTCCACACCCCCACCCCACCACCACCCTCTCCCATGGGATTTCAGCCCCAGCACACCACCCCACCATCTCCCGTGGGATTCCAGCCCCCTCCCTTACGCCCCCTGAACCAAAGCACATACATACACACAACAAACACACCAACACACACGTACCCACAAATGTTCCCATTGTACTCGCCCGACGCTTCAAGGTCTTGCAGAGCCTATACGCCCCTGTGCGCACTCGTGTGCGGCAGGGGGGTGACACTTTAATTTAGAAAGACTGCTCTGAGTGACTTTACATTCTTATATCCCCACAGCTCCATACCCCACATTGCTACTTGTACCGCCTTACTATTGTAAACTTTTAGAACTATATCTAAAGTTTTCGCATTAAGCATTGCCAAAGATCTCACTACCCCCCTGACCTCCTCCCGCAGTGCTTACCTAAACTTCATGGTTTGTCTTTTAACATGTATGTATGTTCTGTGGAGAAATTTGATGAAAAGCTTATCCCCAAATACTCAAATTCATTAACAGTGGGAATAGTAATGCACTTACTCATTGGATGGAAATATGGGTGGATGCCTCCCTTTGTGGCAGATCGTGACTGCTGATTTCTGATCATTTAACCTCAGATCCAGATCATCCATGAACACGGTGTAGTCAAGGATGAGTTTCTGAATCACATGTGGCAAATGCGTGATCAAGACAGGGCCTCATCACAAGTCCGGCAGTAACCGTGCTGGTAAACCGGCGGGTTGCCGCTGGACCTGCACATTTTACCGGTGCCTCGCTTGCCGAAAGCACCGGGGGATTACATCCCCAGCATTCCGGGAAGTCAGGCACTGGTAATTGTAAATCTCTATTCCCATGTGAGTACCACAGCAATCAATGGGAATGGGGACCACGGAAGCGCCGGCACCGTTAACAACGGTGCCGATTCTTCCGTGAAACTCTGTGGGCGGGTTGAAAGAACAAAGAAATATCGAGGCTGAGTACCACGAAAAAAATACACCAATCACAGGCTGAAAAGATACCAGTATCACTGTATAGTTTGCAAAGCAAAACAGATAGCTATCTGGCTCCCAACACCTTGCAGTGTGTACCAGCCGACACAGTGAGGAGAGAGAGTGCTGGACATCTAAACACTAGTAAATGTATACAATTCCTGCAATGTTGTCCAGCCTCTCTTCACGTTAATAATTTGTGGGCTATAGTTCATGCCTAGTTCACATGACAGATATTACAATGTTATGCAAAGGATTACAAGAGTTTGCATCTCCATGAACATACAATGGTTTTGTTGATTCTCAAATCCCTGTTAAGCCTTATTTCAAGTTTCTCTACAATGAAGTGCAGCTAAGACATACGATCGATGTTTGTTCTTCATTGTTTCGATGTTTATACAAGGATGAGGCTTGTGAGTGCAGACAACACTTGAATGACAGTTCATATGAAGCACAAGGTCTCTTTGAACAGTCGGCTCACGGACAGCATAAACATTAACAGAACTCAAAGGTTGTTCAGTTCGACTGCAAGACGAAAACATGGTCCACCATTTTAGAACATGGAACATGAGTTGAAATCAAAATGGTGGATGAGCCTTAAAATGGCAGTGAAGTTAACCCAAAAATTGGAAACTTTGCAACGCGGTTTTCCGTGTAACGCGAATGGGCTTAGGCCAATATTCATAATAAGGAGGCACTATATGATTACGGTTTAACAGGGTGCCATACCGCTCAGCAGGTCTGAGCCTGGCGGGTGGGATGGCACCCGCCAGCAGAGTCGTACTGTGCCGGTCCAGTATCAATGGTGCCAGTATGCTTACCGGCACAGTTGTTACCGGACCGGAATAGTTAGAATGAGGTCAGTATCACCCAGAAGCATCAGCACTCTATTTCCCATCCTTGGTACATCTGGAGTTGAATTTAACAGACAATCATTAAGGCCATTTGTATACAAACTGAAGAGTAGGGTCTCCCGGACACACGATTCAAAAGTACTGGGTTGCAATTCTAGTCATGTTGAATTCAGAAGCAGCATTAGCTAACTCAGTATAATCATACTGTGGTAAAATTCAAAAGCAGTAAGTTACAATTCTAGTGTGGCTGAATTCAAAAGCAGTGGGATGCATTTCTAGTGTGGCTAAATTCAAAAACAGCAGGTTACAATCTTGTTGTAGCTAAATTCAAAAGCAGCGGGTTGCAATTCTAGAGTAGCTAAATTCAAAAGCTGTGTTAACCAACGTATGCAGTGGCAAAACTCAAATATGGTGCAACTCACACAGTGGCATAATTCAAAATGGGGTGCAGCCACATTGTCGGAACTGTTACCATAGGATCTAAATACCAACCAGGCCCAAACTCTGGAAACCTACATGCAATACTTCTCCAACCTCTTTATGTACTGGTCTGGTCAGTTGAAATTTCTTGTACACCAAATATTGGCCTCTCCAGGAAAATCAGTTCAGTTGCAGGCCTACAACTCAACAGACGTTCACCAGAATGCCATTAAGGAACACGTCAGAAAATGGTACATCTCAATGTTTTTGATGCCTCTGAAAGTCATTAGTAATCTCCAATCATCCTTGTTCCAGAGCCTGATGGGATTTTGTGATTATGCACAGAAGTCAGGAAAGTGAACAGGATTCCTCCTGTCAATGCTTAAGCCATGAATAGGATTGATGAGAGGATCAAGAGGCTTGGGCCAGTCAAAATAACATCTACCCTCGACTTAACAAAAGGTTTTTGGCAAATCCCTCTAGTCTAGGAAGTCCAAGAGAAGACTGTCATGATCCCTCACTCCTCAATCTAAGCAGGTTAACTTAAATACACTGAAGTATCAAGTAAGTTCTCCTGAGGTTAGCCAATTCCTACTGAAGGCTTTGGCAGCCACGATGCACCATTCATATCTTTAACACAACAGTCTCTGTAAGGGGATAACTTGGGGACAGAAAACTACCTTTCTCCATCCATCCAGGTACCTCCTCGCTGACAAACTGGAAGCCAGGCATTAACACTGCCATAAGTCAGGCATGGTCCTGAGGGGGAGTTGGTTGGAAATGCACCTGCCTGGGAAAGGGGATGGGTTGAGTGTGATGAGTTTGGGTGTCCATGCTGCATTGCTTCAGGGATGTCTCTCACCTCAACATCAATACCGGTCGGATTTTAAGTGCCTTACTTTTTGTTCCCTTAGCAATGGAAGATACTCTTAAAGAATTGTCCCTCCCCATTTAGAGAGAGAGGTGGCTACCACTCTAAATGAGAATTCCATTTTATCCCAATCCTTAATTCCCCTTCAGTCAAGGTTATATTCCCAAACTAGCAGGGGCCCATCAGTGAACAAGCACTGCAGCAAGGGGCTTGGGGAAATAACAGATATCCCTCCTTCCACCTCAGCTGGTCTCTGCCAGTCTGAGGTTTTAACCCTGGCTACACTCCCACCTCATGGCTCATGCAAATCACAGACAGTCTACAGTGGCATCTCCTTGCGTATGAGGTGGCTTCCAAGGCTACAGGGCATTTATAAGCCAGTTGTTAAAAGGAGGACTTCTTGAGGCAACAGGTGAGGTTAAGTACAAGTTCCTTTATTACAATATTTAGGTATCACAGGTTAGGAACACAGTGGAACAGGAGCATGATGGAGCTAGAGATAGGCCCACTGGCTCCCACCGCCCAGGCTACATGCTTCTAACTGCCTGGGCTGGAACCTCTACAGTCAAATGACAACAGATCAACATTTCAAGCACACAACAAACATTCGCTTCATGACATCAGAACCATGATATCACTAGATATATTCAGGCACTGGAACAGGATATAACACCTCTACCATGCTTACATCAATGAATCAGGGACCAAGAAGTCACAACATAACACACCTACCACTATTGTAAATGACCCGAGGGTGTGCACCCTGGAGAAGAACAAAACAGACATAGATCACAAACCCATCCAATGGAGAGACCAGAGGTCCAAACCAGATTAACTAACCTACAGACAGTAGACCCATGCCTACATCATCACCAACAACACATGAACAATGCTCTTTCCACCTGCCGCTGCCACTAGTGGGTCTGAGATCTGCCATTTCCAAGCACATGCTGGTTCTCACCGGGCACGGTACCCAAATCCATTGTGCCATGTGAAGACAGAACTAACTTCCGACAACCAAGCTCTAAGAAAAAACACCATGGGGTGTCCACACACACACAGAAGAAGAAACAGGCATACTGCCAAACACTAGTACAGAAAAGCCGCAGTGACAACACTGTGAGGCTCCAAAAGCAAGAACCTCTTATACACCACCACCACATCCTGGTCTGTTGGCCAGCCAGACGAGGCCAACTACAGTCAAGCTTCACTGAGCCAGACAATTTACCAATACCAAACCACCAGCCAAAGATGCAGCAACAGGTGACAAATGGTTGTCAGGTTGAAAATGCACAGGTGTGTACTCAGCAGACACCAAGAGTGTTGTAATTGCTGATGCACAAAAGACAACAACAAAAAACACATCTAATATCCAAATTAAACTAGCCATTAATTATGAACTGTACTCAGCATAACCCTAACAGTAACGTATTTAGCAAACCAACCATTCTCAAAGCCAGAACCACCACGGCCCATTAATATCACACATCTCAACTTGCACTATCAAATTACGCCACCATACAGAGCGGTTGAGGTAGGCATGAGCCCACTGTCTGCAAACAGCGGGATCCTTGGCTTAAGCCATAGACACCATCACAGGATTAGAAAATCGCAGAATCCTGAACGAACACAACATGCATCATTGATGCACCAGTGCAAGCAAAAATGTACGTCACATTGTGACAGAACTTCAAGTAATGCATAAGTAAGTGTGAACCTCAGCATTTTCATTCATGCAAGAATGGCACTTAATAAGCAAATGCTCTCTTGACACTGTAAAAAAGAAAACTTGGTGAAGGAGGCGTCCGAACCCACACCGGCAAAACTCTATTAACTGTGATGCATGAGGCGTCCCACCCTACAGAATTCAAGTTCAGCATATATAACATCATGCAATGCCCTAAATCACAGCAATCATCAAGAAATTGCAGTTGAATTGTACGAAACAAACATCAATACAATAATAATTCATGTAGAAATGGAGCACAGTTAAATGTGTTCAAGCGTAACATTTAACTTAGTAATACAACTTGGTAATCTCCATTGCAGAATAGTTATGAACATCAAAAATAATAATGCATATAACATTTGAACACAGTTAATGATTTTAACCATAGCAGTGGATAGCAATACTGCTAAAAGTCCTTGTCATGTAAAGTGACACTAGAAAAACAATGCATGTAATGTCAGATGAAAAATTAAAGTTCCTGAAATAGTAAAGCTGATATTGCTAACACCACAATTACTAGCACTGAAACACTAACACACAGCATTGTGAAAAGAGAAAAAATGCTATATAATGCTAAGGGTTCAATGCAGAAAGAGTACACACTGCCTGAAATGCCTCAAAATATGTATGCTAGCATGTTATGCAGTAATTATCACACATTTGAAGTTTGAAGCTCAGAGAGGCACAGCTCCACCTCACTGATGAGGCCCAACAAGGCTGAAACACGTGTATGGGGTTGCTGTTGGTACTCTTGTCCAGAGGGGAATTGCCATAGCATTTCGGTGCTGGACCGCCCATGTGAGCAGGACAAAGACTGATATGCAAATGGATATTTCCCATCTGTGAAAGCGATGGCTGTCAACTCTCAAAGTGGGAAAAAAACACAGAACAGGTTATCATGCCATGTTCCTTCTGGAGAGGGGTGCCTGCTACCTTTTTGAAAGAACGTGAATACAAGTTCCTTCAGGTATCACAGGTAGGAACAGAGTTGAAAAGGTACATGAAGGAGCTGGAGATCAGCCCACTGGCTCCCACCACCCAGGCTACATGGTGCTACCTTCCTAGGCTGGAGCCTCTACAGTCAAATGACAACAGACCATCATTCCAAGCACATGGGGAACATTCACTCTATGACCTTAGAACCATGACATCACCAGATACATTCAGGCACTGAAACAGTGTGTAACACAAGTGTAATATTCAATTTTCTTACACCATCTATGGATTATCAGTGTCATAACACTGATAATGCTAATGCAGCTTTTGTACTAATGTCTTGATCATACTGCATTGGCAGCAACTTATTTAGAGAGAGAAACACAACCGTATTATGGATGATAACACATCCTTTGGGAATGAATTCCAAGCCATTTTTAGTTACCACAATGCTCATCATTAGAAACAAACTTCTAGATCTGAAACAAGGTGCTAGGAATTTCCTTTCCTAATTGTCTAGAAGGCATGACCATTTTGTCAGAATGTGTCTATGTCTCAACATTTTATGAAGTTCTTAGTGATGATCTAAAAGATTCTTTGAGTCAAGTAAGGACTCCCCGATGGATATATCCCCAAAAAGAATTGGCGCGTATGGTTATTGTATTCACGTTAAAAAAGGAGAGCCTCGTATGATCCATGAAATTCGTGTTGTGAAATGTATTTATTGAAAAGTTTATTGTTTGGCACCAATAAACCAGTGCACCTCGAATTTATACCAAAATTAACCAACTGGTGCATGTGCAAATGTTTCGCCAAGTAATTGGCTTTTTCTAGGCTAGAAATGTGGTACCTATTCTACAATTGTCAAACTCAAATCCATATTTGAAACACATATTTGATGGATACACAATGCTCCTGTGAGAGAGCAACAACAAACAAGAAAAGAAAACATAGATTTGTGAGGTCGACATTTAATGTGCTCATATTTCATACATGACATTTTGTAACAGGGTATTTAGCTTTGCTATACTTATCGGTGCACCCCATATTGTGTGTACACCATACCTTATTATTAAGCAATGACTGTCGTGCACTGTGCTTGACCAGTATCCATGCGTCCAAAAATGGATCCCTTATTGTGCACCCTGTGCAAATTAATAAGTTGATTCCTGTGGTAAGAAACCTTATACTTTTTTGTTTCAATTAGTACATATTTGAGTGTTGGTAATTGGTGGGTTACCTCTTGGTATCCTCTCTGTAGAATGTTGTCTGTCTGTTTCCGTCCAATAAAGCTGTAAGTGTGTTCTATCTGTTCCGTGTCTGGGACTCTTTCTTCCAACACTTAGATACCCACTAATCATGTGGGAGTTAAAATAAATAACGGTTAACTACTGTTGATATCAAATATCTTATTACCCACTATCTCAGCAGCAATGATGTTTCAGTCATCATTAACTCTAATATCCACTCACATTCAAGTCTCATGTTTGGATGTTTCAGAAATCCTTTCAAGGTATGTTGTGTTTTTCTGGACCATATCTCAGTAAATAACCTGCAAAATATATGTTTATTATAAGGCTATAGTACACCTATATTGCTTGTTATTTTAGCTCAGTGTCTGAGATCTATTGATGGATGCCTCACCTGTGATTATTCCACACAAAGGGCCTCATTACAACCCAGGCAGTAAGTTCCCTACTTTACCACCATGGTGTAAACTCCGTTTACACCATGGTGGATGGCGGATTTACCGCCCCATTCCAAGGTGAGTGTGGCGGTAAATCCCCATTCCCATTTTTGTCCCATAGGGCATAATGGGAGTGGGGAAGGCGCTAATTACGGCACCGTAAATTACGGTGCCGTAATTAGCACCAAGGCGGGTTAGCGCCTTGCATTTTAACGCCTGCTAAAAGCAGGTGTTAAAATGGTAATCAGGTGTTAAGGGTTAACGGCGATGACGGCGCCGTTAAACCCTTAACTCCTGGGTTGTAATGAGGCCCAAAGGGTTCAATCGATCGGTGGTGTTCCACGTAGTTCATATACCGCTGCCATTTTAGTTCATTTATGTATACCATCTACATCACAAGCGTGTGGTGTGATGACATCATAGTGCAGTAAATTTTCTGGTTTATATTCCCTTAGTTCAAATATATTGTAAATGCTAATGATTGCCACTATGTTCTAAATGAAAACACCTACTTAGACTTGCCCATCGCATTACTGTCCTCATCTTTGGTATAAGGCAGTAACTTCAAGTGGCTGATTTCACGTTATGGTAAATGAAGCATCACATTGTCTGCCTCTCTTCCAGTCAGAAACAACCGATTGCTACAAAACAGACCATACAGCACATTGTGATTTGGACATGCTAGCCAGTCTGTGACAGTCCACCCCTCCTGTGTTCTCATGTCCCTTCAATAAAAATGTATACCTTCCTGTCTGCGATAGCAGATACATTAACTTGTAACTAACTATGTATCATCTCTGTCCCTGCCACACTAGATTTTAACTTCAAGTGAATGCATCCTGGCACTTTTTAAGCCACTGCTCTCTCTCTCATGATGGTCATTGTCTAGTGTGATGAGTAAGATGGGCAACTTGATTATGGTGAGATCAAGTTGTTATTTTGAATCTAGCAGCCTGGTGCACTCAGTGCAAGTGTGGGTCATCATGGCATCAAATCCAATTATTGAGTTCATTATCCTTGTCACACATGACTATGTACAGTAACAATTTCTTTGAGGACATACTATTCAATGGTTCTATTTAACTCGTACTATTCTAAAATCTGATCATCCTGCAGTCGTATTTATTCTTCAGAATTATATGAAATTGGTGATCTATCTGTTCACAGATGTAATATTTATATCCTATCATGGTACCTGATATCAAGAAACTGAAATTGTAATATGTTACAAGAACCCCTGCATCTCGTTTTCTTTGTTAAGTCCATGTGTTGTACTTCGTAGTTTGAAAATCAGCTTTGCCTCTTTTCGTCAAATTACAATGTGCTGTATTGTCCGTTTTTGTAACAATAGGTTGTTTCTGATTGGAAGAGAAGCAGATGATTTTCAATACTAAAATATATACTAATTGACATGGTTACACGTGATCTTACCGACCACACTTACAGAGTGGTACATTTAATAGTGGACAGAACATCAGAAAACACTGATTTTTTTTTTTTAATTTGGGGGTTCCCCACACCCTTTGTCTGCCCTTTTAAAGCCATCCCAACCCCACCCAACCCATATTTACCCTTTACCCCACTACTCTTTACATATTTATTTACACTTTTCTTTGTTTTTCTGTGTTATTGTCCACTCTGTTATGTACCACTCTGTTTTGTTTCTGATAAAATGACTGGGTACCATTGACACAATAAGGTAGACGGTTTCTTACCACAGCAATCAACTTATTCATTTGCACAGGGTGCACAATAAGGGATCACTTTTTGGACGCATGGATACTGGTCAAGCACAGTGCAAGGTGGTCATTGATTAATAATAATGTGTGGTGTACACACAATATGGGATTTACGCTTAAGTATAGCAAGGGTAACTACCCTGTAACAAAATGTAATGTCTGAAATATGAGCTCATTACATGTCGACCTCACAAATCTATGTTTTCTTTTCTTGTTTTTTGTTCCTCTCTCGCAGGAGGATTGTGTATCCATGAACAATTTGTTTCAAATATGGATTTGAGTTTGACAATTTTAGAATAGGCTCCAAATGTCTACCATAGAAAAAAAGCCTATTACTTGGTGAAATATATGCACATACACCAGTTGGTTAATGCTGGCACAGGTTTGAGGTGTACTGGTTTATTAGTGCCAAACAATACATTTTTCATTAAATACATTTCAAAACACTATGTTCATGGCTCATATGGGTCTCCCCTTTTTTTGGGATGTAAATACAACAATTGTGTGCACCACTTCTTTTTGGGGGTATACTCCTCGGTATGTTCACTTAAGCTGTTTAAGATCTTACAGTCTTCTCCCCAAATTGTATGCTGCCATTTGATTAATTACAGAATATGGTTCAATGAACTTAGTTTATATATTAAAACACATTGCAAGATTGGCACTCAAAACCCTAACACTGTTCTTAGCATTTCACTCCAAGTAATATTTCAGAACTCAGAGCTTTAATGTTCCAGTTGGATCAGCGAATGAGTGACTGAAAAGGGGGAAATGAATCTTTTTAATAATGAAGGATTTCATATCAGCCAGAGAGATACACCCAGACTCTGGTATAAGGTCCTCAACCAATACAAGTTCATAGAATAAGAGGTACCCTAATGCTATGACAGAGAGAATGAAAATTGACTTTTCCCCCATTGAATGAACGGTACACCTGTGCACCAATTTTGTGACTTTCTGTCCCTGGACTGCCTTATATCGTGGGACTGGTAGTTTCTAAGTGATGTGAGCTGCATTGCTTTAGAAAAATCCTAACACTTGACAGACACATCCTTTGGTTTACCATTCCAGAAGTTTTAACCTGACAGAAACAAACTAATATATTTGATAAAGAGCTACAGACAACCACGCTTGCCTTTACTATATGGCGACATTTGGAATGTGCTAAACATAATTTTGTCTTTGTTACAGATCACCAGAGTCTGGGTTTTCTTGAACAAACCAGCAGCAGACACAATGACACAATTTCACCTATCGCTTTGGCTCACTAAACACCAGAACCAATTCCCTCTCAGAACTGAAACAGAAGCTAACTGAAGGAAAATATGGGATTCTGTTTCTATCAGAGGAGAATGCAATTATGATGCTCCAGATGCCTCTATGTCAT
Organism: Ambystoma mexicanum; assembly: GCF_040938575.1. Taxonomy (NCBI): domain Eukaryota; kingdom Metazoa; phylum Chordata; class Amphibia; order Caudata; family Ambystomatidae; genus Ambystoma; species Ambystoma mexicanum. The sequence continues at coordinate 318,826,483 of NC_090937.1, read as the reverse complement.
TATGATGCACAATTGTGGACCTTGTAAGAGATTTCAATCCAGCACTCCAACTAAGTCAATGCCTCGTATGGGATGCCCAATGGAAACACTTATTTATATATTTTTATTTTCAAAGTTCTTTTAATTCTGGATGATGTACCCTTATATAACACCCCTCTCTTTGAATTCCCCCGGTCTCACTGAACCAAGAAATAGGTTTGTTTTGCAAATTAAAAGATTTATTTGAAGAATTGAACAATATATATATCACACTTTTATAAATATGGATAATATCTGAATATCACATTTATGAATATGACAATATCATCAATCTCTTTAATCAATTAGGAGTGGGAATAGGAAGAATAATGTAGCATGTGTGGTTCAAGGAAATGCAATGATAGGAAAGAATGCAACACAGAAGAAACTTGATATGAATTCAACCAAAGACAATATAATCACTCCGTCGCCCTGTTGTTACTCACTCCCCCAATATGAAGAGATGAATGAGGGCAGACAGGTATCAGGAAGAACAATCAACAGTTGCAGTTCCAATCCCGATACCCCAGCAAGCTTAGAAAGAACAGGAATGATTTTAAAAGAGGTCAATTGCTTTTAAATGTAATATGAATTGGATGGGAAAAATGCTAAAATGATTTTAATTCGCTAAATGAGATTCAGAACAAGTGAGAGTTGCTTTGGATAAGTTCAGGGAATTACTAGCAATGATTGTTGAATGGTTAGCAGATGGAAACGAAATTCAGAAGTTAAAAACAAGAAATAGCTGTTTTACATAGAATGAAATTGAGCCAAATGCGAAATCGCAGCAACTTTTCCACATGCGGGAAACGCAATTACGGAAAAACTATAAGGAATTGGAATGTTTTGTTTCTAGGTCGTACGGTTCAAAAGTTACAGAGGTTTTAGTCAAGGTAGATTTTTCTCAAAAGAGTCAAGATTTCAAGATGAAAGATGTGCTTTTGAAGATTTGGAACAAACATTTCTTAACACTAAAGAGTCTATGGAGTCGCAAACTACACGATAACCCAGCCACCTATCCAGAGGCACATCCGGATGGTTTCTGTCTGCACGAGATGATTGACTTTCTCCAGAAAATATATATTAGCGCCAAGATGATTATCACTACAATTATCAAGGATTATGTGGAGGAGAGAAGAATTTAGGATAGACAAAAGATATTCAATAATGCAGTTATGGATAGGTTGGAATGGTTGGATTGGGTCACTTAATACTAAGAGGTTGGTTATGGACAGTTCTACACTAAATACTTACAACTATGGCTTTGGAATGGAATGGGCTCGTCAAAGATCTGGTCAAAGGTTTGGACTTCACTCGCCACCGGACAGGCTTCAGGGCACCTGGACTCTGCTCTCAGCATGGCACACTGGTCTGCGTGGCCTCTGGACTGGGTCTGACGGGTTCTGGGTTACAGCTCTGCTGGATTGATCTGGATCTTGGGTTCTAGCACGGTTCTTGGCCAGTAGCAGCGACAGCTCAGCCAGGCTGTTGGATCAGTTAGGTTAGGCCCCGTGGAAGTTTACGGGTTAAATCAGGTTTGCAAAATGTTTAAAGGCCTGCTGAAAAGGGTTCAGTTTTTTTGGATTAGGCCTTTGCTTCAGGGTTCTAGAGTCTGGTTCTAGAGCCTGGATCTGGAGTCTGGTTCTGGAGTCTGGATCTTCCTGCAGGGTGCTTCGCCAGTGGATCAGTTGATGAGTGAGGAAGTGTGTCTGTGGCTCCTCAACAGTCCCTATTTATCCATTTTTCAAAGTGGGTGGAGAGGCTGATTGTCTATGCCCAACCCTGTAAGGATCTGATTGGTCCTACAGTGGCATCTCCTTGCGTATGAGGTGGCTTCCAAGGCTACAGGGCATTTATAAGCCAGTTGTTAAAAGGAAGACTTCTTGAGGCAACAGGTGAGGTTAAGTACAAGTTCCTTTATTACAATATTTAGGTATCACAGGTTAGGAACACAGTGGAACAGGAGCATGATGGAGCTAGAGATAGGCCCACTGGCTCCCACCGCCCAGGCTACATGCTTCTAACTGCCTGGGCTGGAACCTCTACAGTCAAATGACAACAGATCAACATTTCAAGCACACAACAAACATTCGCTTCATGACATCAGAACCATGATATCACTAGATATATTCAGGCACTGGAACAGGATATAACACCTCTACCATGCTTACATCAATGAATCAGGGACCAAGAAGTCACAACATAACACACCTACCACTCTTGTAAATGACCCGAGGGTGTGCACCCTGGAGAAGAACAAAACAGACATAGATCACAAACCCATCCAATGGAGAGACCAGAGGTCCAAACCAGATTAACTAACCTACAGACAGTAGACCCATGCCTACATCATCACCAACAACACATGAACAATGCTCTTTCCACCTGCCGCTGCCACTAGTGGGTCTGAGATCTGCCATTTCCAAGCACATGCTGGTTCTCACCGGGCACGGTACCCAAATCCACTGTGCCATGCGAAGACAGAACTAACTTCCGACAACCAAGCTCTAAGAAAAAACACCATGGGGTGTCCACACACACACAGAAGAAGAAACAGGCATACTGCCAAACACTAGTACAGAAAAGCCGCAGTGACAACACTGTGAGGCTCCAAAAGCAAGAACCTCTTATACACCAGCACCACATCCTGGTCTGTTGGCCAGCCAGACTAGGCCAACTACAGTCAAGCTTCACTGAGCCAGACAATTTACCAATACCAAACCACCAGCCAAAGATGCAGCAACAGGTGACAAATGGTTGTCAGGTTGAAAATGCACAGGTGTGTACTCAGCAGACACCAAGAGTGTTGTAATTGCTGATGCACAAAAGAAAACAACAAAAAACACATCTAATATCCAAATTAAACTAGCCATTAATTATGAACTGTACTCAGCATAACCCTAACAGTAACGTATTTAGCAAACCAACCATTCTCAAAGCCAGAACCACCACGGCCCATTAATATCACACATCTCAACTTGCACTATCAAATTACACCACCATACAGAGCGGTTGAGGTAGGCATGAGCCCACTGTCTGCAAACAGCGGGATCCTTGGCTTAAGCCATAGACACCATCACAGGATTAGAAAATCGCAGAATCCTGAACGAACACAACATGCATCATTGATGCACCAGTGCAAGCAAAAATGTACGTCACATTGTGACAGAACTTCAAGTAATGCATAAGTAAGTGCGAACCTCAGCATTTTCATTCATGCAAGAATGGCACTTAATAAGCAAATGCTCTCTTGACACTGTAAAAAAGAAAACTTGGTGAAGGAGGCGTCCGAACCCACACCGGCAAAACTCTATTAACTGTGATGCATGAGGCGTCCCACCCTACAGAATTCAAGTTCAGCATATAACATCATGCAATGCACTAAATCACAGCAATCATCAAGAAATTGCAGTTGAATTGTACGAAACAAACATCAATACAATAATAATTCATGTAGAAATGGAGCACAGTTAAATGTGTTCAAGCGTAACATTTAACTTAGTAATAAAACTTGGTAATCTCCATTGCAGAATAGTTATGAACATCAAAAATAATAATGCATATAACATTTGAACACAGTTAATGATTTTAACCATAGCAGTGGATAGCAATACTGCTAAAAGTCCTTGTCATGTAAAGTGACACTAGAAAAACAATGCATGTAATGTCAGATGAAAAATTAAAGTTCCTGAAATAGTAAAGCTGATATTGCTAACACCACAATTACTAGCACTGAAACACTAACACACAGCATTGTGAAAAGAGAAAAAATGCTATATAATGCTAAGGGTTCAATGCAGAAAGAGTACACACTGCCTGAAATGCCTCAAAATATGTATGCTAGCATGTTATGCAGTAATTATCACACATTGGAAGTTTGAAGCTCAGAGAGGCACAGCTCCACCTCACTGATGAGGCCCAACAAGGCTGAAACACGTGTATGGGGTTGCTGTTGGTACTCTTGTCCAGAGGGGAATTGCCATAGCATTTCGGTGCTGGACCGCCCATGTGAGCAGGACAAAGACTGATATGCAAATGGCTATTTCCCATCTGTGAAAGCGATGGCTGTCAACTCTCAAAGTGGGAAAAAAACACAGAACAGGTTATCATGCCATGTTCCTTCTGCAGAGGGGTGCCTGCTACCTTTTTTAAAGAACGTGAATACAAGTTCCTTCAGGTATCACAGGTAGGAACAGAGTAGAAAAGGTACATGAAGGAGCTGGAGATCAGCCCACTGGCTCCCACCACCCAGGCTACATGGTGCTACCTTCCTAGGCTGGAGCCTCTACAGTCAAATGACAACAGACCATCATTCCAAGCACATGGGGAACATTCACTCTATGACCTTAGAACCATGACATCACCAGATACATTCAGGCACTGAAACAGTGTGTAACACAAGTGTAATATTCAATTTTCTTACACCATCTATGGATTATCAGTGTCATAACACGGATAATGCTAATGCAGCTTTTGTACTAATGTCTTGATCATACTGCATTGGCAGCAACTTATTTAGAGAGAGAAACACAACCCTATTATGGATGATAACACATCCTTTGGGAATGAATTCCAAGCCATTTTTAGTTACCACAATGCTCATCATTAGAAACAAACTTCTAGATCTGAAACAAGGTGCTAGGAATTTCCTTTCCTAATTGTCTAGAAGGCATGACCATTTTGTCAGAATGTGTCTATGTCTCAACATTTTATGAAGTTCTTAGTGATGATCTAAAAGATTCTTTGAGTCAAGTAAGGACTCCCCGATGGATATATCCCCAAAAAGAATTGGCGCGTATGGTTATTGTATTCGTGTTAAAAAAGGAGAGCCTCGTATGATCCATGAAATTCGTGTTGTGAAATGTATTTATTGAAAAGTTTATTGTTTGGCACCAATAAACCAGTGCACCTCGAATTTATACCAAAATTAACCAACTGGTGCATTTGCAAATGTTTCGCCAAGTAATTGGCTTTTTCTAGGCTAGACATGTGGTACCTATTCTACAATTGTCAAACTCAAATCCATATTTGAAACACATATTTGATGGATACACAATGCTCCTGTGAGAGAGCAACAACAAACAAGAAAAGAAAACATAGATTTGTGAGGTCGACATTTAATGTGCTCATATTTCATACATGACATTTTGTAACAGGGTATTTAGCTTTGCTATACTTATCGGTGCACCCCATATTGTGTGTACACCATACCTTATTATTAAGCAATGACTGTCGTGCACTGTGCTTGACCAGTATCCATGCGTCCAAAAATGGATCCCTTATTGTGCACCCTGTGCAAATTAATAAGTTGATTCCTGTGGTAAGAAACCTTATACTTTTTTGTTTCAATTAGTACATATTTGAGTGTTGGTAATTGGTGGGTTACCTCTTGGTATCCTCTCTGTAGAATGTTATCTGTCTGTTTCCGTCCAATAAAGCTGTAAGTGTGTTCTATCTGTTCCGTGTCTGGGACTCTTTCTTCCAACACTTAGATACCCACTAATCATGTGGGAGTTAAAATAAATAACGGTTAACTACTGTTGATATCAAATATCTTATTACCCACTATCTCAGCAGCAATGATGTTTCAGTCATCATTAACTCTAATATCCACTCACATTCAAGTCTCATGTTTGGATGTTTCAGAAATCCTTTCAAGGTATGTTGTGTTTTTCTGGACCATATCTCAGTAAATAACCTGCAAAATATATGTTTATTATAAGGCTATAGTACACCTATATTGCTTGTTATTTTAGCTCAGTGTCTGAGATCTATTGATGGATGCCTCACCTGTGATTATTCCACACAAAGGGCCTCATTACAACCCAGGCAGTAAGTTCCCTACTTTACCACCATGGTGTAAACTCCGTTTACACCATGGTGGATGGCGGATTTACCGCCCCATTCCAAGGTGAGTGGGGCGGTAAATCCCCATTCCCATTTTTGCCCCATAGGGCATAATGGGAGTGGGGAAGGCGCTAATTACGGCACCGTAAATTACGGTGCCGTAATTAGCACCAAGGCGGGTTAGCGCCTTGCATTTTAACGCCTGCTAAAAGCAGGTGTTAAAATGGTAATCAGGGGTTAAGGGTTAACGGCGATGACGGCGCCGTTAAACCCTTAACGCCTGGGTTGTAATGAGGCCCAAAGGGTTCAATCGATCGGTGGTGTTCCACGTAGTTCATATGCCGCTGCCATTTTAGTTCATTTATGTATACCATCTACATCACAAGCGTGTGGTGTGATGACATCATAGTGCAGTAAATGTTCTGGTTTATATTCCCTTAGTTCAAATATATTGTAAATGCTAATGATTGCCACTATGTTCTAAATGAAAACACCTACTTAGACTTGCCCATCGCATTACTGTCCTCATCTTTGGTATAAGGCAGTAACTTCAAGTGGCTGATTTCACGTTATGGTAAATGAAGCATCACATTGTCTGCCTCTCTTCCAGTCAGAAACAACCGATTGCTACAAAACAGACCATACAGCACATTGTGATTTGGACATGCTAGCCAGTCTGTGACAGTCCACCCCTCCTGTGTTCTCATGTCCCTTCAATAAAAATGTATACCTTCCTGTCTGCGATAGCAGATACATTAACTTGTAACTAACTATGTATCATCTCTGTCCCTGTCACACTAGATTTTAACTTCAAGTGAATGCATCCTGGCACTTTTTAAGCCACTGCTCCCTCTCTCATGATGGTCATTGTCTAGTGTGATGAGTAAGATGGGCAACTTGATTATGGTGAGATCAAGTTGTTATGTTGAATCTAGCAGCCTGGTGCACTCAGTGCAAGTGTGGGTCATCATGGCATCAAATCCAATTATTGAGTTCATTATCCTTGTCACACATGACTATGTACAGTAACAATTTCTTTGAGGACATACTATTCAATGGTTCTATTTAACTCGTACTATTCTAAAATCTGATCATCCTGCAGTCGTATTTATTCTTCAGAATTATATGAAATTGGTGATCTATCTGTTCACAGAGGTAATATTTATATCCTATCATGGTACCTGATATCAAGAAACTGAAATTGTAATATGTTACAAGAACCCCTGCATCTCGTTTTCTTTGTTAAGTCCATGTGTTGTACTTCGTAGTTTGAAAATCAGCTTTGCCTCTTTTCGTCAAATTACAATGTGCTGTATTGTCCGTTTTTGTAACAATAGGTTGTTTCTGATTGGAAGAGAAGCAGATGATATTCAATACTAAAATATATGCTAATTGACATGGTTACACGTGATCTTACCGACCACACTTACAGAGTGGTACATTTAATAGTGGACAGAACATCGGAAAACACTGATTTTTTTTTTTTAATTTGGGGGTTCCCCACACCCTTTGTCTGCCCTTTTAAAGCCATCCCAACCCCACCCAACCCATATTTACCCTTTGCCCCACTTCTCTTTACATATTTATTTACACTTTTCTTTGTTTATTGTCCACTCTGTTATGTACCACTCTGTTTTGTTTCTGATAAAATGACTGGGTACCATTAACACAATAAGGTAGATGGTTTCTTACCACAGCAATCAACTTATTCATTTGCACAGGGTGCACAATAAGGGATCACTTTTTGGACGCATGGATACTGGTCAAGCACAGTGCAAGGTGGTCATTGATTAATAATAATGTGTGGTGTACACACAATATGGGATTTACGCTTAAGTATAGCAAGGGTAACTACCCTGTAACAAAATGTAATGTCTGAAATATGAGCTCATTACATGTCGACCTCACAAATCTATGTTTTCTTTTCTTGTTTTTTGTTCCTCTCTCGCAGGAGGATTGTGTATCCATGAACAATTTGTTTCAAATATGGATTTGAGTTTGACAATTTTAGAATAGGCTCCAAATGTCTACCATAGAAAAAAAGCCTATTACTTGGTGAAATATATGCACATACACCAGTTGGTTAATGCTGGCACAGGTTTGAGGTGTACTGGTTTATTAGTGCCAAACAATACATTTTTCATTAAATACATTTCAAAACACTATGTTCATGGCTCATATGGGTCTCCCCTTTTTTTGGGATGTAAATACAACAATTGTGTGCACCACTTCTTTTTGGGGGTATACTCCTCGGTATGTTCACTTAAGCTGTTTAAGATCTTACAGTCTTCCCCCCAAATTGTATGCTGCCAGTTGATTAAGTACAGAATATGGTTCAATGAACTTAGTTTATATATTAAAACACATTGCAAGATTGGCACTCAAAACCCTAACACTGTTCTTAGCATTTCACTCCAAGTAATATTTCAGAACTCAGAGCTTTAATGTTCCAGTTGGATCAGCGAATGAGTGACTGAAAAGGGGGAAATGAATCTTTTGAATAATGAAGGATTTCATATCAGCCAGAGAGATACACCCAGACTCTGGTATAAGGTCCTCAACCAATACAAGTTTATAGAATAAGAGGTACCCTAATGCTATGATAGAGAGAATGAAAATTGACTTTTCCCCCATTGAATGAACGGTACACCTGTGCACCAATTTTGTGACTTTCTGTCCCTGGACTGCCTTATATCGTGGGACTGGTAGTTTCTAAGTGATGTGAGCTGCATTGCTTTAGAAAAATCCTAACACTTGAGAGACACATCCTTTGGTTTACCATTCCAGAAGTTTTAACCTGACAGAAACAAACTAATATATTTGATAAAGAGCTACAGACAACCACGCTTGCCTTTACTATATGGCGACATTTGGAATGTGCTAAACATAATTTTGTCTTTGTTACAGATCACCAGAGTCTGGGTTTTCTTGAACAAACCAGCAGCAGACACAATGACACAATTTCACCTATCGCTTTGGCTCACTAAACACCAGAACCAATTCCCTCTCAGAACTGAAACAGAAGCTAACTGAAGGAAAATATGGGATTCTGTTTCTATCAGAGGAGAATGCAATTATGATGCTCCAGATGCCTCTATGTCATTATGATGCACAATTGTGGACCTTGTAAGAGATTTCAATCCAGCACTCCAACTAAGTCAATGGCCCTCATTACGACCCTGGCGGAATTCGGAAAACGATGGCGGAAATGCAATACCGCCATCGAATAGCGCTCGGTGCGACTATGACCCGTCACCGCAAAGTACGAAGCCATTAGCGACACCGTAGTGAACGCCAACGCTAAATGCACCAAGCACGCGCGCGCGCGCCATGCCAAACCGTAAACACCACCATGGCGCAAGGGTACGCCAATTCCGACCCTAGCGGACATGTACCTAACGCCATCAAGCATGGCGGAATGTACCATTCCGCCATGGTGAGAAGTAAGGCATCGCGAATCAACCGTAAACGGCCCCACTGAGTGCCTGTACACCGCTCCCTGCCCACAAAGTACAACTCCCCGTAGGTGCAATGAAGTCACAATGCAACCATTGAAATGTACAAGTCACCCATGCATGCCAACGAACAAAAGAAACACAACAGGGGCCAATGGGAGCTGCAGGGCACAGATGGCACGAATACAGAAGCCATCCCAATGGACATGACCACAGTCCCCCACCAAGAAACGCACGCAAACACAGGCACCTGTGACCAGCAATATTCCGAAAATCACATCATTCCACCAGTCCACCTGGCTGACCGGCATCTGTTACACAAAACCCAATCCCCCACCCCTGAGCATGACAACATTCAAACTGTCATATTGGCAGCCCCCATCCCTGACCTCACGGGCTTCGTAGGCAAACGCGCCCAGTACAGTACCACGCAACTAAACTCCGAAGCTGGAACCCAATGCAGATCTCCTCACAATACATCGCCCCCCAAATAGGCATATGCCACATCACTTGCAAAGAAGAACGCTACACGGGCCAAATCAGAATAGAAATTTAATGCACATCAAAATCACCAAGCCCATACAGCCATCAGGCCATGAACTCCAAAACACATTTCACCATTGTGGGCTGCATCCGCAAGAAATGACCAGCCACTACTTGTGTGACACCCTGTTCCCTCATGGTACACAGAGCCACATTCACGTACGAAAAGGCAACATGGAAGCGCACAGAACCGCAGGGCCGTCCCAATGGGGAGGCACTAGTCCAGCTGAAAGGCCGAAATGTTGCTCCGAGCCACCAGTACTGCGTAAGGGCATGTGGCCCATTGGCGATCGTCCCATAAGATCGTAATGCTGCTCCACTGATTAACACGAAGCAGCAGGTGTCGGGAGTAAAACCCATCTGCAGGAGTGGCATACAGATGGCAGTGGCAAAAGGGGAGGAGATACCTGTCAACCAAAAGAAAAGAAAAAGAACAGAATGGCCATCAGTACTACATTCCAACAACTCACTTCAATGATCACACTAAATCCACAGCCATATGCATGCTAGCCCACTCCAAAGGTCCATCACCACCCAAAAACCACTTGCGACTCATAACTATCTATATCGAGGTGTAAACACCATCACAAACGAGTGTACCTGTGAATGCGTCTGTGAAAACAGAATCCATCTGATGGGATTGGTAACGTGCATGGACACAAGTGTCTGAGGGCGCGTCGAGACAGGGAGGGCTCAACAAGGCCAGATAGACGATGGTCCCACTATGGCAGCCCTGCATCACATAGCGCAGGGGAGGCGGATAGATCCCAAGAAGCCCTGTACATGGCAAACTCTGTATCAAATCACCTGCCCATGCATCCATTCATCATTCCCTCATCCCGGGATTAAAACGCCTGAATATTTACTCACATAACATTAGAAATATCCATTGAGTCTGTGCGTTATGCAGCCTGCAAAATCCACAGTGCCCCAGCCCGTAATTCCAGTGTAGTGAAGTAACATGTATTTGGGAACGTCCGGCCTCATCGCCCACGTCGCCATTGCGCATCCCAAACCATTCATATCAATCATTGCATCCTCGCCATGGCCCCTGTCCCAAGGACATTGAACAATAGTACGTTATATTTGCAGTCAGACCTGTGGGCATTTCCTCGCCGCTAGCTGAAAACCGAAAGCGCCGCCCTTCGAATTCCTCATTTGCAACATCACGTCGAAGAGGCATCTTTGGCCGGTTGAAATCACTAATTAATCCATCGAGTGCGGCTGTGTGTGAAAATGGCAACTGCCTTCACCCACAAATGGGACGCCCCGCCCGTCTTTGCAACTCGGTACAGTGATGCATGAGGGCCCACCGTTACTCGAGTACTACGTTCCACTGACCCTTCACAAGTCTGTTCGCGACTGCACAGATAGTATGTGAAACAATGGGACCACAGCAGAATGAACATTTCAACCAATGTTACACGGCCATCGGGTACAAATACATGATTGTAATAGCAAGATGCCATTCCCCGAATTGCAGCGTTGTGCGCGGGACGTGCTCGGCCAAAGGGGAGAGCAGTTTGCACAGGTGGAATGAATCACCACAGGTGGAGGCCATACAGCCTGAAAACACATAAATTGCACAGCCAGTCTCCTCCCACAACCACACCGAAATGCTACCGGCAGGACTCGCGATGTTGGCCCTGGGGGACATGATAGCACTGCAAGTACTCCAACTCCAAGAAGAAGACGAACACCAACTACAACCGGCCGCACGGAGGAGACGCAGGAGGAGGAGGAGGGCAAGGCAGGGCCAGCAAGGGCCGCCAGCACAGCCACTACCACCACGCAGGCAGCCCGCAATCCCACGCCTCCGAGCACATCCGTTCAACCTCACTGATGAGCAGATCCACACCCTCTACCGTCTGGACCGGGACACCATAGCCGCCATTGTGGACATGACACAGGCTGACCTTGTCAGCATGATAGATAGCCCAACCGCCATCCCACCCCTACTGAAGGTGGTGTCTGTACTCCACTTCCTGGCCACAGGCACCTACCAGCACACAGTCGGACAGTTGCATGGCATTTCTCAGCCACTGTTCTCACGGACACTATTGCAAGTGCTCGATGCCCTCCTGCAGCACGCAGACGACTACATCTCCCTACCACGCTCGGAGCAGGAAATTACCAACACAAAAGTGGGATTCCATGCACTTGCCGGCATACCGGGTTGCATTGGTGCCATCGACTGCACCCATGTGGAATTGGTCGTCCCACATGCCATGGAGGCCCAGTACCGCAACCGAAAACAATTTCATTCTCTGAATGTACAAATGGTGTGTGACTCCAACAGGATCATTACACATTGTTGTGCCCGATTCCCTGGATCAACCCATGATTCTATGGTCTTGAGGAACTCTACAATACCACGCTACATGGAGCGACACGCAGGGAACAGATCCTGGCTACTCGGTGAGTCTCATTACATGCATGATAATGTGGGGTATGTGATTCGGCAATGACCTGGCAGGAAGGGGGGGGGTGCGTACGTAGCAATGGCATTCCACATCATACGTTTCTCGTCCACATACAGGTGATGCTGGATATCCACTGAAGAGATGGCTCCTCACACCAGTCCGGAACCCACGGGACCAGCATGAGGAGGACTACAACCATGCCCACTCACGTACCCGTGTAGTCATTGAACAGGCATTCGGCCTACTGAAGGGTCGTTTCCGCTGCCTCAGCAGGTCTGGCGGGGCACTCCTGTACCGCCATGAGAAGGTTGCAAAGATGGTGATGGCATGTGTCATGCTCCACAACATGTGCGTACGTAGAAATGTGCCCATGCCCCCTGACGCAGAACTGCAAGCACCTGATGATGGTCATGATGAGGGTGGGGATGTGGCAGCACCTCAAGGAGTCTGCGAGGCACCGGAGGGCCGTGACATTCGTCAGCATCTCATTGATGTATGCTTCTAGCACTCACGCCTGGTGGCTGATACATGGACACGGGACTCGTGGCACTGTGTGTGTCTGGGACATGCACAATATGGACTGTACGCCTATGATGGCCTAGTACACAAAGATCAATGTCCACACATCTCATTGGTTGATCGTGCACTGTTTATGGCATATGTGATATCATGTTGTACACCCTATCGACCCGCCACCCAAGTGAGCCCAACACACCCCCTCCACCCTCCTACCTCCCCCCCGAAACACCAGTGTCCAAAGATGCTCATTGTCAGTGGGCAGTCGCTATTGCAAGCCCCCTCTGCGGGTATCAGGGGCACCCCTGCCTGTGGAGCGCAGGTTCCTCCCAGATCTACGTTGGGGGCTGCCCTGGACGGAACTTGCAACGGATGATGTCTCTGCCTGCTCACGTCCATGCATGTCCCTAAGGGTTTGCGAGAGCTCAGTGAGCACACGGCGCACTGCGGCAAGTTCGGCACATACGTCCTTGGACGTCGCATGCAGTTCCCCCCTCAGGCTCTCGGTGCTTCTCTCCATTTGGACTCCCAGGCTCTCGGTGCTACTCTCCATTTGTGCCCTTAGTGTCTCTGTACCTCTCTCCATTTGTGCCCTAAGTGTCTCAGTTGATGTTTCTATGTCCTCAGTGCCCCCACATTCATCGGCATGGTCCTTGAGGAGCGTGGCCAGTTGCTGCTGTTGCACGATTAACTGGTCGAGGGACTGTTGCCTCTGCTGGGCCATGGCCATTTGCGGGGGTGTCACAGAGGGGCTGTTGTCCTCATGTTGCCTTGCCACAGGGCTTGTGGGGGATGGCCAGTCGTCGTCTTGTGGGTGCCCCTGCGTGGTATCCTCATGTTGTACGGGATGGGACAGACAGGGGGATTGGGACAGGTCATGGATGGATCTGACTTCGACATCCCCGTCTTCTGTGTCGGAGCATGCTGCCATCAATGGGGTGTCACCTATGGCGCTTCTGCCACCAGAGGCAGTGCTTTCTGTGGCATCCGTTGGGGGGACCTGTGGTGGTGGTGGTGTGGGCATGCTGGCTGCTGGGGTGCCTGTTGATGTTCCCTCCTCTGTGCTGCCACCTGATTTGTGCTGCTGCCGTGTCTTGATGCGTGCAGCTGAGGTGGAGGGTCTTTGGCCGTTGGTCTTGGCCCTCTTTGCAGGTGTGCTGGTAGGGGTGTCCTGAAGCTTGTCGTTTGGATCGGACCCTGTGGTGGAGTAAAGGAGGGCGAGGGTTATTGATGGGTCTGTGGGAATTGGAATGGCATTGTATCACATGCATTGGGGTGGTACCTGAGGGTGATTTGGGTCGGGGCCTTGGAGGTGCTTTCATTTGTGTGTGGAGTGAGGGTGCAGTAGTTTGGCAGCCTGCAGTTAGGGTGTGCCTGCTGCACGTGTAGTGCGTGTTTTAGGGGTTTTTAATTATTTATGTATTTATTGTGGGTTTTAACGTGCGCTATCAGGCCGATGTGTGTGGACGTTCTCCTGGACATGTGTTTCTGTTGCACTATGTGGACGCATGGTACTTCACATGGATGGACTTTGTGGATTTGGCATTGTTTTATTTGGCCCACCTACCTGAATCTTCGGATGTCTGCACTCCTTTCTCCATCCCTCCGACTCCCTCTATGCTCTCCATTCCGATGGTGGAGGCACAGATTTCTTCCCAGGGGGTCAACTTGATGGGTGATTCAGGACCTCCCCCGGTGGCTCTGGCAATGTTGCGGTTGGCAGAGAGTATGCTGCGGACGCGTATCCGCAGGTCGTCCCATCGCTTACGGCATTGCTGTGGGGTGCGGGGTGCGGTCCCCACCGCACTTACCCGCTGTGCCACCAGAGCCCATATGGCCTTCTTGTTTGCAAGTGCCGTCCTGGTCATTTGCGTGCAGAAGACGACGGCAGCATTCTCCTGGAGGGTCTCTGTTAGCACGGTGAGTTCCTCACGGGAGAAGTGGACCTGCCGCTTGCGGTCGCACGCTTTCTTCGCTACTTTTCCCATTTTTCTTGGTTTCGCTAGGGTGGATGACGGGTTGGGGTGTGTCTCAGGGTAGTGATTTTAGTGGTTGTGTGGTTTTAGTGGTTTTATAGGTGTACGGCGGGATGTTTCCCGTTCCGGGCCCATGTTTTGACTTCCGTTTCCGTATATTTCCGGTCACCGTACTTTCCGGTAGGCGCACACTGCGGTGTCCGCTGTGATGGGTGGCGGTATTGCACCTAGGGCGCCGTACGGCGGCGGTGTGGGCCGTTTTGGGGTCATTTCCGCCATCGCGGACTTTGCACTTCCGCCATGCCGTGGTGCTCGTGCCCGATGGGTCGGAATGGGCCGCACTTTGCTCCTTCGTGCAATGGCGGAAACGCTATTTACGCTGTGGCGGTCCGGTCAGTCACTTTCCGCCAGGGTCGTAATGAGGGCCAATGTCTCGTATGGGATGCCCAATGGAAACACTTATTTATATATTTTTATTTTCAAAGTTCTTTTAATTCTGGATGATGTACCCTTATATAACACCCCTCTCTTTGAATTCCCCCAGTCTCACTGAACCAAGAAATAGGTTTGTTTTGCAAATTAAAAGATTTATTTGAAGAATTGAACAATATATATATCACACTTTTATAAATATGGATAATATCTGAATATCACATTTATGAATATGACAATATCATCAATCTCTTTAATCAATTAGGAGTGGGAATAGGAAGAATAATTTAGCATGTGTGGTTCAAGGAAATGCAATGATAGGAAAGAATGCAACACAGAAGAAACTTGATATGAATTCAACCAAAGACAATATAATCACTCCGTCGCCCTGTTGTTACTCACTCCCCCAATATGAAGAGATGAATGAGGGCAGACAGGTATCAGGAAGAACAATCAACAATTGCAGTTCCAATCCTGATACCCCAGCAAGCTTAGAAAGAACAGGAATGATTTTAAAACAGGTCAATTGCTTTTAAATGTAATATGAATTGGATGGGAAAAATGCTAAAATGATTTTAATTCGCTAGATGAGATTCAGAACAAGTGAGAGTTGCTTTGGATAAGTTCAGGGAATTACTAGTAATGATTGTTGAATGGTTAGCAGATGGAAACGAAATTCAGAAGTTGAAAACAAGAAATAGCTGTTTTACATAGAATGAAATTGAGCCAAATGCGAAATCGCAGCAACTTTTCCACGTGCGGGAAACGCAATTTCGGAAAAACTATAAGGAATTGGAATGTTTTGTTTCTAGGTCGTACGGTTCAAAAGTTACAGAGGTTTTAGTCAAGGTAGATTTTTCTCAAAAGAGTCAAGATTTCAAGATGAAAGATGTGCTTTTGAAGATTTGGAACAAACATTTCTTAACACTAAAGAGTCTATGGAGTCGCAAACTACACGATAACCCAGCCACCTATCCAGAGGCACATCCGGATGGTTTCTGTCTGCACGAGATGATTGACTTTCTCCAGAAAATATATATTAGCGCCAAGATGATTATCACTACAATTATCAAGGATTATGTGGAGGAGAGAAGAATTTAGGATAGACAAAAGAGATTCAATAATGCAGTTATGGATAGGTTGGAATGGTTGGATTGGGTCACTTAATACTAAGAGGTTGGTTATGGACAGTTCTACACTAAAAACTTACAACTATGGCTTTGGAATGGAATGGGCTCGTCAAAGATCTGGTCAAAGGTTTGGACTTCACTCGCCACCGGACAGGCTTCAGGGCACCTGGACTCTGCTCTCAGCATGGCACTCTGGTCTGCGTGGCCTCTGGACTGGGTCTGACGGGTTCTGGGTTACAGCTCTGCTGGATTGATCTGGATCTTGGGTTCTAGCACGGTTCTTGGCCAGTAGCAGCGACAGCTCAGCCAGGCTGTTGGATCAGTTAGGTTAGGCCCCGTGGAAGTCTACGGGTTAAATCAGGTTTGCAAAATGTTTAAAGGCCTGCTGAAAAGGGTTCAGTTTTTTGGATTAGGCCTCTGCTTCAGGGTTCTAGAGTCTGGTTCTAGAGTCTGGATCTGGAGTCTGGTTCTGGAGTCTGGATCTTCCTGCAGGGTGCTTCGCCAGTAGATCAGTTGATGAGTGAGGAAGTGTGTCTGTGGCTCCTCAACAGTGCCTATTTATCCATTTTTCAAAGTGGGTGGGGAGGCTGATTGTCTATGCCCAACCCTGTAAGGATCTGATTGGTCAGAGAATTCCCTGTCCCCTGATTTGAGAAGGGAACAGTGTGTCATCATGTGTCATAGTGATGCTGCCATTTACAATCTAGGGAAGAACCTCCCCTTTGCTTTTACCCAGAAAATCTATTTTTCCCCAAAAACATATTTTCAATATGCACAACTTGTTAATAATACATAATTACATGACAGATTAATTAAGGCACGTCTCTGTTCAAGTCCCGTCTTCATAAGAGTTTTGGTTCATAAATGACAGTTTATTTGCGCTTTTGGTTGGTTACATATTTTCGGATCTGTACAATTTTTTTACATATACATGCACATACCATCTGGTCATACTTCTGTATTTTTTCATGTTCCTACCATAATCACAATAGCTACAATATAAAAAATGTTTGTGATTCAGTCTCTGAACATCGCACAGATTCCACATTAGTTTTAAACTGTGAGCACATTTTTCAATTTAATAATCTCTAAGTTTCATATTTTTGTCATTTCCGTACAATTTGTTATAAGTCTTTTCCTTAAACATATATTTAGTCTAATTTCAATCCACATTTCCAGTCTGGCCCGCCCCCAAGATCTTGGCTGAGTCAGAGAGTCACAGGGCTTGTCTTCCTGCCAGAGCAGTTGTTGTCAGTCACACCCGAATTAGCATTTCCATTCCGCTCAAGTACTCCATTGTCTCCACACAGAGCAACATGCCAGAGTGCCCCTCCCATTTCCTTCCACACTAGCCTGCCAGTTTCTTAGCAGAGAGCCGGGGGAAGTTTTCTTTAGTTGGGTAGAAGGTGTGGAACGTGTTTGAAGCTCAGTGTGGGAAACCTTAACTTTTAAACACAATGTCTGAAATTGTCTTGTCCTAAAATATGACATACATTTTTAACAAATACATCAACCAATTTCTGACTTCAAGCCTTTTTAGAATATAGTTTTGAACTGTATCCAACTCTTAGGCTTCTGATAGCAAGTCTTTCTTTGGCATAGTTTGAGTTCAATATACAACTTTACACATGACAGGTTTTAAAATCGCCAGCTTCTGACAGAGGTGAGTAACGGTATTACACCCATTTTTGACAGATTTCTTCCAGCAACCATCTTCAAAAGTGGACTTTGTTCTGATGACATATACTTCTGGTGACATTATATTGATGTGGATTCTTGAAGTAGAATGATGTTCACCACCCAACAAGGAGGTTGGATCTTTTTGGGTGGTTTGTGAGCCATGATTTTTGCAAATCTGACAGCCAGGGAAAAACAGATTTTTAAAACAGCTCTGTGTTTCTTTTGCAATGATTTTGCTCTGTGGGCAGCCAAAGGATGGGTTTTGGCAGTGGTCTCCTGTGTTACCACTGACATAGGCAAAAGTGGATGGCGGCCTATTTTTCAGATTTTTACTGCGCATTTTCTGGTGATTTTTAGCGAGCAGAATGCTTTCCAGCGGCCATTCTGATGTTTCTGCTGCAAGCAATGCACAGTAATGTTGCAGGGCCTGGACTAGTGGGTTTAAACATCCCACAAGCCCCCCCGCTTGTGATTGGCGTTGATCGACCATCAATGTGAATTCTCAAGACTGGGTTGTCAGTTTCATCTCTTCTGATTCCACAAATGGCAAAGTTCATCATCTTTTCCTCCATCAGGAGTGGATCGATCGGTTCTCCTCGGCAGTCCTGATGGGAGTATTGAGCGATACTCCGCGCCCCTCGGATCTTTGCTCCCGTTCCCCGGGTAGTCCTCCTGGTCAGTCTCCATGGGTTCCAATCAACTATAGGTTATCCTAGGATGACAAAACAAAAACATATTTGTAGACATTTCCCCACCACTATTAATGTAGTGGGGCGGACACATACATTTTGATAATCAGGACACATTTTTATTATTATATTTTATAGACTATATACGGAATATTTTAGAGTTGGAATTTTATGTAGCTGGAGTGGCCCCCTCTGTAGTTCCAGAAGACACCTCCAGTTGTTGCAGAGTGTGCCTAGGATGTCAACACTTTAGTTGATTAATATGGACCCACTTATCTTCCCCCTGCGACTGGTGAGATTTTGTCTACAATTTCAAAAGGACCCCTCCAGGTAGGCAAACATTTTCGCTGTTTGGCATGGTTCCTTTGGAAATTGTATAAGTAGACCTGGTCTCCTACATTGTATTCCTTTCTGGTAGTCTTTAAGTCATAGTGGGTCTTCATGCTGTCTGCAGATATCTCTAGATTTCACTGAGCATAGGCAAAAGCATGTTGAAGGTGTTTTCTTAGATTTTCAACATACACATGAGTTGTGGAGGCGTTGATCAATGTCTGCTCTTGAGTTCTGTAGAGCAGATGCTGGGGAAGCACCATCCTGCGTCCAGTTATCAGCTCAATTGTTGACAATTTATTTGCATAGGAAGGGGTAGATCTGATGGCCATTAGGACAAGAGGTAATAGAATATCCCAACTTGGCCCAGAATCTGCCACAAACCTTTTTAATATGCTCACAATTGTTCTGTTGTATCTCTCGACTGCACCACTAGAGGCTAGCCGGTAAGCAATGTGTAGCTTCCTTTTAACCCCAAGCATCTCCCACATCTTTGTCATTACTTTGCTTGTGAAATGGCTACCTCTGTCTGACTCGATCCTTTGGGGTAGTCCAAAACGCGAAAAGATGTGGTTGATCATCAGGGCAGCTGCTGTTTCTGCCTTGCAGTTTGGGGCCGGGAGACACTCCACCCATTTTGTAAACAAACATGTCACGGTCAACATGTACATGTTTCCCCTAGAGGAGCGAAACACAGGCCCGATAAAGTCGACTTGCAATTCTGACCATGGCAGTGTCATCCCCCTCTTTTGGAGAGGCGCACGGTGTGTGAGGGATGTTGGCTGAAGTTTTGCACACACAAGACACCCCTTCAAGTATTGGTCGAGGTCCTGCCCCAGGTTTGGCCAGTATGCCACCTCTGTTAAGATTTCAATTGTTGTATGAAACCCCCTATGACCGGCTGTGGCCGCATCATGGGCGTGACTTAACATCAGGCTTCGGAATGAGGTAGGGACCACCGACTGATCATGGCCAGCTAGGGATCTCCTTACCAATAAACCGTCTTGGATTCGGAACATTTGTGGACATTTCATCAACACTCTGAGGTCCTCTTTCCCTATGTAATCGGTATCCGTCAGGGGAAAGTGCTCAGGGTCCTCAATGTGTTGATAAAACTTGCCAATTATTGGATCCCCTTTTTGAGCCGTAATCAAATCAGGATCTAGGGTCTCCTTACTCCATTGTGCAGTTGAGAGGTCATTTTGAGCATTTGTCTGGGACCTAGTGATAGCAGTGACCTGGATTTCTCCCAACAGGGACTCGATATATATTAGATCCCCTTGGATTGCCCCGACTTTGGCCAGCTGATCAGCTAGGTCATTTCTAGTTTTGTCTGGTCCCTCTACTTTGGAATGACCCTTTTTCCAGTAGATGGTCATCCCATTCGAGGTGACCAGATCATCAATATTTTGAATTAACTTCCCATGTTTAAAGGGTTTGTTGTTAGCACATAACATGCCTCTGGTTTTCCAATTAACCAGGTGCTCCACGAACCCGTTCCGTACATAATCTGAATCAGTGATTATGACCAGTTTGTGGAGTTGATGTTGGACAGCAGTGAGGATGGCTTGATGCACAGCCATCAACTCTGCCACTCGACTACTTCGGGGACCAATCTTGTACCCAGCGGAGGGTTCTGGGATCTCATTCACCCATGCATTCCCCACGCCGGCCACAAGTTCCTTTTCCCCATTGTTGTCAACATGGTAAGAGCATCGATTCACATAGACAGTGGGCAATCCCTCACACGTCTCTTCTTCAAAGACTTTGTGTGGGGAATTGAGGTATGCCTCCATGTGGTCCTTGATTTTTAGACTTTCGTCCTCGAGACAGTTTTCTCTGGCACAATCATGCAAGTCAGCCAGACCTTTCGCGAGGGGGCTCTTCTTGTTTTGGCCATACCTGACCTCCACAGGAAAGCCTTGCATTGACAGGATCCAGGAAGTAATTCAAGAATTACTCCCATTTCCGGCCCGGATTTGGTCACATTGGAGATATTGCAGAGGCTGGTGGAGTCTCCACTATGATGTGTTCCCCCTGGATAAACGGGCGGTAATTCTTCAATGCCCACACCGTTGCCAGGAGTGCCTTCTCACAATCGCTGAATTTTTCCTCCACAGAGGATAAAGTTTTACTCGCATAGGAGATTAATTTATTGACCTTGTCATGCTTTTGGTATAATACTGCAGTCAAGCATGTATTAGAGAACCCTGTCTCCAAGAAGTACTCCTTGTTTCTGACAGGGTAAGCTAGGCAAGGCGCTTGTGAGAGACTTCTTTTGAGTTGTCTTACTGCCTCGGCTTGTTCTGGACCCCATTCCCACTTGACCCCCCCTTCAAAAGATGAATCAGGGGTCTTGTGATCTCTGTGTAGCCCTCAATGAACTTTCTGCTGTAATTAGTCAGTCGAAGGAGGCTCCTGAGTTCCCGCAGAGTTGTGGGGTCTTTCAATTTCTGGAGGGCTTCCACTTTCTTTTTCTGGGGACAGAGACCCTGAGGAGTAATCTCATGCCCCAAGAAATTGACACGTGTTCTACACCACTGTGCCTTTTGAAAGGAAAGTTTTGCTCCGGCGGCCCTCAACTGTGTCAGAACATAATGGATCTCCGCTATGTGTTCCTCCACAGTTGGGCTTTTGATGAGAACATCATCTACATAGGCCAGGTTACCTCTCTCACCCAGGTCGGGCATGGCCTTATGTAGAAAAATGTTGAATTCATTGCCGGAGTTGATGTATCCGAAGGGAGTCCGGGTCCATGTGTACTGCTGCCCCCCAAAGGTAAAGGCCAGCTTGTATTGGTCCTCCCTACTGACAGGTACAGTCCAGTATCCATTGGTCAGGTCTATTGCAGTGAATACCTGTGATCCCTGGATCTGGGCCAGCCCTTGGTCAATGTAGGGAAGAGGCCATCGGGAAGTATGGACCCGTTTGTTGAGCTCCCTAAGGTCGCCGCAGAGTCTCCACTGGCCGTTTGGCTTCAATATCCCCAGCACTGGATTATTGAAGGTGCTGTGGACTGGACGGATTATCCCACGGGACTGAAGGTTCTTAATTATTTCAGGAAGGGACTCCATTGATGCGAGAGGCAAGCGATATTGCTTTACAAACACTGGAGTCATGCCAGGGTCCATGGGAACTGTTGTTGTGTTGATGTAGGTGCGACCACAGTCATATGAGTCCACTGCAAAGAGAACTTGAAAATCCAAGAAAACTTGTTTCAACTTTTGCTTCTGCTCCAGAGTCTCACAGGCATCAGCTACGTTGACTCTCTCTTCAACCATCTGCCTGAAGCCTGGAAAGACTTCTGGTTTCGTTATCTCAGCGGCCTCCTCCAGCTGGGCGGAGAAGTCCCTGGTCAAAGGGCTGATTTTGACTGGTGGCTTCAGGTGAGAAAGGCAGCCCTCATGGACCTGGAAAATCACCTCATCCCTCCTGAAGTCACAGGTCACATCTTCCTTACCATAAGGGCAGGAAGTGTACACCAGGAAGTTTCCCCCATGCCAGGTAAAGATCCCGTCTGGTGGTGTGTTGTCATCACTGTCACTGTCAAAACATTCCTTGGGGATTGGTCCTAACAGTTCATTTCCCAGATCTATGGAGAAATGTCGGTCATCTACCGCCATTCCAATAATGGTGCCTGCAGCTAGAGTGATACTCTTTAAGTCGCTGTTATCCACCTCTATTGAAATGGTGTCATTCTCTACGTTGACTATTGGTGTTGGGTTTACCCCCAACCCTTGCTGTTGGAGAGAAGCATTTAGATGAATATAGGCATCAGGGTTTTTCAATTTCTGTCCTCTTTTAACTTTCACTTCCAGGGAGAATTGTCGGGTCCTTTCTGGGATGGTGACTTCCTCTCCGATCTGAATTTCAACTGCATAAGGCAGCAGTTGAGCTCACCTAAATGCTTTCTCTGGATCATCAAAGCCCATGGGATTATCCGCTAATCGGGACCAAGCTTTGAAGTTTATTAGGTCCAAACTAATAGCAAAGCGATTGAGAATGTCACTGCCTAAGTAAAAGGTGGGAGCGACGTCTCGCACGACCCAACAATTATGGACTACGCTCTTGTTGCCTATGGAGATTTTAAGCATACACCTGCTTGGCAGGAGATGTTTGGAATTGGGTGTTTCCAGATCCATTTCCCATTTGTCTATCAGTTTGAATGTGGGAATGGCTGAACATGGCTTTTTTTGATAGTTGGCGGAGCATGGCTTCGCTGATGAAGCTCTTACCATTGTTCACACACACTCGGGCAAGAACAGAGTCCTTCCCTTCATTTAACTGAACAGGGATGAACAACTGCTCTCCAATTTGCGGAATATCAGCCAGGCTCTGAGCTGATTTCACATCTTTCTGGACTATAGGAGTGGGAATGTTTGATTGTGGATTGGTAAAGAATTTCAGAGTGTTTTCTTCCAGTGTGGAATGCCACCTTAAACTGGAAGGAAGGTTGATTTTCAGAAATAGAGAGGACCCCCCATCACCAGTTTGTTGTCCTATTGCTATTACTGTCACGTCTGGAATTTGGTTGTTCTGAAGTGAAATTCTACTTGGTCAGATTGTTGTTCAACCATGTGGCATGTGCCGTTTAAACTAACATGGTTGACGCTCTGTTTTAACTTTATTGGTCGGCTAGCCTGGGTCCAGAGGACCTTGTTTACGCAATCTATTAGGGGTGACAACCTTCGCAGGAGGTCATTCCCTAGTAAACAAGGGGTGCCCTCTAGAGTCACAACTATGACCGGGTGCTTCACCTTGTGTCGCCCAATTTTAATGTCCAAATCTGCTTTCCCCTCGACGGGAATTTCCTTCCCGTCAAAGTTCTGAAGTTGTCCAGGAAGAGAGGTGAGAGGAATTTGATAATTGTCCCCCCTTCCTGAATTCAGTTTATCAAAGGCCTTTTTGTACAGAAGGGTAGCTCGGGATCCAGTGTCCACCAGTGCCAAAATTGTACCCTGCCCCTATATTTGTACCGGGGCATAGTATCTTCCCTCCTTCTCCGCAAGGGGGCACAGATAATGCACATTTTTGGACAACTGGTGGGCTAGAGTTTTAGTTTTGGACATTGAGAGAGAAGAGATTTGGGCAGAATTCTGTGGGGAGCCTAGGGAATCTGAAAGAAAAAGGTGGCAACTAGAGATGGGAGAGGTTTTGAGTTCCCCTGGTTCTGGTTCTGGGCCCCCCTTTTTGGAGGCAGTCACCAGGATGGGTTTGAACCAGGGGATTTTCATACTGTTGATTCTGGGGTTGGATGATGGGTGGTGCTAGCTCAGTCCCCACATCTACCCAGTCTGGATTTGAATCCTTTGGGACCCATTTTTCCTTGGAGGAGTTCCCGCATCTCTGAAGGAGAAGATCCTTTTCCCAGGATCCTCTGAGGATCCGGCTCCTTCAAATTGGATGGTCTGTACCTCCTCCACAAAATGGGTCTGTTTGGGTCCTTTGTTTCTTCTACCTCCCCTCTGCTCCTTGGGTGGCAGGCTTTCAGGGGCAGGAGATTTTTGTTCCGGTTCCTGGGTTTCCAGGGTCTTTTTACAAGTGGGAAAGGAAGCTTCCTCCAAGGCTTTACACCCCCTTCCCCTTGTGCCTCCTCCCTGGGAACCGGTGGGTTGTTGGGGTGCTGCCCCCATCATTGTTCTGGAGCACTAGGTCCAGAGTTTGGGGCATTCTGCACTGGAATGTTAATCTGAGGGTTCTGCTGAGCACTCAGCATGCTACTCAGATCCTGTGCCATGTTTTGGACCTGGCGCTCTAACTGTGACACCCACTCAGGCTGATACAGGGTTCGTATTTCTCCCCTGGGCTGATCCCGGGAAGGGTAGCTATCCCTTCTCTGTAATACCCCCGGTTGGGAAGATTTTGGTACCCCTCCACCGTTGGCCTCCCCTCTCCCAGATTAGTTTGTCTGGGCTCAGGAAACTGGGGAAAGAAGGATGGATTATTCTGGGGTTGAAAATTTTGTGGATACCTGGAGAAAAAGTTCTGCCCAGGATTTGGGGAATTTCTGCCCTCCTGGGGGAAGTGAGGAGGGAAGTTCCCTGAGTTAGGGGCTGCTTGGTTGGATCCCCCCCTTGGGCTGGAGGAGTCCACACATAACCCAGGATGGGTCTGTTCCCTTTGTAGCGGGGACTTAGATAGTCAGGGGAGTGAGGGATCCCATTTGTGGGACTACCACCTTGGCTCCCTGACTGTGACTGGCCCGAGGGCCTTCTGGGCCTGGGATTATTCTGTTCTGCAGGCAAGTTTTTAGCCCCCCCCATCTCCAAATCTAAAATCGGGGCAACCTTTACCTCTGCCACCTTAGCAGCAGCAGCAGGGGGGTTGGTTGTTTTGGGGCTTTTATGAGTATTCTTGTTGCCTATGGGCTTGTGCACCTCATAGATCCGGGTGGCCTGTTCAATGACCCAGCCTAGTGATCTTTTCTCATGAAAATCTCTCACTAGCTGGGTCATGATGTACTTTGGTAGAGCGTGGAAAAAAGTATTAACAAATTCTATCCTGTCCATGCGCACCCTTCTGGTAGTCTGCGCAAAGGAACTCTTTAGTTCCTGCACAAATTCTTGTGGGGCCTGATCCTCCCCACTTTGCAAGTTGTATGCTGCCTTGCCAGCCTCTTGGGGATTTCTGTGTGCAGAAAAATGCTTCAAGATGTCCGCCCTATAGGTGGACCTGTCAAAAGAGAAATTATATCGTGCCTCCTATTGCAATAAATATATGTATATTGGCCTACGCCAAGCTGCTCGAAAGTCGCTTGCGAAAGAGTCCGTGTTGCAAAGTCCTGACCTTAAATCAGTGTAAGCCACCATTAAAGGTCAATCCGCCATTTTAGAATTTGCTTTGTAAAAGTCACCCTGTGAGTTAAAATGGTGGACGATGTCATTCCAAAATACAACATGGCTGTCTTGACCTCTGTACATAGCTAATATGTAACTTGCCTGCAGGCCACTTGTTGAGGTCGTGAACTGAGACCTTGTCCTTCGTTGACTTGTGTGTAAGGGATTACTCGTGTAAAGAAACTAATCCACGAGTATACTATAAAAACAACGTATTCAAATACTGAACATAGAACACTTGTTCAACCACATTGTATTAAGGTTTAAGAAGACTAACATGGAAAATCCCAGATTACACAGTTGCTGTATAGGCTTGTTGATACATGTACTAAAAGCGAACCAGTTATATGCAGTTGTTCGAGACTTGGCATGAACGCTAGATCGGTGATATATTAAGTGGAATATTAACCCGAAGTGGGGCGGGACATCGTGCCCACAAAGTGTATAAAAAGCCAATGCATTCTAATTTACAGCGTCTCTCACTGAACACACTGAACCACGCTGGAGTTCGTTGTGTTGTACTGAGGGCCGATAGCTATCTGATTTTTCTCTGTTTTTGTAACTGGATTCAGTACACACTGTGTTCGGTGTATTTCCTTTTGGGGTACTCAGCCTCGATATTTTGATTTAGTTTTCACAGACCATCTAGAATGATTTTGGTCCTCCAGCCCCGCAAAGAAACTGGAGTATTCTGGTGAGAATGTCCATTTCACATACTGAATGCAGCTACTACTGTCTTTCAAATGGAAAGTTTCCATCATCTGCTCAAAGAGCTCTAAGTGCTCCCAAACAGAATACTTAGCATTCTTATGATATGGCGTGATGATGCTCCTTATTGCCTTGATTTGATTTAAGGGGTCCTTAAGCAAGGCCCCTTTTTCCTTATTGCCTTCTTAGTTCGGTTAACCCTGGTCCATTCATCCTCTGACTCAGAGGCACTGCTCCCAGAGGTGCCCGTCTGATCTTCAAGGTTCTCCAGGATTCTGCAAGCCTGGGAATGGCTGGCAGAATGTGGGGGCCTAGTCTCCTGTGTCCTGGGGCGCTCAGAGGATTCTCCTCATTCCTCCTTGCTCCCCGGATTTGATGGGTACCCCCCCACTGTCCTAGCTGGGGTTTCATGTAATAATGTCCCCGCAAAAATATTGCGATGCAAAAAAATTGCAGAAAAATTGCCGTTTTTTGTGGGAACATTATTACATGGAACATGCAGGGGACACCCCCGCAACCCCCAAACCTTTTTTTTTTCTTCATGGGGAGAGGGGGACACCCCCGCAACCCCCGCTGCCCCTGTCCTCATATATATGGTCAATAATATCGCCACAACTTTTTCCCGGTGATATTATATACGGCGACCATGTATATGGGGATAATATTACCTGATACCCTAGCTGGGCAGACGTTTTTAGGATGCCCTCAGTGGGCCTACTCCCCTGGAGTTCCACACAAAATTTTACTGTACATGGGTACCTATACCCAGATGCCCGCCCATCCATTCCTGGGAGGTGTTGGTCTATGAGCCCCATACTTCTGACTGGATAGTAATCTGCCATCCCTGTGGCCCTGGACTCATGTGCACCAGTGGACATGGGGGTGGCAGAGTCCAGGGACTGGGAGAGATGAAGGCCTCTCGTCCTAGGGTTCCTGAGGTTATGCTCAGGTGTTTCCCTTTCCCAGCGAACCTCCTCTCTATCAGCCCCTGCTCCCTGTTGCCATGCAAGAACCTGAGCTTTCTGTTCCTCAATCAAGGCCTTACTAGTCTCTATCAGTCTCTCTTGCATGGCTACCTACCTGTGGAGCCTATCATTTTTCTCACAGAGAGCCTCATTTTCTATCTGTGCTTCCTGGTTTGTCTTTGAGTACTTGGCCAGTCTTTCCTGCAGGAGGGTTACCTCCTGATTCCTGTCCATACTGGCCTGCTCCTTCCTTGACAGAGCATCTTCGACCCTCCTGGTGTGCTCTAACAATCTATCATGCTCTTTTTGGAGGTCACCAAGTCCCTGGAGGGCCAGATGATTTTCTTCTAGTTTCCATTTTAAGTGACAGACTTCCTGGCCTAAGGTGTCCCTTTCTGAGCAAGAGCCTGCCTCTGTGCCGCCAGGTCGTCCCTCTGTCTTTGAAGGGCACCAGCTTTCTGGCGCTCTTCATCAAACTCTGCCTGGGTGTCCAGGTCTTTCAGAATTAATTTGTTCCTCTCTGCCTTCTCTCTATCTAGGTTACTTTGCAGGGTGCCCTGTTGAAGTCCAGTTGTTGCTCCAGCTTTTTCTGGCTCTGCAGTAGAGAGAAACCAAATCAAAAGGAGGACTATTTTTAGGGTAATGCAACTGTGTGTTGCCCAATTTCGTTTTCACACTAATAATAACAACACAGTCCTATCGATTGTAGAGGGTTTGACAAAGAAAAGCCAATATGCCTAATTGCGCTTTCCGAATAGTCTCTTAATGCACTTGTGTTGTGCTAAAAGACACATGCTCCACCGCTTTGGTTTTGGCATGTGTTGGCTGCCCCCCAGATGAAGATAAACATTAATTTTATTGGATTTTCTCTGGGTAGGCAGGTGCAAATACAAGTTAGTTAAAATTGTGAAGAGTTTTCTTCAACGACAGTCTCTCTTGAGGTAGGTCACCTCGGATTGAGAAGGGGTCCCTGAATGCTTTTAACAGGGTAGCCTCAAATTGAGCGAACTAGAACTGTGCGGTACGTGTTATGCACTAGGTTAGAGTCGTTCTCTTAGCCGACCGGTTTCTGTGGTGCAAATAAGTGGGCCACATTCATCAGGGCTTGTGCAGGGCATCTGCATGTGTGCCTGCTGTTAGTCTCATGGGGCAGCACTGTCTGCGTATCTTAACGTCCTCTCCCTGTAGGGGTGACAGGAGGGGAAGGGGAGAGAGAGAAAGGGAGAGCAGCGGTGAATATCACATGCTGTCAATTCAAGCTATTAGAAGACATTGCACTGGTGTGTCAGGAGGGGGAAAAGAAGGCTTACCCGCTCCGTGTGATCTGGTGGCTTAATCAGGAACGGTGAGACGGCCCGATACCTGGGGGCCAAAGGACAACAATTATTATTGTCTAGTTCGATGTCTGAGTACATCGGATCGGAAAAAATTCAGTACAAAACGTTACTTATTCTTCTAACCAAATTGAGTAGTTTTCCTGTCTAGTGCGACACGCGCTCGGCGTTGTCGCTACACATTTAGCAAACATATTTCTAACAAGCTTCAGTACATCCCGGATGCCCACGAAGGCGTGACATCAGTGGGAGAGGGAGTGGCTCCCCCGGGTGGGCCACAAGGGGCTTACCTCTGAGCAGAGTTCAGTCCGTTTCACGAGCCGTGCGCGAGAGGGTTGAGTCTTCGCGGGCCGTGTGACTACACTATTTATGTTGCCATGGGTTGGCGCGTGGTCACGTGATCACGCGTGCCTGACTCTGGGATGGCCGTCCACAGAGGGAGGCTGCGGCCATCACCAGGTCAGGCACCGCGGACCGCGGGTCCCCAGGAACTTGACATCAAATGTTATGAGTGGGAAAAATCCCCGAATTTCATCATGAATCTTGCTGCTGGTGCCTGCATGTACCATCCTAAGTAGCCATTCATACATATAGCACTCATCACGAGCACAATCAGGAGCGCCAGTCCAGAGTACATCAAAGTCAATCAGGCACAATGAAAGTTAAATTAAACAAAACAGTTTGGCACTTTGATTCATAGCGTGGCCAGAGTTTGCCAACTAGTTGCTTCATTCAGTCCGTCTTTATCTGTTTTGAGACGGAAGATCCAGAGTTGTTCACGTTTGAACAGTAGATTCTGTAGGTTCCCGCCTCTTGTGGGGATAGACACTTTTTCAATTATTGTCCATGTGAAGTCTGCCGAGGTGTGTTTAGCAGCTAGAAAGTGTTCTACCATGGGTGCCGTGATCTTCTTGGTGCGGATACAGGATCTATGTTCTGCAAGGCGTGTTTTTATAGGGCGTGTTGTCATGCCTATGTAGCGTTTGTCACATGGGCATGTGATCATGTAAATCACGTTGCTACTATTGCAGTTATTCAGTGTTTTCTGGATCCACGGGTAATGCCACCCTATGTTAATGGAGGTGGTTCTCTTGGTACTTGAGCAGGCATTACATGTGCCACAGGGAGTGTGGCCCGTCGCTGGGTTCTGCCCCCACAGTGTATTCAATCTATGTTCTTTTTCTCTATATGAATGTACCAGGGCGTCACGTAGATTCTTCCTCCTTTTGAGTGCAAACCTCGGGATATCGATACTGTGCTGGCCCACATTCTGCAGTAGAGAGTCCACTCGTTCTTGGTACTCTTTCTGCAAGGCCAGAATTCTGGTATCCTGTTCTGCCTTTTCCTGCTGCAGGATACCCATGTCCTCTTTTATTTTAACTATATACTGCCTACTTTCATTTTCTGACTCCTGGCTCTTCTGCAGCCTCTGCTCAGAAGAGTCCAGATCAGATTGGGGCCTTTCTAATGCCATCAGTTGCCTACTTACCAGATCTTGGCCTTGAGCATATTTATCCTGTATGGCTCCAATAGATAAATATAGATATGCCGCTATCTTGGCAATCCACCGAAAATCATCTTGGCAATCTTATTTTGCTCATCCTTGGCCTTATAAGCCATATATAGTTCACTTAGGGCCACATGTAAGGGACCCTGATCTCTCCAGATATCTAACCCTGTTGCAGTGATCTGTTGTGTGATTGCCTGCAACCACACATTCTGGTCCTGCTCAGTCCACTCACCTCTCACAAATAACTTATGTAAAAGGTGTTCACTAGCTATCTTGATGTCTACCAATGTCACCATTT
This sequence comes from Ambystoma mexicanum, assembly GCF_040938575.1. NCBI lineage: Eukaryota > Metazoa > Chordata > Amphibia > Caudata > Ambystomatidae > Ambystoma > Ambystoma mexicanum. Next base: position 318,795,793 of record NC_090937.1, on the reverse strand, counting down.
TGGAAATATTGATTTCCTTCCTAACTTACAGAAGATTTTTATTTTATTTTGCAAAACAGACCATTTCCTTAGAGCGTTCCCTTTTGAGGGGTGCTTTTACAGTGTAACACAGTGTAGTAGCCCAACAGGATTTATGTATCCTGTCAGTTAGCACACTGTATTAAGCTGCACAAGTGGTAGACCTAATCCAGAAATCCCGGCCACGAGCCCCCAATCTGTAAGTGATTTCAATCCAGCACTCCAACTAAGTCAATGCCTAGTATGGAATGCCGAATGGAAACCCTCATTTATATATTTTTATCTCAAAATTTATTTTAATTCTGGATGGTGTACCCTCATATATTGCCCCTCTCTTTGAATTCCCCTGGTCTGACTGAACCAAGAAATAGGGTTGTTTTGCAAATTAAAAGATTTATTTGAAGAATTGAACAATATATATATCACACTTTTATAAATATGGATAATATCTGAATGTCACACTTATGAATATGAGCAATGATCAGCAATGGGTAATATGAAAATATCAACAATCTCTTTAATCAATTAGGACTAGGAATAGGAAGCATAATGTAGCAGAGAATAACTTTGTGTGTTTCAAGGAAATGCAATGATAGGAAAGAATGCAACACAGAAGAAAATTGATATGAATTCAACCAAAGACAATATAATAACTCCTTCCCCCTGTTGTTACTCAGTCCCCCCAATATGCAATATGAAGAGATGAATGGGGGCACAAAGGTATCAGGAAGAACAATCAAAAATTGCAGTTTCAATCCCGATTCCCCAAGCAAGCTTAGAACAGGAATGATTTTAAAACGGGTCAATTGCTTTTAAATGTAATATGAATTGGATGGGAAAAATGCTAAAATGATTTTAATTCGCTAAATGAGATTCAGAACAAGTGAGAGTTGCTTTGGATAAGCTCAGGTAAACACTAGCAATGATTGTTGAATGGTTAGCAGATGGAAAACGAAATTCAGAAGTTGAAAACAAGAAATAGCTGTTTTACATAGAATTAAATTGAGCCAAATGCGAAATCGGGGCAACCTTTCCGCGTGCAGGAAACACGATTACGGAAAAACTATAAGGAATTGGAATGGACTGGGTTCATTTGAAAGTTGAGGATGTTAGCTTCAAAATGACATTTAAATTTAATTTCATTTCTAGGATGTACGGTTCAAAAGTTACAGAGGTTGTAGTTAAGGTAGATTTTTCTCAAAATGAAAGATGCGCTGTTGAAGATTTGGAACAAAGATTTCTTAACACTAAAGAGTCTACAGAGCCGCAAACTACACAGCCCAGCCACCTATCCAGAGGCGCCTCCGGAAGGTTTCTGTCTGCACAAGACGATTGCCTTTCTCCAGAAAATATATATTAGCGGCAACATGATTATCACTACAATTATCAAAGATTATGTGGAGGAGACAAGAATTTAGGATAGACAAAAGAGATTCAATAATGCAGTTATGGATAGGTTGGAATGGTTGGATTGGGTTACTTAATACTAAGAGGTTGGTTATGGACAGTTCTACACTAAATACTTACAACTATGGCTTTGGAATGGAATGGGCCCGTCAAAGATCTGGTCAAGGGTTTGGACTTCACTCACCACCGGACAGGCTTCAGGGACCTGGACTCTGCTCTCAGCAAGGCACTCTGGTCTGCGCGTCCTCTGGACTGGGTCTGACGGGTTCTGGGTTACAGCTCTGCTGGATTGATCTGGATCTTGGGTTCTAGCACGGTTCTTGGCCAGTAGCAGCGACAGCTCAGCCAGGTTGTTGGATCAGTTAGGTTAGGCCCCGTGGAAGTTTAGGGGTTGAATCAGATTTGCAAGATTTTTAAAGGCCTGCTGAAAAGGGTTCAGTTTTTTTGGATTAGGCCTCTGCTTCAGGGTTCTAGAGTCTGGTTCTAGAGTCTGGATCTGGAGTCTGGTTCTGGAGTCTGGATCTTCCTGCAGGGTGCTTCGCCAGTGGATCAGTTGATGAGTGAGAAAGTGTGTCTGTGGGTCCTCAACAGTCCCTATTTATCCATTTTCCAAAGTGGGTGGGGAAGCTGGTTGTCTATGCCCAACTCTCTAAGGATCTGATAGGTCAGAGAATTCCCTGTCCCCTGATTTGAGAAGGGAACAGTGTGTCATCATGTGTCAGAGTGATGCTGCCATTTACAATCTAGGGAAGAACCTCCCCTTTGCTTTTACCCAGAAAATCTATTTTTCCCAAAAAACATATTTTAAATATGCACAACTTGTTAATAATGCATAATTACATGATAGATTAATTAAGGCAGGTCTCTGTTCAAGTCCCATCTTCATAAGACCTTTGGTTCATGCATGACAGTTTTTTCGTGCTTTTGGTTGGTTACACATTTTCGAATCTGTACATTTTTTACATTTTTTGCACATACCATCTGGTCATATTTCTGTAATTGTTCATGTTCCTAGCATAATCACAATATCTAAAATATTAAAAATGTTTGTGTTCAGTCTCTGAACATCGCACAGATTCCAGATTAGTTTTAAACTGTGAGCAAATGTTTCAATTTAATAATCTCTAAGTTTCATATTTCTGTCAGTTCCGTACAATTTGTTATAAGTCTTTTCCTTAAACTTATATTTAGTCCAATTTCAATCCACATTTCCAGTCTGGCCCGCCCCCAAGATCTTGGCTGAGTCAGAGAGTCACATGGCTTGTCTTCCTGACAGAGCAGTTGTTGTCAGTCACACCCGAATTAGCATGTCCATTCCGCTCAAGGACTCCATTGTCTCCACTCAGAGCAACATGCCAGAGTACCACTCCCATTTCCTTCCACAATATCCTGCCAGTTTCTTAGCAGAGAGCCGGGGGAAGGATTCTTTTGTTGGGTAGAAGGTGTAGAATGTGTTTGAAGCTCAATATGGGAAACCTTAATTTTCAAACACAATCGGCCTCATCATGAGTCTGGCGGTAACCCTTAAATGCGGTGGTAGCACTATTACCGCCGCATTTAAGGGTGTGCCAGATCATGGGTGTGGCGGATTTCCCCCCAGTCTGAGTTGGGGGGAAATCCGTGGCAAAATTGCAGATTTTTGGCGCGATTACCGCCGGCGGTAATTGCGCATATTTTCCCCGTTGGGCCCAATGGGGAATGAGGAATTCCCGAATGGGCCCAATGGGGAATGGGCAATAACCCTTCCGCCAAACCCGTGATCTGGCGCTAATAGCGCCGGGGGGATTGGCAGTAGGGCTATTAGCGACGGCACTAATAGCGCTGGCATTACCGCCCAACTCGTGATGAGGCCCAATGTCTGAAATTGTCTTGTCCTAAAATATACCTTACATTTTTAACAAATACATCAACCAATTTTTAGAATATAGTTTTGAATTGTATCCACCTCTTAGGCTTCTGATAGCAAGTCTTTCTTTGGCATAGTTTGAGTTCAACGTACAACTTTACACATGACAGGTTTTAAAATCGCCAGCTTCTGACAGAGGTGAGTAACGGTATTACACCCATTTTTGACAGATTTCTTCCAGCAATCATCTTCAAAAGTGGACTTTGTTCTGATGATATATACTTCTGGTGACATTATATTGATGTGGATTCTTAAAGTAGTATGATGTTCACCACCCAACATGGATTTTGGATCTTTTTGGGTGGTTTGTGAGCCATGATTTTTGCAAATCTGACAGCCAGGGAAGAACGGATTTTTAAAAAATCTCTGTGTTACTTTTGCAATGATTTTGCTCTGTGGGCAGCCAAATGATGAGTTTTGGCAGTGGTCTCCTGTGTTACCACTGACATAGGCAAAAGTGGATGGCGGCCTATTTGTCAGATTTTTACTGCGCACCTTCTGGTGATTTTTAGCGAGCAGCATGCTTTCCGGCGGCCATTCTGATGTTTCTGCTGCAAGCAATGCACAGTAATGTTGCATGACCTGGACTAGTGGGTTGAAACATCCCACAGCCTGCTACACCCCAGTCATGACTCCAGCCTGGCAAACAGTGATTATCACCAGCAACAATGGAGTATACTGTTTAGCGATGAGGTGCTGTGTATCCCTCCTAGGGTGCCCCAACAATGATTATTGTTTTTATGCCACAACACACCAGAAGCAAGGCATTACAGAATATTGGAGACATCACACATACTTCAGCATTATGTGTGTTGGGAGACCATGACAAAGACTCCAAAGAATATGTGGCTAGTTCGATCTTTGCAATGGCTCCACAAGACCATCTCTTATGTTTCCTCCAACCTATCACCTTGCTACCAGACCTTGACAGTCTCTTTCTATAAATATCATCACCCAGTTACCACCGTAACAGGAACTCATAGTTATCTGCATCAGTGTTGACTCATACACCAAGTCAACCCATTTCCTTCTGCTACCCTCCATTCCCACAGCACACTCCCTGGCCACTGCTTTTGTATCCTAATGTATCTGATTACTTGATATTCCCAAGTATATCCTTACTGAGAGTGGAACAACAAATCATGTTTCATTTCGGGAAAGACATCAGTTGTAGTCTTAATCACTATTAAGTTCACTTCCACCAATCCTCCTCAATGGGACGAGCAAAGCAAAAAGCAAAACAATACAGCTGCTGCTATTCAACCAGTACTTCACATTCTAGTGCATCCTTACTGCCCTTTGAGGAACTAGCATGCAACAATTCCATACATGCGGTCTTCTAGGTCACCCACCTTCCATGTAGCTAACATATTACACCCTAGAGTTATTCATCCTAAAACATGGGATCCCTGAGTTTGCAGAAGTAAAATCTCTAGTTAAAACTTACAGGAGGGTTTAAAAACAGCTCTGAATGTTTTTGAGTAAGACTAAGGCACAACTAAAAAATTCAGACCAAAGTTAGAGCCCTGCTCCAAGCTAACACCAACACAACCATGTGTGGCTGTCCAAAGCCCATATTCAACTTCCTGCAAGCACAGGGAATTAAAACCTAACTGAATTGACCCTTTAGATATTGAACACGTCCAAAATGCAGTTGTGCTTTGGTCATGACGACCTCAACCTCTCAATCCCTTACTCCACATACTAAGCAGATTATCTTCTACAAAGTGCCAAAGCACAAAGTAATGCCCCATGACTAGCAACCACCTACCAGGAAGGAGATGGCAGCCATGGTGGACCCATCAGTATCTTTGAGAGAGCAGTGTGAGAAATGGTGTGGGAGGCCCCGAGAATAGAAAACCCCCTTCTCCATCCTCCCGTAGTCTCCAGTAGCATGCCAGCTCCAGTCACCTCCATGCTGACAAACTTGAATCTAGGCAAAAGTATTGCAAGAAGTTATCCAACATGCGATAGAAGGCCACTCAATGTTTCAGGGTGATGTGTGTGCATTACACCAGAACACTGCAAGGAAGCTCAGAGCCAAGATCATTCTGTCTGCGAATCAGATGAGTAAGGGCAGGCTTTGAAAGATTGCTGAAACCCTTATTCTCAGACTCAAATCTTGATTATTTTTTGGGAAACTCCTTCTTCAGCCACATGTCTTACTCAGCGCTTTCAAGTCCTCCAGAACTCAGCTGCTTGAGTGGCTACTAGGCCCCCATATGGACACATTTCCACCCTTTTACCATCACTTCACTGGCTCCCTAGTCTTTGTCATGTTCATTTTAAAACACTATTATGTATTGTTCTTCGGGATTTCTTTGGCTTGGGGGCAGAATATTTGCAAACTAAGTTTTGCCCTTTTGTTCCTTCGCGGATGTTGCACTCTCAAGGCTCCTGTTCTAGTCAAAACCACTGTTTCAAGCGGATTGGGGGACGTGCTTTCTCAGTGGCAGCGACTGCCCTATGAAATTAGCTCCCTCGTTCACTGCGGGCCACGGAAAATCATCTTATCTTTAGACGTAATCTGAAAACATATCTTTTTTAGATTATTGGAGTTTGCCTATTTTCGGTGTTCTGTATAGGTATGATTCTAGCGCCATGATACCTTGTTGGTGGAAGTTATGCTTTAGTAGTATCCTTAACATAACATAACATCAGGGCTTATAAGAGACTCCGGTGCAGAAACCAGACAATCTTCTCTTTTAATTCAGACCTGTTTTGGTGAGACACAGCAGCAGTGGGGTAGAAGCAGGAATCTCCTTACCTCCTACTTTGATCCAGACAAGCTTCATATTAAAGGGTAATCCCCATCCTCAATAATCCCTGGGAAAGTGGAAGATAAAGGATTTTTGTGCATAGATAGAACTTGCTGTTTTGTCTCCCCATCAATCTCCTGGGCTGCTGCACAGATACGCGCTCCTTTTCTGTGAGGCATCGGTTGGAAATGCCCCCACCTGGCATGTTCACCTGAACCCTTTATTTTCTGTATTAGCAAGTGGGGAGGATGCAGGTCTGACGATTGTGGGTGTGTGCATTCTGCGCTGCTTAAGGGGACATCTTTCATCACAACCAGCAAACGGAGCAGGCTGCCTTAATGAGCCTATTGAGGCTATTCCAGTGTAGCATCCTTGCTTGTGGGCTTCACAGGGCACTGGCTACCTTTAATGAGAAATTGGACACCATATTCCAACCACACCAGCCATTGACATGAGCATAACTGGATGGTATTGAGGGTTGTAGAGGAAATTGGACTGTTCACATGAGACATCGGTATGTGATCATGCAAAGTCTGAGAAAAGTTGAACTGAATGCCAATCCAGTAACCGCCATCTGGCTCTTCCCTCAGTCAAGTAACTGGGATTTCCAATGTTTGGAGGGGGTGATCAATCCCCAGGAAGCAAAAAGTCAGGCATATTCAGAACACACCAAATGCCAAGATGGAAAGAGAGATCAGGGCATTCCGAGGCCTCATGGAATAATACCAGGACTGTGGGACATATTATGACTGCAGCGGTATACGGTAAAGTTGGCAGTAATGGAATTACTTCCACTTTTACTGCCTGCAGAATTTCCACCATGATCCAAAACATTATTTTATTTGTTATGAAATTGTCATAGGAAAACTGGACATTTTTATAAACCTATGCCAATGCTGCTATTGAAAAAGTGGGACTTTTTAAAATGTAGCTAGGTTTTTAAATGATGTCATAAATCAAATTGGGCCTTACACATTAGTTTAACTTTATTTTTATTATTGTGTGCATGTTGGGATTCTTATAATTATTTTGTGTTTTAAATTGAATTGTTGCATTTTGTATACTTTTATGGCCTAAAACAGAACTAAAGTTTTTTGACTATCCAAAACGGTATTTCTTGCGTATTGCAAGTTGTAATACTGCTGACATTGGGCAGTAATTCTACCAGAAACCAAGTGCAGTTACTGCCACCTAAAATGTGGTGGTAAATGCATGCAGGGGATGGAAAGCAAGACACTGGTGCACCCAAAAGACCCAGAAAGGGTACAAAAGGACCACACCTGACCCTAACACACTTACCACCTCACCATGCCAACACTACCTGTTACAAACTGGGACATGTAGCTGCTCCTGCTACACATTGAGCTGCAGAGGCAGGAACAGCAGCACAGGGCACAGTGCACAGAAAGGAGGAGGCAGTGAGCACACCTTCCCCATGAACTGACACCCACCAGATTACTCTGTACCGGCTGAAAAGGGAGACCATCGCTGAGTCACACGCCTTGACCCATGATGACATACAGAGCAGAATCAATATTAGAGCTGCCTCACTCTGCTGTCAAAGCTTGTGTCGGACTTACACTTCCTTGCGACTGGCAACATCCAGCACACTGTGGGCATGCTGCACGGCATGTCCCAGCCCACATATTCACATGGGGCTTGATGCACGCCAGTTCCATGCTTCCTGGCACATCTCCCTGCCCACCACCCCAGCACAGATAAATGCCACAAAGTCACATTTTGATGTAACAGTCCACCTGTGCAATGTAATAGGTGCTCTGGTCTGCATCCATGTGGCATTGGTGGCTCCCCTACACCTAAAGAGATATACCACAACAGAAAGCAGTATCAATGCAAGTATGCCCATGTCACTTATGATGTTGTCCTAGCGATCATGCACTGCTGTGCCTGCTTCCCTGGATTCACTCACAATGCCATGTACCTGCAGAACTGCAAACTGCCTGCATACATGGAGAGCCACAGAGGCCAATGGACATACCTGCTGGCGGAGTACAAGTGCAATCACACAAACTCATCTTGCAGCACCAGGGAAATGCAATTTGAAAGGTCGGGGCCAGCAACACAACAGATGATTACATGCCCTGGCAAGGCACTGTACATGCAGGACATGCCCTCTCAACCCGCACATGGCAGCCACCAACCCACAGGAATAGGTCATGCATGATTATACAGTAATATGTCAGTGATGCATATTGCCCCAAAAAGTATGTAATATACACATAGAGGACTCCAGGAACCATAATGCATAGGGAACACATACCTACATAACCAATATCACAGTTCACCACTGCACAAAGACAATCCTACACTGGCATATAATGATTGCATTTAATCTGGCAATCATGCATGTGAAACCATAATGGAAGGAAATCAGAAACAACCAACATGCACAAGAACAACCAATCATCCATCAGAGTGCATGCATGATAGCAGTGCATAGGCCCAACACAGGCAACATGCACCCCGCAATGGCATTTGCATGCCATGAAGTTGACAACTGCTGCTTGAGAGCTATGTGCATGGTGTAACGCGACAATGCATATATACACCCATATCATATGACACTACATTCAATAACTGGGATGGAAAACCATATTGTGTTATAATGTGGGAATAAAGCGTGATCAGGATGTCCATCAACATGCCTTTTGAAAAGGAAACACATGCACTGTGATTGACACCTGTTAGCTTGGCCCTTGCCAGTGACTTTCGATACTCCCAGCTATCATGGCTCCACAGAAGATAGCCTGCAATGAGGCGCACGTCAGGGCCAGGCTGTGCATGGAGCAGACCTTTGTCCTGCTGAGGCATGTTTTTCAGTGTTATTCAGTGTTTTTCAGGGTCTACACCGGAATGGTGGTTCCTTGATATACAGGCCAGGGGAGAGTCAGGGGAGGGGTTCAGCAAATATTTCTTGCCTGTGCCATGCCATGCTGCACAACATCTGCCTCAGGAGAAATGTCCTGAGGGAAGGGATGGTGATCTGGTTCGATAAGAACTAATAGACAATTATATTATTACTAATCCCATTTGATAATCACATGCTACTCATTTTAGTATATAGACAAATATTGAATAAATCACATTCACACAATAAGGAATGTTCTAGCATTGATTCAAGTTAACTAGTATTTAACACTCACGTGTGAAACAAGACATCCCCAACACACCCTCCCCACCAACCTCCCCCTCCCAATACCCTACCACCAACACAATACCCTCCCCACACCCTCATTCCCAATGCAATACCATCTCTACACACTCATCCCCAAGACAATACCCTCCCCACATCCTCATCCCCGACACAATGCCCTCCTCACACTTGTGTGGTTTGCTGTCTGTGTGTATACATGTGTCCAATACCTCCTCCTCTTGGCAACTTTTGTCTTTGGAGTAGCAGCATGATTGGTGCAGAGCTCGGAGTGCCTTGGTTGTATGTTCACCATAGATGCCTCAGTAGGGTTGGCTGAAACGGAACTGCCTGGTTCACTACCCCATACATGCTAAACAGTACGGGTTATGGCCCTGGTAATGTTCTCATTAGTGGCCGACATTTGCTTGCACCACTCTTGCATCCTTTGGCTCATAAGGGTGGGGATAGAAGCTCTCTCAGAAGCACAGACACACAGTAGGTGCAGGGTTTTAGACACCCACCTGGAGGCACCAAGCACTGCATCACACATTGCCTGTGATTAAGACCATTGTTCCTGAGCTATGTGGTCCATCCTGTTCTACCACCAGGTCTCTGTGTGAGCCTCTCCCAGATGGCATCCATGGTGTGTTGTGGCACTGGCCTGGGAGAGAGATGGAGGTACCTTCCCTGGCTGCCAGATGCCTGCTCAACATGCACTTCATCATCTTCATGTGGTCATTTGGTGTCCTACGTATGCTACCAATGGAGGGCATGGTGAAATGACATGGGGTAGGGAGAAGACTGCATGGGTGAGTAGCTGGGCAGGGGGGATGATCCCTGGTACATCTCCCTCACAGGGGAAGCTGGAGAGGTGGAGCCCGGGGTGCCATAGTCAGGTGCTGCTGCAACAGCAGGTGTGATGACGGTGTCCAGTGTAGTGTCCTGTTCCACTGCCTATATGCCATCGTACTTAGGCAGGTGGTTTGCACAATTGGCAGCCCAACAGTAGTGGGTGCTGGCAAAGTGGTGGGAGGTCCTAAAGGCTCCATTATGGGGTCTATTGGGCCCACAACTGTGGAATGTGTGCCTGTGCCCCCAGAGGTGCCAGAAGCAGGGCCCTTGGACTGAGGTCTGCTGGAGGTCTCGTTCTGGGTAATGCCCTTTCTGGGTGTGGCATGGCCTGATCCCTAGCTTGCTCTTGGAGGTCCATGTGTGCAGGACACACTAGTGCCTTCCATGGGAACCTGGGTGTCTTGCGTGCCTGTTGGAAGACAGAAAATAGTGCATAATTACTCTTGTTGGAAAGTTATAGGGTGTGCTCTCATGCAGTGTATGCAATGAACAATGGGGTCACAGGGAGAAATTGCACCTTGGTGGCCTTCTTCATGTGACAGGCAGTATGATGGATTAGTGGCATCATGATTAGGTGTGAATCTCAAGTGTTGGGAATGTATCACTTACCTATGGTGTCATATACTTGGTCGTTGTGCAAGGGAATTGGTGCTAATGAAGGGCTGGCCTGTTGTTGTATACATATCCACTTCTCGTATCACATGAGCGATGCCCTGGTAGCCATTGATTGTTAATGCGACATTATCTGTGAATCACTCTTCACAGAGGCCTTATTGCTATTGCGCTTTTGCATTTCTTTGGTGTTTGACCCAGACATCTACAGCTGTTACATTTGTGCCATATATTTGGCATGTGGCAGCTCTTTGGAGGATGTGTTCTTTCATGGGTGCTGAACGTGCTAGCATGAGGTAGTGGGGATATACATTGTGAATGGGTGACTGTCCATGATACTTGCTGTACCAAGGTTGTTGGACATGTCCTACATGAGGGTCACCACAGTTTACATGGTGTGCATTTTTAGGGGTTCACACCTACCATGCCCATTGATCTACTATCCCGAGGGATTTCATGTGTTGCTTCTGCATTGGCCGGGTGCATTTCTGATTGGTGACGGCAAGTGTTATGATATTCCATTGTAGTTTTAGTTGCATAGGGCCCATGATTCACTTATGTACTCACCAGGGCCTTCCAGGCTGGTGACCCCCCCTTCCACCGTATCCAGGCCCGCCAGAGCCACCATGTGGAGGATGCTGCTTAACGTCGCCTCCCACGGTGTGAGCTGCAGTGGGGTCACAGTTCCTCCACCTGTGGCCGTTGTGTCCCAACGGTGGTTGGAGATGAGCTCTTCTGCCCCCTAGACTGTAGGTAATTCCTGCTCATCCGTATGTCCTCACAGTCCTATGGGACATTACGCAGGCTGCCACCTGGTCCCTTATTTCTGTCCAAATTACATTCTGGGAGGATGTCTTGTGGTTGTTTGGCCCATACAGCTCCTCTGCATGGGCCATCACATCCTCTGTCAGCACAGTAAGCTGCTGCTCTGAGAATTTGGGTTTTCTCTGGCATATTTCTGGCACCTTCTATTTGGCTTTGCCTGTGGACATTTTTGGGGCATCTTTTTGGTTTAACTGGCAATTCTGTAATGGTAATTTTGAGTGGATTGGATTTTTCAAGATGCCCGCCGAAAGTCTCTCCATTCCGGCATTGACACTATTTCCACAGGCGATATTTCCTCTGGCAGAATTAGCACTGAATGTGCCAGCTGTAATGGTAATTCCATTGATTCTGGGTTGAATTACTGCCTGAAAGCCATTTACAGAGGTATTTCTGCTACAAGAAATTACTTTTACCGCCAAAGTGTGTGTGCGCTCCCGCCAAGTTGTAATGCAGCAGTAATTCCGCCGGACACCATGGCAGTAACAGTAATTCCACCAAGCCGGATTTATGGCTGTATTACCGCCGAACTCATGATGAGGGCCTTTATTCACAATTTGTTTACCATTGCGGTATCAATCACAGACTAATTGAAATGCTCAAAGTTAGTTGAAGCTGATGGAACTGCCAACATTGCAATGTTCTAATTAAGCTTTATACTCCACAACCAACGGCCATACTCAGCGTTATCGACCCTGAAGTCTGTGCTAAAGGGCCAAGTGCAGCATGGGCATTTAAAAACGTACACTTCCACCCGTTCATCAGGGCTATCATTCAGGGACTATATAGCTTAATTAGAACATTGCAATGTTGGCAGTTCCATTGTAGTTACTGGTGTGACAGAGGGGGGTCATGATTGGTATAACTCTTCTGGCCCTCATTCCGAGTAGGGCGGTAAGGGATACCGCGCACCGGTAAGGAGACCGGTGCCGGTAATCCCTTACCGCCCTACTACGAGGTCCCTTAGAGGGTCCCTTCCTTAACGCCTGGTTTGACCAGGTGTTAAGGACGGGACCCGTTAAGGGACCTGGGCGGAAATAACGGGCTTGGCATGCGCCGGCCCGTTGTTTGTGCGCTACCCTTTCCCATTGAGCCCTATGGGGGCTCAAATGGGAATGGGGAATGGTTTGGTAAATCCACACTATACCAAACCGGAGTTGGTACCGGTATGGGAAGCAATCATGGCGCAAATAGCGCCATGACTACCACCATACTCAGAATGAGGGCCTCTGTCTCAACATTCCACAGTCTTTGGGGGTCATTCCGACCCTGGCAGTAGGGGGTTAACGGCACAGGTAAGTATGCTGGTGCCGCTAACCCCCTACCGCCCCATTCTGAGGTCCCTTAGCGGGTCCCACCAGGAGCGGCTGGTCTGACCAGCCGTCCTTAGCAGGACCCGTTATGGGACCATGGAGCTAATAACGGGCCCGCAATTTGCGGGCCCGTTATTAGCTCATTCCCCATTCCCATTGAGCCCTATGGGGGCTCAAATGGGAATGGGGAATGTTTTTCTGAATGGGGACTTACCGGGTCCTCCAAGGTTGGAATGACCCGGTAAATCCCCATTCAGAGACCCCGGACCCAGACCCGGGTTTGGAGGCAGCCATGGTGCTAATAGCACCATGGCTGCCTCCAAACTCGGAATAACTCCCCCTTGTCTTTCCTTTTTTTTAACATAAGATTCAACCTCATTGATTGGTATGCTCTAATAGCATGAATGCCCCCTGCTTAGGCCATTACTAAGTAGTAAGATCTCTTGGCCCTCATTAGGTTAGCACATGTTAATGTCGTCAGAATACAGCATTATTGCTTAACAGTGCCTGTGATAATAGCATGGCCTCAAAGAACTGCCTAAACCAATCTCCAATTAGGAAAGTCAACACACAGACAGACACACACACACCTACACAAGTACTCACGCATTCGGCTCACATTCACAGAGACACATTCAAACAATATTCGCATTCACACATTTTTCTTTTTAATTGTATATGATGATTGTGAAGGTCAGTCTTACACCTATTCTCCTCAGCTTTGCTGCGCTTCAACAACAGGAAGCAGGAAGGAGGGAAGGAAGTTAATTGATGCTTCCCTTACCAAGTTCTGCTCCAGCAAGCCCTATAGAAAGACTTCAGGCGAGTGTCAAAAGTAGATGCCCTGGCAACTTTCTAAGGCCTGTGTCTCCTTGCTGCCATTTGCTGTCTTCAGGGACAGAAGCCCTGACGACTTTCACTTGGAACATCTGATCAAATGAGGGAATGCCAGTGCTTTTGTCCATTTATCCATTCAGAAAACAGCAATCACTCTGTCATGCAGAGCACTACTGAAATAGAATGCTGTGAAAGAAAGAATGCCGACTGGTGTCCATCTCCCATTAGTACCCGGCGAGAATCAAGCAGAATGCAATACGCATTCTGATTGGCTCTCGCCGGGTCCTTACCCGGCCGGGAATCCCTCCGTCGGGATTCCAGAGCCTTTGTCCCCGGCGGGGGCGTGGCAGCCCCTCAGCCAATGAGGAGGCTGGAAGCGGGGCCATCCCCGCTCCGAGCCTCCCCGTGGCTGAGAGGCTGCCTTCGCCCCTTGCCGGGGACTCGGGTAAGTCTTTTTTAAAATGTGTTTAATTCCCTTCCATCCCTCCCACCCGCCCCCCCAACTTACCTTCTTGTTCCTGCGTCCCCGGCGGGGGACGAGGGAAGCCTCCAGCCGTGTGGAGACTCGGAGCTCCATGCGGCTGGGGGCTTCCCTCGTCCCTGCCGGGGACGCAGGTACGTTTTTTTTTTTTTCTTCCCCGTCCCTCTCCCGCCATCCCAACCCCACTTACCTTCTTTTTGATCCTGCATCCGCTCCCGATGGCCGCCGCCATGGAAAGGGAAAATGGACTCTGTTTTCCCTTTCCATGGCGGCGGCCATTTTCTTGGTCTTTTTTTTTTTTTTTTTTTGTCGTTTCGGGACAAAAAAAATGCTTTTAGTGCCCCAGTCACGCACATAATGCGGGCCGGGGTACTAAAAGAAATATAACCTTTGCGGCGGGGGCATTACTGACTCAGGTAATGCCCCAGGGCCTTCGGAAAGGTCCTCACTTTGCTCGGGCGTTAATTATGGGCACCGGGGCATTACCTGAGTCAGTAATGCTCCCTTCGCTCGGGTTATATTGCTTAATTATTCACCAGCCACCACTGAGGTCGTAGCTCAGGGATGAGATTGGTGAGAAAACGGGTGGATAGAGTCATGGGAGCAGAGATTTTCTAACCAGAATAGTGCATTTCGATGTGTGCAACATCACCCTCCATCATTGCATCACCTGCGTCTATACAAGTATACAAGTGGCAGCTGTGCTTGGAATCCAACATATTTATGAACCCATACAAGCATAATGTGGTCAATAAGCTGTAGTGTGGCAAAATTGTAGAGTAGAGGTGGGGAAGCACATTGGGCGTTTGACGAGGCAGGGAAAAGTGGTTGGCTTGAGCTTGTGTCACTTAGAAATGACTGGGCATTAAGTGCGTTATATATAACCTATCATATCATATCATGTAATATTTCGCATGGTCCATACCACTGCCTCGGCGAAGAATGAGCCTAGTCCCTCGTGCTCAGAAACAAAAGGGAAGTCATTTGAAAAAATGCTTACTGTGGGATGGCTCTGCCACCTCACCACATCATGACCAATTGAGCAATGGCCCCCAACACGTCATGAATGCTGCCAGGGCAATGCCCAGCGAGCCATCCCGTTTGAAAACAAAACAAAAGCAGGTAGGCTCCTCAATCACTGACTGCCGCTCAAAAATGATAAACATTAAATGTCTGCTTTTCAACCCTTTACCAATACTGCGCAATTATTGTCATCCTTCCTCTGCTCCCCATTCGGGCCCCTATAGAATTTCTCACCACCAGAATCCCCCTTCTCCTCATTCTCCGTCCCATTCCAGCTACCTCTCCTACCCTCACAGCCTACTTGGTAAGCCTCGGGTGCATCAGCTTTTTTCAGTTATCTGCTGTTTCTAGCAAGGTTGTTTACTTGTAAAGCCCATGCATAGATATATACAATGATGCACTTGCTATCATGCACCCAATATCCAATACCAAGCTGTGCATTGTACACCGGCAATGGATCATTGGAGTGACCAATATCCAGGAGAAAAGCCTCAAACAACTCAAGATCGCTGCCAAAGTTGTCACCAAACCAAACACCCATTATAAACGGTCCACTTCACTTCAATGATCTCTGTATGTTTAAAACAGTTTTTTTGGGGGTCATGCATAATAGCAATCTGCATGCCATTGTTAAACACTGAGCGTATCACACAGTTTCCTTTCATACCTCCCAAATCACCCCTTCATGGAATTCAATGGGCTCTCTCCCAACAGAAACATTGGGCCTCATTACGAGTCCGGCGGTAGCTGCGCCGGAAAAAACGGCAGGCTGCCACCGGACCCGAAATAAGATTCTGCTCCATGATTGCCAGAATCACTGGGGCATTACAACCCCGGTGACCCGGTAATTCCGGAGGCGGAATTCCATAAATCCCTATTCCCATGGAGTCTGATAGAACTCCATGGGGATGAGGACAAAGGAAACACTGGTTCTGTCTATGATGGAGCCAGTATTTCCATTTCGGCCTGCAGACAGGTGGCATTACTCCCGCCAGGTCAGACCTGGCAGTAGTGACACCTGCCGCCTGCAGAACTCGGAATCAGCCGGTCTGGAATCAATAGTGGCGGCGGATTTACCATCACCATTGTTTCTGGACCGGCAGGGTCGTAAGGAGGCATTGTATTGTAACTGCATTGAAGTGTCAATAGGTTGAGAGCTATGATCATTTCTTGTGGGGCTTGACGTGAAATTACATTTAAAAAAACAATTTGATTGTTTTTTAGCCTCACGTTATTTTCTGTTTTGGCATTTATTCTGTTCTGTTCAGAAAGAAGAACTTTAAACTATGATCATCTTTATAGTGCTTAACATGTTTCTGTAAGAATTTATATATTTGTCAGGTGGGTTTATTTTGTGATATGTGTTCTTTCCAAGTCAACAAAAAAAAAAAAAAAGTAATCATTTTACTCTGTTGAAGCCAAACATGAACCCATTTCTATACCAATCAGAGTTGAGAAGATATGAGGTCAACGATTTCAATTGGAGACTAGCCTCAAATCTTTGCTCCAGCATTTATCTAAAGTGTGTGATCCTAGGAAAATCCTGTCATAGGTCAAAATTGGGAGTTTCTAACAGTAATTTTATTTATAGTGTTTGCTATTCAAAAGCAGAGCTTGTCCATGGTTTAATTTCCTACACTAGTGCTGTTCTATATAGAATAGCAGCAGTAACCATTCATATATTGCACACCAATTATATGACTCTTGGCACACTCGTAGTAACTTGAATTATAACATCTCGTTATGCTCTTTTGATATCATTGTCTGTGCTGTGGCATCCGATAATGTCAATACATAAGCAATGTAATTGGCTTGCCCATCTTCCACAGCACATGGCCTTGCAAACCTTAGAACTGGCCCTGGTTTTGTCCTTCTCTCTGAAAAAACTAAAGGCGGAAAAGACAGGCTGTGGGGCAGGATGGCAGTTATGTACCTTGTTTTGAAAATATGTGGGTAACCAAGATGCCAGGTATTAGCACATGCATTCATTTGCCAGTTGAACTTGTCGTTTTCTCTCAGAGTCAGGCCACAGACTCTGGTTCAACTACCACCATCAATTCCCTGGCTCCCCAACGTCTATTTTATGATTACAAATATGAATTCCTGTTGGCCCCTATCCAAAATTGCCACGTATCATCCAGGTATCCCAATCAGAACAGACCAGAGGCACTACAGCGGTACTCCAGGTGTGCATGCATGTAATGATGATTGCAGATACAGGAGCAGCAGCAGCCACCAGCAAAGAAGGCTATTTTCCCCACTCAGCCCTTCCACCCACCAGCCACCCTATCAAAGTACCAGCAACTCTCCTTGGAGCACCAACATGCCATACTCTTTTGTCTGAAAAGACATGCGAACAAAAGAGTGAGGCAGCCCACATGTAGGTATTCAGAAAGGGACCTGAAAAGTGCGATTCAAAATAGATCCAAGGGCGAAAAGGAACCAAGTCTTTGTAATACACAATACATGGTTTCAACAGTTTTTCTTGAATTGCAGTGAAATTAGAACACATGAGAAGCATGGAAATAAATAAAGATATTAGAGCAATTGTTTCGAAAATAGTTCATAATGTAATACACATTTTTCAGAACACTATCTGATTGCAAAAAGACAATGCAGAACAAAACTACAAAAGCAAAACAAACACATATGTCCTGTAACGTAAAAGAGCACCGTGCTCGTCTCAGAATGCAAAACGCACACCGCGAGTGCTACCAAAACAGCCAAACAACAGTAGTGAAAAGGGATACATCAGCGCAGTCGAGAAGTGAACTACTAGATCCTATTCAGGGCCTTGTTTTATGAGTTTCAAGCACCTGCCTGGCTGTGCTAAACATCCACTTGCAGAAAACATCAGCTATTTATCGTGGATGCCAATCTTGATCGTTCAGGCCAGACACACTTCTTTTCTCTCCGTTATTGAAATGGAGCATTGTCAAAGTTTTTGACATCGTCAGTTACATATATAACTCTGAGTAGCATCCCATATAGTGAGCTATAGGGTACAACAACAGAGCGAGCTAATCGTGTCCTTATTTATGTACTCACTATCAAGAAGATTCAAACAAAGAGCAAAGCAAGGGATATGTTGTAACATGCCCGTTTGTAATGCAGGCACTATGCTTACCCCATTAACTGACGCTACACAATTCACATGACGATTCAAAGGGTGCAGCCACTCTGATATCACAACGCGGCAAACTTCTAAAATATGGTTTCCTATGTGATTTTTGACAGAAGAATGGATGCATAGAACAGTCTGGGTTGTACGCCACAGCCCGTGTTTGTGGTACAGGGTGTGTTTAGTGGCACATGGTTAGAAGAGGGGATTTCAGACATTGGCCTTCAACAATGAGACCCAATGTGTATTGACACACATGTAATCTGACATTTGACAGCTACTCCACTTATCAGTGGTCAGGTGAACAGTATTCTGCTATGAGAGACAGTGAACAGGCTTCCACTGTCTCTCATAGTAGAATATATCGTTTTTCACAAGCTTTCCTCCAATTCTGGCACCAAAACAGTTGAAAACTATTTCTGGCATGGTATGTTGATAAGAAGGTAGACGGGTAATTTAAATTGCCTTTCAAACCTAAGTGTTAACAGCACTGGAGGCTGCATATACTTGGCTAAACTTTGCAATTAATTTGTTGATTTATAGAGTTACTTTGTTTGCATTGAAAAAGGTATTATCTTCTCAAATATGTCCAAGATAATTTGCTGACACTTGTCAGCCGGTGACTAACCACAGACTAAGGCTGCGTGATTTAGAACATGTTTCTGTGCTGAACTTGCACATGTTTTGGTGCTGCTCTCATTAGATTGATCGTCTGCCCTACTTGTCCTGCATATTTCTTTACCTCTTAGAAAGAGCCATTCAATTATTTCTTTTACGACGCTGCTTAAGAGATAATGTACTGAATTGAAACAATACTCGTGGTTGACTTTCCAGTTACAAATCATACATATAGAAGAAGTTATCTCTTCCGGGACTATTTAAAAGTGAAACCCAATTATTGATGTTCTGGGTTTAATAATGGAACTTTGAACATGGCTGCCTGATTGTCCTGCATTTTCACGTGTCACTGTGGCGTCCCGTTCATTCACAGAAAGAACAGTTCAAAGATGGCTGCCACGGAGATGGAAGGCGGGGCTCCTTACGGAGCACATTATTAATTTCTGTCGTGGCCGGCAAAGGGAGACAGCGAGAAGCAGCAGTGGTTGGCAGCAGCGCCACCACAATCAAGTAAGTCGTGCTGGGGAGGGGGGTTTAGGATATTTAAAAAAAGAGGGAACAGAGGGTGGTGAGAAGATGGCGGTCCGGGTGGGTGGAGGGGCAGCCTGCTAGTTCCATGAAACGAGGGCTGAGATCAGAGGTTTCAGCCTGCAAACCAAAGAAGCTGATTGGCTTCTTCCCCCACCCCCGGTGCAAATTTACATTAAGAGTCAGTATCACAGAATTCAATAATGTCTAAGAGATTGTGAAATCTCTTTGGGCCAACTTGAAGTTGAGCAAATAATCACTTAAGTTTTAGAGAGTCTGTAATTGGGATGTGAATCTTTGCAATCGTTTTTAACTTCAAATCAAAGGTTTGTATCACTCAGTCTGTTTCAATTCTTCACATAGGTATGAATTTCATCTGTGCTGGTTCAATACACCCTAGTATTAATATACAAGCTAATATTGGAAGGCAACACATTTCCATCAGTGTGGGTTACTTCCAATTTCACATAGTCCTGCAACTATTCTCTTCAGAATGGTCCTGAGAAGTTTGCTATACTTATATGCCTCTAATTCACTTTTGATGTTTTCTAAAAAAAGTTCAAGTGTTTTCTAACAATGTTTTTGAGCGGGAATGATACATTTCTGTGCGTATTGCTACACACAAGTATCTGATTGGTTAGTTGCTTATTCTTCCGGCTTCAAGTAGAGCTTCTCTTTTCCAGGCCTTCTTCAGAAGATTAGCTTGTAAGACCTCTGGTTGCAGCTTGTTAAATTCATTGCATGCTTCTTCATTATAAGGTTCCTATTTGATACTGTTTCTGCTAGGATTAAGAAATTACCCAAAAGGCAGACTATTTGATAGGGTTGCCAAAATGCAATAATGAATTGCTATCAGCGGGTTTGGTTTGGTTGTACTTTGAGATTTTGCAACATGATAACTTCTGAAAGCCCTTCACAATTTTTGCCCATAAATGTAAGAACAAACATACTAGGTCCATGCCTTTTTCTTTACTCAACATTCTGCTGGGAATATTCGTTTTCCAAAACATTACTGATTCCTCATTTTTCTGTGAGGTTGCCCTTCCTCACATAGATATTTAGCTGTGCCATCTATGTTCATGTTCATTTGTTTTATATAGGGGAATCCATTCATAGCACCAACCCAGTGCAATGATGTGAATACATATCCTGAATTCAAGATAACTGTGTAGGGCAAGTGAAGGGAATTTGTCAAGTAAGCAGGATGGGACGATTTTCTATACTCCACACCTTAGCTGCATCAAGTACTGAGCAACGTTTTAATTTCAGGATTGTATACTCCTCTTTAGTTTGGGCTATTAGGTGCTGCTTGCGACACCTATAGCAGGAAACTATTGCATTGGACTACAGATTGGGAGCAAAGGCATTTGAGTACAGACTGGGAGGAATGCCATATGAGGAGGGACATAGAGTCTGTTGGGTTGTTTGGTTTTGTGCCCACAATTGGCTGCCCATGGCCATTCTAATCCCTATGTCCATTCACACCCATTCATGCCTCTGCCCGGCCAAAACTCCTCCTCTTTGGAACTCTTTGAGCTTGCTTTAATCAAACCTTACCATCAGGCTTTGCATTCAAAGTGCCTGCCAGTGTTTGTTCAAAGTAGTCTTCTCACAGTTAATGACTTAATTAGAGTTGTAAATATTGTGACATGAAGTCAATGGTTTGCTCAATTTCTACAAATGCAAATACAAACATTAAGGAAACAACACATGTTAAGTGGTTTGTTCTGTTTTCATACAGATGTGTAATCAGAAGTGGGACAAATACAGTAACCCCTAAGCGAAACCCGTGTTAGCCTTGCATTGCTCCTTACACATGTCTTTCTTCAAATAGAGCATTAAAAGTTGGGGTGATTTAATAGTGATGGGCCATTTAAGAGGCCATTGTTTTGGACAAGTCGTTCCTGTCTTAGGAAATGCAAAGAGGCTTTTCAATTTCGAAAGCACACAGAAAGCACACGTTAGCTGTGCCCTCCTGCAGGTCAATTAAATTATATCACACAGAATAGTTTTAAACTAACTACATTATTTTGAGATGATCATGTTTAATACATCAAAATGCATTTGTTTTTGGTAGAATGTAATATTTTCATCACATCATATATGAACCCTGCATTTGTTAAACACCGAAACCTTTTCACACATTACCTGTTGTTATAAGTCTTGAAAGAGTATTTGCAAAACCCAAAGGCAAATGTACTCTTGCATTCTGGTAGTTGTATTTTCTCAGCCAAGAAAGGGGGACTATTGCCACAATTGTCGACTTTTTGCTTAACATATGTCTTTAAGGATTTATATGTTTGAGTTTGTTCCTTACTATGGTATGTGTACATTTCAATTCATCCGTATAAAGCCAGACATGGGGTTGAGGAGGGGAAATGATGAGAGGGAAAACAAGTCATTCATATTTGCCCAGGATGTGGCAAGAGAGTTTGCAATCCTGGAGACTGGTTTAGTTATTTTGCCCTGATTGTGGCCATATGCTTCTTTTCAGGGCACAAGTAAAGGAAACATGAGTGTGGACAGCTGAACCTTTTTCAGAAGGCGGACACAAAACCCTTTGGTGTGCTTGAGGTCAACAAAAGCTTGCTCAGTCATTTGGCTATAAGGATTTCACTCAGGTTTTCTCATTCCCAGTGCAGATATTTACCCAAAAGTTCAAACATTATTGTCATCAAAAGTCAAAAGTCAAAAGTCATAAAGTCCGTTATTGGGATTTTTTTTTCCATGGAATGTTTCACTACAGGTTGTTAGGTTTAAAAGGGTTTAAAAGGTGAGCTTTTCCTCTCCTGGGTTATTTTTCTGGTGGTGATTACATTTTTTCGAAAGGGCAAAGCTCTTTTGTCTTGTGAACTTCCTTCAAAGGGGAAATGTCAAGTGAACTAAGTTTGTATATTTCACTTTAAGATATGTTCACTTACTGTGCGTATATTCATGTGTGCTGGCTTTTGATTTTTGCAATGAGAGCAAAAGATCCCACACCAAGAGAATCAAGGGAGCGTAATCATCTGCATGTCAGAACAACACATTTTACAACAAATGTTGCAGCAGAAATATGTATTTATTCATTTTGCATTTGTTAGGTGCTAATAAAGCAAGTAAATTGTGTTTCAAAGCGCCCCAAGGGCAACAAGCATGGAAGATGGGATTGAAAAACACTTAAACACTGAAAGTTAAAGGCAGACCTACTATGCTTTGTGAGTATTCATAACGTGCAAGTGCAGAGAGACGGGAGGGGATGCGGGATAGGCGGGTAACTGCTAGGAGTTCCCATGCTCGTAAGTGAGTAGCAGATGTAAGTGCCCAGTGGACGAAGTGCTAGGGAAAGGTCGGCTGCCAATAAATAGGTAAGTGCAGGCCTACAGTGGCATATGCCAGTGGGTGCCAAGGCAAGTGCTGGAGTGGGCGGAGGCTGAAGGTGATTGGGTGTGGGAGGCCAGGGCCCAGAAGGACACAAAAGGGCCCTGGTCACCAATCTCAGCAACTGTCAGATTAGCAGAGCAAGGAGGAAGGGAAGGAGGAGGTGAAATGGAAATCTTGAGGAGCTTCCGGAATTTGACGAGATCCAGCTCAAGATGAATAGGAAGGGAGAGGCTGTTTCGTAAGAGGGAGTCCGCTGAGGAGAGAGAACAGCCACCAGCCCTCTGTTTAGCGATGCGCTTGACACACAGAGAGTTGGTACCAGAGGAATGTAAAGATCTAGAGGGAGAGTATTTAGTAAGAGCAGGTTGTAGGTAGTGTGGTCGCTGGCCCCAGAAAGCCTTATGGATGATGCAGAGGAATTTGAATTTGATCCCTGCAGCATCCAGGAGCCAATGGAGAGTTTTTTGGGGTGGAGAGATGTGGTCCCTTGTTTGAGGCCAGGGATAAGTCTTGCTGCCCTTTTCTGGATTACCTGTAGGGTTTGTAGAGAGGAAGAGGGTAGATCAGGAAAAGGCTATTGCAGTAGTCTAGCCTGAAGAGAACCAGAGCGCTGGAGTTATTGAGCTTCTGTGGGAAACTGAGAAAAGGGAGAATTCCTTTTAGAAGGAAGAGTTGAAAGTGGGACTTCTTGGCAAGGTCCTGAATGTGGTGTTAACACCCGATCCGGTGGGCCGGATTGGGTGTTATCAGACTGTGGCCCAAGTTAAAGGCCCCCTGGACAATAACACCTGATCTGTCCCCTGGAGAGGGTGTTAAAGGAATGGTTCAGTCAAAATGTTTTATTGTCCCTATGGGTCGGCCATGTGTTTTTAAGCCTAAGTCGCTCGATTTTAGAAAAACTTCCTATGGACCTTACCCGGGGTTTTCGTCCATTAGACGCACGCGAAAACATGCATCAGGGTGCTGCCATTTTGTGATAGTTCTATCACTTGCCCCATTGCCCTGGCTGACCTGCTTTTGCGACACTAAATCATATCCCCCGCCCCTGAGCCTGTCATCAGCAGACGCGTACCGCCCATTTCACAACGCCAAAGCACGTCTCGTGTCAACATTCGCTGCGATTCAGCTAATGACGTGTCGCCATGGAAATGGCAGGACACCTCTTTCCTCAATAAGTATAAACAGACCCTTTCACAACACACAGCAGCAGATTTTCGATTCCATTCCTCTCTCTGTGTTACTTGGAGTATTCTGTGACTCGTTTCTGTGCTCTGGTCAGCTACCTTCGTTGCTTGTAGCCCTGGAGAACAGACACCAGTACCACCGCTTTAAATTATTTTAGTTTGTTTAACACACAATGGCTACAATAATGCCCTACATGTACGAGCCCGAGTATACCGAGGAGGAACTACTGGAAAGGGAAACACGCGAAAACGATGGGTCTTCGGACGGCAGTTGGGAGGACGATTCAACAGCTGAAGAGCCTGGACTTAGTCGCATGGACGGTGTTTCCACCTGGTGCACATGCAATCGGTGCGAGCTAATGCCAACCGAGGATGAGAACTGCTGCTGCTGTGAAGACTCGGGATGCGTGGCCTACATTTCGGAAGGTGAACCACGACCGCAATGCATCACCGAGCTGCCAGACTTCAGGGCAGCCTGCCTCACACGGTCCGTGTTGAGGATAATGATGGTGCTTATGCACGAACTTCGCGCAACTGTTCGTCCTCGTAATCCGAGTAACGAGGAAGTATACTCTGCTTGTCATGCCACTCCTATTTCATGGTCTTCTATTATATCCAAAATTACATATACATATCATTGTAACGCATGAAAGTCGTTCAATAGTGTGCAGTGTCTAGATAGCATTTGTCCGAGCAGAATGCCATAAGTTGCAAGAATTGTCATTGACAACAAACGTTTATTAAACTTATCTTGGTCATTTAAAAACAGTTTGTTTCATTCCTTTTCACAGATGGTACAGGCTGGTGGCCTATCGTTCCTTTACATGGTGGCTTCACGGGAGGCTTAGACACCGCGTTCGAAGAGTAATACCCGCCTGTGCCGTTCGTGCCATAAGAGAAACTTTCCCAAGTGACAGCAGTCAGTACAGGGGATTTTCTCTTGCTGTGCTGCAACCTGACCTGTACAATGTGTAAAGTGTTGTATTTTTGTGTCATCAAAATAAGATACAAAATAAAACACCACATATATTTTAACAACGGTTGTTTCGATTTTTTAAATGAATCAAGTGTGTCTCCATTCAAGGATGGATGTCAGACATCTGTGCTCCGAATGGGGGAAGGTCAGGTCGCTTTGAAGCAGGGTGATTACTATCTAAGCTAACATAATATATTCTCAATAATGCATGCACTAAATAACACTTGTTCAAAGTCTTTCAGTCGGTTATGTCTCTATAAAAGTCACACATATATCTATACTATCAATTAACATTTGATTATACAGGCCTTAGGTTAAGGGTCTTGACCACTATAATACACTGTTTGAAGTGTGGGTCTGTGCTCACAAGAATCTCTGGTATGTGGCATTTGTTATTGATAGGCAACGATATACTGCAGTAGGGGTCTAATGTTAGTTGGGGATCTGCTAGGTGGGCATCATGGCGTGGTCAGTGGTCTGGCATATGAAGAGAATACCTTGCAGGGACGCAGGGTCAGAATGGCAGTAAGTTTCCACTGGCGAGGGTGCGTGGGCAAGGACACGTTTGTGGAGATGAACGAGCTATGTGCTTAGTTCAGGCTGGTTCACATGCAGGACAGTGATCTCAGAGGAAGAGTGATGTGTTACATTTATTAGCTGTTGCAAATACCTCTGGAGTTTTCCAGTCAGAGTGGGAACAAGGGTGGGGGCCATGTGCTCTGCGCAGTGAGGCCTGGTCACCAAGATGGAGTGGAAAGGGGGTACAAAAATCAATGCCCCGTGTCCTTCTCAGTGGTCCCATCTACGCGAATGTCAACCAAAGTTAACATCACATAAGGGCAAGGGGCGAACCCACTACTGGAGGCACTTGGTCCGAGTTTCTACTGAGAAGTAAAGGATGAGAGGGGCCTGATGGCCCCTCGCTCCCAGACACTTGCCTGCACGCCCACCGGCCCATCCATCCCACCCCCCTCTATCAAAGGCGGTTCACACCCGGGGATGAGCGCTGGCATGGGGGGCTGTCACGGGAGCAAACGGTCAAGGTGCCAAACAGCATGTACACTTCAAAAGGTATCCCACACCCAGGGGCCATCGCTCACATGGCCTCCTCAGACTGCGTGTCTTCAGGCAGGCCTCCCCTGAGGCATGCCACCCCCCTGCAAACCACATAATACCACGACATACACACATCATTCATTCACAAACACACCCCTGTTTCTAATAAATTATAAACCACTTGATATGTCTCATGAGAACATCTTTGTGCTTTGCAAGTCAACTCCTGAACCTTCTACCTGAGAAGCACTGAGATCTATGCTAATCTGCTTGTTGTTGTGCTATCTGTGACCGCTTCGAGCAAACTCGTCAGTGTGCTACCTGTGGCCATCTACCTGTTCTCCTGCAACATACTGCTCGGCCTGCTGAATCCAACTGTTTGTTGGTCAAGGTAAGGCCATGTATCCTAGTCATATTTCAGTCATTTTTACATTTCTAACTATTTGCGATTACAGTACCCAATAGTGCTATGGTCATTGGTCTCATCGCTATTGACTTGAGTTTCAATTGTTATGCTATCAATAGATCTATTTGTTTTCATCTGTGTCAATTGTCATCGAATTGTATCCTTCAGGGGTCCAGTCTATAATGTAAGCATGTTTCCTTCTCGTGCAAGACAGAACATCCAAGGGACGAGTCACATGTTCTGAGTTTAGTCACATCATTTAAAAACATTCTGTAACGTATGCAAATACTAAGCCGCACATGATGAACTAGTATAGTTCCGGGGACCAAAACAAACCTTGCATTGAACATGGTATGGTTCATTTACTTTTTTATGACATTGATATTTACTTTTCAGAATTTTCAACAATGCCTGCCTGTTCGATTAGCGGTTGCCCTTTGAAGACCCATGCTAAATCTGAAGGCACTACAATGCATGTATTCCCTAAAACTGTTGATCGAATAAGAGAATGGGTCAGACATTGCGGATATCCACCGGAAGAGCTTGAAAGTAGAATCCAGCCAGTCTTTGAGGACAAGAGGGGTAATCGATACTGCATCTGCAGCCGGCACTTTTCCTCGAACATGTACGCCACATCTTGGGTAACAAAGAAGAATAAATGGCGAACGACACGAAAATTGCTCGCAAACGCTATTCCAACTCTATTCGTCCACATTCCGCCACTGGTGAGTCAAGTGTCCGGATTTAGCTTTAGGCCTTGCGGTAGTGTGTAGGTAGCCAAATGGATTAATTGATATTTTAGGTGTTGTGTCCCTTGCAATAATTTCGATATTGATATGAGTGTATAGCTTTTTGAATAATGACATTTATCAATACATTATTTTTCGATTTTATAACCCCCAAAGGAAATCTATTTATGGGCACAGGGAACTGTGCTATATTGCGCATTTTCAATAGCATTATTCTCAAGTATTCTGTTGGTTTACATGGCAATTTTTTAATATTTGATTTCATTATCAAACAATAATTTACCTTTACAACTGCTTGACTATCCACTGAATCTGAAGCAAGAACATTCTACATCCGTGACGTGCCCGCAGTTATCAACCACTTCTAGCGCGTATCAGGTAATCATACTTGGCCATTCCGCTACAGACATGTTTTATGCATGTCAAGTAATAGTTTTTATGTATCATGTGATTATTTTATCAATTGTTTGGTTAGTGCTTTCCAATTGATATACACCTTAGTTGTCGTCCCCTGGTGTTTGTTTTCCGTTATAATTAGTGTTATCCATACTAATGCAAGTACTGTCTTTCAGGGAGATGCTGAAGCGTCCACCACATTGACAACAGCCCTAGATGTTCTTCAGCAGCACGAGGTATGGATACTGACAGCTCCATCGACCGTGATCATCAGGACTGGAACACTTGTCGTTTGATTGTTCTACACCATGTTTCATTCGTGGTTAGCTATTGATATGTACATGTGCGGTCGACTCCAAGTGTGTGTTGTGTTTTCAATATTGTAATCCTTACTAATGCAAATACTATGTTTCAGGCAGTTGTTGAAGCGTCAACCCACGCACTTGATGCAGAGCCTGACATTCAAGTAATTCCAGGGGAAGTGGAAGCGGGACCATGCGGATACGAATCGGTGCAACAGCTTTCGGAAGTGTGCACCATATTTACAACATCCATAGATATTCTTCAGCAGCACGAGGTATGGATACTGACAGCTCCATCGAGCGTGATCATATAACGTGATTCCATTTGCTATACTTTCTTCCCTATTAACACAAGTACTGTGTTTCAGGGAGATGATGGAGCTTCCACTACAATCACATGATCCCATTTAGATGATGCAGATGTAAAGAAATCGGAGAAATAAGTCGATTAAATATGATCATATTTAAATATTCCTTGATTCTTTTAGACAATGCATCATTTGTGGTTATCTCTTTATATGTACCTGTGCCGTCGACCCCAAGTGTGTGTTATGTTTACAATATTGAAAACCACACTAACGCAAGTACTGTGTTTCAGGGAGTTGCTGATGCCTCCTCTCCAATACAATCATTCATGGCGGTCCATGCAGAGCCAGAGGTATGGATACTGACAGTTCCATGGAACTAGGTCATCAGAGCTTGAATACTTGTCGTTTGATTGTTCTACACAATGTTTAATTCGTGTTGAGCTATTGAGATGTACCTGTGTGTTCGTCTTCACGTGTTTTTAATGTTATCAATATTGTGATACATAGTAATGAAAGGACTATGTTTCAGGGAGTCGATGGAGCCTCATTCCGTGCTGTCTATGCGGATACAGAAAATATAGTCGTTGCAGCGCAAGAGGAAGGGAAGAGATGCGGAAACGAATCGGAGCTACAGCGTGCAGATGTTGAAGTTCGAGTCAAGAAAGTTGCAAAGAAAAGAAACAAAAATAAGGTTAGTTACAAACAGTTCATAACTTTAGAATTTCTTTGTGCTGGGGACTATTTTATGTTTTTTTCCAGTCATTTGTACTATTCTTTATCTTGTGTTTAAACTGAACATCCCTTTTCCAATCTGTCCTGTAGTTACCCGTGGGTCTACGAACTATACATACACAGACAGTGAAGCGAATGAGAGATGTTGCTTGCTATACCATTTACACTATGGAGGAACTATTAATTCAGACGCCGTGTGTTGAGACTAGAGATGCTCAAATCCAATGGCCAGAACATGAAATTAATGTGTCAGGAGAATCCAGTAAAGTTGTAATGGACCATTGCTACAGTGCGACTGCACCACCACAAGAAGATGATACTGAATGTATTGAGGATAGCTCGGAAGTAGTCGCAGATCAATTCACACAATCTACACCCGCCAAAAAATTGCCACCAAAAAAGCTGTTGACAATGTTGTGTTCTCCCATCAATGTTGAACTAACAGATGTTGAAATTACAGAGAATGAACCAGCAGCAGCATTCACCAACGCATCAGAACCTGATATCGGGGATATTTCTTTCAGTTGTGGTGAAATGTCCTCAACGATGCAGTCCGAAACAAGTGTGACACCGGAGGACAGTCTAATGAAAGAGGGCAAATACATAGTATTCGACAGTTGTTTGATGGATATTATAAGTATGCTGAAATGTGGGCATTCCGTCAGAGGGAAAGTATGTCGGAGGCCATTGATTCATGTGACTTGTCAAAAACAAGGCAGTAACGTCAAAATACATGCTGCCTGTAGATTAAATCATGCATTCTCATTCCTGCACAACCAATGCTGGGCAAGCTGCCAGCAGGCAATCTACTGTGTGCAGCTGCATCACTTTTTAGTGGGTCCAGTTTTAGAAAGTTAGAGTCTTTCTTTCAGTTTGTGGGACTTCATTTCATTTCTAAAACGCAGTACTACAAATACCAACATGATTGTCTGTTTCTGGCCATTAGTGATGCTTGGAAAATTGAACAATTGTCTCTAGCCAGTACATTCGAAGGGAAACGAGTCAGGCTAGCCGGTGATGGACAGTGCGACAGCCCTGGATTTTCTGCCAAGTACTGCACCTACCACTTTCAGGACATGGATAGTAAGAAAATTGTGAGTTCGGTGGTCGTGCAGGTAACACAATGTACATCCTCAGTGGCCATGGAGAAACTAGGATTTATAAAATCAGTGGAATATCTACAATCGAGGGGAATGCACAACGACCTCATAGCCACGGACAGACACGTTTCAATTGCCAAGACAATGAGAGAGCAGTTCCCACATATTAAACATCAATTTGATGTATGGCATCTTGCTAAATCAATCAATAAGAAAATCTCGGCTGCAGGGAAAAAAAAAGGTTTGGAAAGTATTTCACAGTGGTCCCAGTCTATCAGCAACCATCTTTGGTGGAGCTCCAAAACTTGTGAAGGGTCAGTGGAAATACTACTTGAAAAATGGCGATCACTGATGCACCACTGTACCAACGTTCACCCTGGTCAGAAAACCTACATTTCCACCAATGTGAACATGGCCCTTTGTCCCCAGAGGAGGCAAGGAAGAAGAAGTGGTTGATTCCATCTTCACCGACACACAAAGCCATTGAGAAGATTGTTTTCGATAAAACTCTATCAAGAGATTTGAGGGGACTGACAGAATTCTATCACACAGGAGGTTTGGAGGTGTTCCACAATATGTGCCTAAAGTACAGGCCAAAGCGCTTGCATCTCAGCATACAGGGCATGAAACATAGGACTCTACTTGTGGTCTTGGCCCATAACAAGAATCTCTGCCGTGAACAATCTAGGACTACGGGAAATGTAAGGATGCCTCGCTACACTAAGGTGTTTTCTAAAAGAAGTAAGCAATGGGTCATCAAACCAGTCTACGAGGAAATAGAGTTCGACTTTGTAAAAAGCCTTATTGTTGCTGTACTCGAGATGCACAGATATGGAATTTTGAACATTTCTGTGCAGAGCACTGATGCATTGCCACCAAACATTGCCACTGTGCCATGTCCACCCAAAGCAGAGCTGGTTGTGAAGTACAAATCCTGGTTTAAATAATTGTAATATGATTGTCTTTTTGTAAATAAATGTTATTGTACAGTGTACATACAAAGTATGCTAACCCTAACCCCTCCCTTAGCCATCCTGGGTGGCGAACAACCTGGGTGTCATGCTTGACTTCTCTCTCTATTCACCTCATATCGCTGACCTTGTCAATATGTGTATGTATATATTTTTGTTGCTGTAACTAAGTTTCGCAAGGCTTGCGTATTGCAAATGATAAAACAAACAATAAATCTCACTTTCAACTCAACTCCTCGGGTATGTTATACTTTCCCTGACCTTCCCCCAAAAAGTCAATGTCTCCATAGTTATGGTTCTCTAGGGCTGCAAAGCTCGCGGACAAAGGGGACAAAATCGGGGGCCTCAGAACACGCCAAGCGAGCCGTTGCAGACGGGAGAGAAGCCAGTTCACATTTGCACATTGAGGGCTAGTACATAGATGGATTCGAAAATTCAAGTTCTCACAAATGGCTTTACTACGGGATGTTGCAAAGTAAGAATGTATGCTCGTTTTGAGTGAAGGTCAGCAGCTTTGATTTTCAGCTGGCAGCCTGAAGAGACCCACAACTCACACTGGCAGTATAAGGTTCTATTGTTTTTGACCTTGAGAGACAGGGACCATGCCAAAAGGACTTCATTTGAAGGAGGGGTGCAATAACGTAAAAGACGATAAGGCAGAACATTTTGAAACTAGACCGAGTTTCATATTAGTTCAGTATACGAAAAATCATTGTCAAGAGCACAGTGGGATTTACGAACTGCATTACGCAGAGACACAATGGAAATTGTAAATATAATGTAAGTAACTCTTTAGACGCTTTTATACCGTATTGAAGAATTAATGAATGGATGAATGAATGAATGAATGAATGAAGAGCAAGTAAAAAGTTTGTGGGATCGTCTTTGTACCAGGCACATGGACATGCAGGTCCACATTCCACACGCATGTAGACAAACAGTCGTTTCTCATTGTGTGTTAACCTTGATTTATTTCATTAGTTTTCGCATTGATTCTAGAGCAGAACATACTCCATTGCACTATCCTTGAAAGCAAATAGTTTCAGATCGGCCGTAATAAATAAAATGAATAATATTAATAAAGATCGGCTGGCGAGACTAATTATAATTTTTATGTTTTCAAAACATGTATATCCTACCTTACTGCTACTGCCACCAGTTTCAGAACCGGCCAGATGGTTTCTTCAACCACCAGCTGCAGCTTATCGTAAACAACTGCACCACTTTGACGATCTTATGGGACGATCGCCAAGGGCCCATATGCCCTTACGCGCTACTAGCGGCTAGAAGCAACATTTCAACCTTTACGCTGGCCTAGTGCCTAGTTGATGGAACAGCCTTGCAGTTCACCGTGCGACCAAAGTGCTTCTTTTAACGAAAACCAACACCCTGTGTACCATAAAGTAACAGCGCGTGACTCACGATAAAAAGGAACAGGATTTGCGTATAGAGAGAAAAGAAAAAAAATGACATTCCGATTTAATATGCCAATTGCTGAATATTCTATAAACATTTAATGTTAAATAAATGTACTTTACCAAATGTACCGTGTAGCAGTTTGATTTGAAAGTACAGTTTCATATTCCAAATTGTGGCGCGCTGTGTTGTGAGTTGATCTGTGTTGGTTTCTGGGTTCTGTGTGAAGTCGCGTAGAAGACGACTGGGCGCGTTTGCCTACGCAGCATAGTAACGTCACGGAGAGAGGCGGGGAATATGAATGTTTTGATAATGTAAGGCTCAGGGGCGGGGGATATGATTTAGTGCCGCAAAAGCAGGTCAGCCAGGGCGATGCGGCAAGTGATAGGATTATCACAAAATGGCAGCGCCCTTATTCCTGTTTTCGCATGCTTTCAATGGACCAAAACTCGGATAAGGTCCATAGGAAATTTTTCTAAAATCGAGCGACTTAGGTTTAAAAACACGTGGCCGACCCGTAGGGACAATAAAAAATGGTGACCGAACCATTCCTTTAAGGCCATTAGCAGCCTGGGTTACCAAAGCGACAACCCAGTGTTCTAAAAAAAAAAAAAAAGGATTTTCCTTACTATAATGGGATGCGTGTGGTGTCCTGTTGTACAAAGCAAAATCCTTTACCAACATGGCCATCATGGAAAGGGATGGCAGGGCTCTGCGTGGAACCCCTCTTCCCTTTCCATGGTGGCCGTTCTGAGCATAGAGGAAGGTGCGAATGCACAGCGAGTGCCACCGCAGCCGCAATAAGGCAAGTTGGGGGTGGAGGGGATTAAAAATAAAGAAGGAGGATGGGTGTGGGGGAAGATGGCAGCAGGAGGAGCCGGCCGTCAGGTGGCTTGGAATATAAGCTTACACTGGTGGTTCAAGCCTGCATTCCTAGCCACTTGATTGGCTGGCTCCACACTCCTGGGTGCTAATTGAGGGAGGAAGGAAAGAGATGAATCAAAGATGAAGGAAAGGATTTTGGCTTAGATGAAACCAATGAGGGAGAGCCCATAGAAGCTAGAGTGAGGGTAAAAAAGAGGGAGCAGGAGTCCCAATAGGAACAATCTGTCTGGCTGGAATTGAGGCAGAGATTGTTGGAAGTGCACCAGGACTGTATGGTGGATAGGCAGTCCTTAATTTGGATGAAAGCGCTATATAAAAATTATCATTATTATTAATGATGGAAGAAGTAAGGCGAGGGCCTGAGGTATGTTTGAAGAAGAGTTGCGTGTCATCTGCATAACACTGGAAGTTAGGGAAGAAGATGGAAATGAGGTGTGCCAGTGCAGCAAGGTAAGTGTTAAAGAGCCAGGGAGAGAGGTTGGAGCTTTGGGGGAGGCCACAGGTGGAGAAAGAGGCAGGGGAGGAGAAAGTGCCCAGAATAACCTGGGATGGACGGTCACCTAGGAAGAAGGCCAGCCAGTCCAGTGCCAGCTCCAAGATACCCATGGAATCATGGAGCCATTTTATGAGGATGGAGTGGTTTACCGTGTCAAAAGCAGAGCAGAGATCAAGTAGAATGAGAACACCTTGTGTGTTAGATTCCAAAGATGCAAGCAGTTCTTCACAGGTGTTCAAAAGAGCAGTTTCCGTGCCTCTGAATGCTCGGAATCCAGATTGGTGGTCATGGAGGCAACCAACAAGTTCATTGTGTGAGGTCAATTGGGGGATGGCCAGCTTCTACAGGAGTTTCCCGAGGAAGGGGGTGATAAATATGGGGCGGTAGAGGTGGGGAAATAGGAAAATAAACATGATTTACAGGAAGGTTTAAACATATATAATCTCACAACAGTCTTCTAACCTGCTGAGTTTACTCTGCAGTATTCTGCCATAGGTTCCCTGCTATGCACCTGGCAAACAGTTCTTCCCTGCTCACCTACTCCAATCAAGGCTCAGGGGGTACATTACTGAGACTCTTGTCTCATTTTGTAATGAGCAGCACTTGATAAACTTAGTTTTTTTTTTTCAGTCAAAATAATCCTTATCTGTACCTTCCGAAATAAAAGTGTGTAGCTAATTTGTGCAATAAAACCAAATACACACGCAACAAAAATTAAAAACATTTTTGAAACCTCTGAAAAAAACAGCAGTTTGTTTCTGTTAGCAAAACACAATCAGAAAATGTTTACAATGCCTTTCACAGTCAGATAGTGTTTCCATACGAAAGTTTCAAAAAGACCTTTGCAT
The DNA here is from genome assembly GCF_040938575.1 of Ambystoma mexicanum. Taxonomy (NCBI): domain Eukaryota; kingdom Metazoa; phylum Chordata; class Amphibia; order Caudata; family Ambystomatidae; genus Ambystoma; species Ambystoma mexicanum. Next base: position 318,761,154 of record NC_090937.1, on the reverse strand, counting down.
TTCTATCAATTCCATCTGGGAAGAGATGTGTTCAAGTTCCGAACATACTGCTCTCAAATCCCGGCTTTGCCACTTAACCAAAGTTACTGCTCTTGGGTAAACCCTTTTATAACACTATGGCCCTCATTACGAGTTTGCCGGTACCCCGCCTGTACTTCCGGCGAGTTACCGGGAAACTCGCCTTACTTTTACTGGCGCCCTATATCCTGGTGTTACTGGGATATTACAAGTGCCGACAACAGCAGTAAATTCCCATTCAATGGCATCCCACAGGACGCCATGGAACGGGTTTACGCCTATCACCGGCACTGTTAGTACCAGCACCGGTGATAGGGGCAATTCCCTGCCAGCAAGGGCCTGAACTCCTGGCAGGATGTGCCTGCTGGTAGTGCACTGTCCCTTCCGACAGACTATGAGTGAGCTGCACCATAAAAATTACCAGAGCCGGTAGTACCAGCATTATTCCCATAATTATTTCTGGACCGCCTAACCTGTAATGAAGGCCATTATGACTTATTTGGTAAATTTAGATGTCTATGCAAGTTATTCAGTTCACACTCTTTGTTACTTAAAAAAAAAAAAAAAGCCTCACTCCTGATATTGCGACATAGGTACATGTTAATAAACACAATATATATATGGTCGTCACAGTGTATTTGTCTACTATAATACGCATGGCAACATGTTTTTAATATAACCTCCCATGACACCCTTGCATACTAAAGACTAATTCTGTGATATCACTAATGTCCTCTATTTATGCAAATTAGGGGGGGCCCCACATCTTTTGCCACCCAGGTCCCTGCAAATCCTAACACAGGCCCTGCTCCCAAACTTTGTACAGTTATGTTAAAATGTCATGCCTTTTCAGTGCAATTACCTTGCAAGCTCTACATCTTATCATTGCCTGTATGCTAAGTATGCCCATGCTGCAATTAGGGTCAGAAATTACAGTGCTGCCAAGTGGACACTTGAGCCAGTTCTGCCTTTTCAGACACCAGCACTTGTGTTCTGGGACTTGCGGTTCTATTTTTTCTGTTTGGGCTATTAAGTGTCGCTTCTGACACCTATAAGCCGAAACTGTCGCATTGGAGTACACATAGAAAGGAATGACATATAAGGAGGGACAGAGAGTTTGTAGGTGTTGTGTGGGTGGTTTTGTGCCCACCCTTTTTCCACCAATTGCAATGCTAATTCCTATGGCCAACCCCACCCATTCCTGCCTCTGCTCGCCCAAAACACCTCCTCATGGGGACTCTTTGAGCTTGCTTTAAACAAGCCTTATCATTAAACTGTGCACTCAAATTGCTTGCCAATGTTTTTTCAACGCAGTCTGCTGAGAGTTAATTACTTAATTTTAGTTGAAAATACGCCTTTGGTGTAATAAAAATGTCTTACTAGACCTGCCTTCAGCCACTTGATTTATACGCACTCTGGATGTCCTTCACTGAAGTCATGTTAAAAACAAGCATTGGCAAAGCCACTGAGGACGTGTTTAAAACAAGCATTGGAAAAGTCAACATTTTCAGCTGCGTGTATGTTTTAAGCTATTGCCAGGCACTGTTATTAGATGATATGCTACATGCAGAATTTTGCAGCGGCTACCAACAATGGGTAGTTAATACCACTATGGCATTGCCTCGCAAGTGGCTTTCCCATGCCCAAACTGTTGGTATTGGCCATACTTGTTTTAAAATGTAACCATGTCATGTAATCTAAAAATGATAGCATGAGCATTTCTGCAATGGTGGATGAAGCACAGAAAGAGAAGTATGTTTATTTACATGTACATGTGCCTGTGGAGATTGCTATCTGCGTGGCTTATCAGTACATTCTTAAAGGAGGATGAAACACTGGCTGGGGACTTAGTTTCCATTCTGTGTCCATATTTTCCAATGAGTGGTTAAGCAAGTGATGCTTGTATTTTCGACAAATGTTCCTGCGGAGTGCTTCCCAACCCTTAGAAAGAGTAATTATTTGAGCAATTTCCAAGCATTTCGTTCTTCAAAATGAAAGATTGCACAGAGGCAATTACAATTAGGTCTGGCTTTTAATTTTGCTTTCATAGAAAATTAATTATTCAACAACGTGCAAACACACTTAGTAGTTCCAATCATTCATGTAAAATCAGCTGTACATTGTACAGTTTTAGTACATATATTTGAAAGTGCTCCCAAACATTGGAACGTGTCACCTCCTTCTAGACAATCAACTTACAATTTAATACAGAGATCATTCTTCTCAAAACTGATTATTACACGGCCCGCGGTAGCAGCCGTGTAGTTATGGTTAAGTTGCTAAACCCATAGGAAGACCACTTTTTCGGCGGCTTATAACTTCGCTCCGCCTTGAAGAATCCTTACCAAACTTTGCAAACAAAGTATATGGCTTGCTCTGAATTTTTCCGGCTAGTTTGGTGAGGTTTCGTGTGGGGTAGGGGGAATTATAGAGGGCGTCTCAAAAATGTTTTTTATTCCACAGACTGAATGGGCAAAAATGTTGCGCATGGCTACAGCCCGAACGGCTGGATGGATTTTCACCAAATCTGCACCAGGAGAGGCGGGTTGGTTCCGAAAGAATGCTTTTGTGTGTTTGGTGGAAATACGATCAGTACTTTTGTTGCAAAGAACAGAAATGTACGTCTCAAAAAATGTGTGATATCTGGCTCCTCTTCGTTGACCCATTTCCCTGTTCACTCCATGGACAGAAGTTTCATTGGCTTTGAGTACGGCGTGATGTCGGCGAACTCGGATGCCGCCGGTGGTTGGCCAGAGGGAAGCTTGGTGTGCGTCAACATTTTTAGGAAACACTGCCATGGTGTATCGGAGGATAGTGTTGTGGTGTGTGGCAAGCCCCAAAGGCATTGTGTGCATGGCTGGGGCTCTTGTACGTAACAGTGTGCCCACTAAAATTAGTCATATCTGGCTGCACTCCGGCGTCCCATCTCCCTGTTAGGTACGCAGTGATAAGTTTGATTGCACTGCAGTGTGCGGTGACATGATGTGGGTCATAAGTTTTCGATAACGCCGGCATGTTTTATCCGAGGCCAAAGTGACAGCGAATGGGTCTGGAAAACATACTTTACAGCATCTGGTCGTGGGAAGAAGGGATGGAAAGGATGGGGAAGTGAGAAGTGGTTAATCTGATATAATATCTCTTTAGAAGAAGACGGTGGTGTGCCAGAAGTATCCATGCCAACTACACCAATTTGTTGTTACCTCAACAGGCAACAACCTTGTGTGGTGATTGCAGGCAGCCTTCGTTATGGCATGACAGCTCCAGTAGTGATCTCTTTCTGTGATGAGTGGTGGAAGGCTGAATTGCAGAAGGGGAATGCTTTCCACATGACATGAACATTTAAACCTAGCTTGTACTATGGTGTGTTGTGTGTGGTAAGTTCACTGCCCCTTCAATGCATGGCTGGAGCCCTTGCACAGAAAAGTATGTCCACTGGTTAAAAAGGTATGTCCACTGGTTGTAAGTAGGTTTTACATTGTTGCTTTCCGTGCGCCGTTTGGCTGCATTGCATACATTGTTGGTTCCATGGGTATGGTGATTGTTAGAAGATTTTACAGTGTTCAGTACATGTCTGGAGATACTGCAGTGAGCAGTCGTGCTGCATGTCCAGTGGATGCAGTGTTTGAATACTGTTGATATAGAAGAGGGTATGGTTGAAGTGGATGCAATATGTGCTTGGGTAGTCTGCATTGCACAGATTATTAAATGCTGTACTGCACACTGCACTATTGCTTGTATGCAGTTACTTCTTAAAGTTGTCGCTGCATGGGTGGAGATGCTCCAGTGAGCAGTAATGCAGTGTGTCCACTCGGTGCAATGTTGGTAAAGTCCCCATATAGAAGTGGGTATGGTTCAACTGGTTGTTATATGTGCTTGGAAAGTCTGCATTGCACAGATTAGTAAGTGTTGTAGTGCACTATGCAGTATTGATTCTATGCACTTACTAGAGTGTTGGGAGCAGGACCAATGTTGTCAAGTTGTTGTTGTTTGGTTGCCAGTAATACAATGCTTTGTGAATGGAAGTGGGTAGTGGTGCCAAACACAGTGTTATGGTTGTGGATTATGGTAATTGAAACATGTCTGCTTACATCCCTGTATTATGGTGCAGCGGTTGGGTAGAAGTGCCGGTGCCTATATTGCCGTTGTGAATTCTGCCACATGGCTACATGGTCACCTGCGTGGCTCTGCTATGTTGTGGTGGGTGTGGGCAAGGCCTAGACTGTTGGGTGCATGGCCGAAGGTCGTAGGCCATAGGCCATGCACACAAGAGCCTAGCCCTTCACCACAGCCACCAGAACATAAGGCAGCCATGTAGTTGTAACTCTGCATGTCTTTGAAGGCGGGGACCTTTACACAATGATTGTGGAGGACATTGTAGACGTGGTAGAACAGCAGAAGTGAGCTACTATGCATACATTAGCATATGGTGTAGGTCATTGGACGTATTGCACATTAGGGAGTCCTGTGTGACCATTTCAGTTTGCTAGGGTTTGCCCTTTATAAGACCCTTCCTATGTTGCGTTGGATGCATGGCTGAAGCCCTTGCACCGACAAGTATGTCCACTTGTTGCAAGTAGGTTTGACATTGTTGGTTTGTGTGTGTGTGGTTTGACTGCATGGCATAAATTGTTGACTCCATGGGTGTGGTGATTGTTGTAACATCTTACAGTTGTCGGAGCATGGCTGGAAATACTGCAGTAAGCAATCCTGTAGTGTGTCCACTGTCTGCAGTGTTGGAATAGTGTCCATATAGAAGAGGGTACAGGTCAACTGGTTCTAATATGTGCTTGGGTAGTCTGCATTGTGCAGATTAGTAAATTCTGTATGGCAATCTGCAGTATTGCTTGTATGCAGTTACTAGAGTGTTGGGAGCAGGACCAATGTGAAGATTTTGTGGCTTGGTTGGCAGTAATACAATGCTATGTGGATGGAAATGGGTAGGGGTGCCAAACAGTGTGGTATGTTTGTGGATTATGGTAACTAGAACATGATTGCATGCATCACTGTATTATGGGGTGGCAGTTGGGTAGAAGTGTGGATGCCTAGGTTGCCTTTGTGAATTCTGGAATCTGGCTACATGCTTGTCTGCATGGCTCTGTTATGTTGTGTTGGGTGTGGGCAAGGCCTAGACTGTTGGATACATGGCCAGAGGCTGTAGGATGTAGGAAATGCACCCAAGAGCCTAGGCCTTCACCAAAGCCACCACAACATAATGCAGGCTTGCAGTTGTAACTCTGAATATATTTGTTGGTGACTTTTACACAATGGTTGTGGAGGACATTGTAGACTAGGTAGAACAGCAGATGTGAGCTGCTATGCCTGCATTAGCATATGGTGTAGATTGTTGCACCTGCTGTAAATTAGGGAGCCACATGTGACCATTTGTGTTTGCTATGGTTAAGCCCACATAAGACCCTTGCTTTAGGAAGTGCTTTAATATATTGCATCATGAAAGGAAGTGCTGAGCATCACACATGTAAAATAAGGACAATGTGCACAGCCACCTACATACCGTTCAGCAAACTCAATGCAACCTTATGCAGCCATGCATGCAAACATGTGGCCAGGGTGAAAGCTGGCAGGCTCATATGCAGAGGTGGAGTGCATTGCACATGACATGAACATTTAGGGTGTACTTTGGTGTGTTGTGTGTGGTGTTTGGTGAGGGCCGCTACTACCTTTTCCCCATTAGTCTGTGTAGTGAGGGTGGCAGGCAGAGATGGAGAAACACAGAGTGTTAATAGTGGGTGATACCTTTATGCACAATCTTTTTAGGTATGCCGCGCAAAGAGGCATGGCTGTTAATTCTGCATTGGAAGGAGTGGAGGATTTCTGGGGCACAGTCTATGAGGGCAGTTTTGGTGATATGGGCGACCTTTACAGATGTGTGTCCTCTTTCGGTACTGTAGATGTTGTCATACTGCATTATGGAGCTCTACATTTGGGGTACATGTCATCCATTGCCTAAAGAAGTTGATGGAAGAAGTGATGCAGATTTTTCCCACTGTCAAGCAGGTTTTCTCAAGCATACCACCAAGAGGAGCATGGGACTATGCCGGTGTAGTTTGTCCCCAGCCAGAGGTCGGAGGTGTTTCATTAACAGAATCATGTGTCAATTCATGTCCACTGCTGGTATGTTCTCCACTGACTATGACATCATTAATGAGGGAAATTTGCAGTGGTTCCATGCCATTGGCATTTTTTTGACCAACATTGGCAATGCTGTTTTGTTTTACACAAAAAGCCCTGAACAATGTAAGGAGGCAAACAAAAGAGAAACACAGATAAAGAGCAAAAACAAAAAAGTTATTTGTAAGCACAAAAAAAACATACAAAAAAATCTTATTTTCTGAGGGAGCACTAAAGACCCAATACCCTAACCATTTTCATACTTCTTCCCCCCACAACCCCTCTTCCTAGCACAATAACTGCAGATTCTGCAGTAGTTTCAGGATTACATGTGTGAGATCTGGCCCTTTTCAGGATAGTAGCCATGGAAATGGGACTGTGTAGGCTAAGGGATTGTTCAATTAAGATTTCCGGTTGTGGTGTGTAAGGAAAACCTGTGGCAGAAGGTCTCTTTGTACAGCGATATGCAGAAGGCTATGGTGGAAGTGTGCAAGGTAAGGGGCAGGCATCCTGTTTGTATGCTTGCACTGCTTGTACTTGTTTGAAGTTGTTAACATACACTTTGGCCCTCATTACGAGTTTGGCGGCAACCATGCCGCTATTGGGCCGCCAAAATCGCGTCGGGGTCCGGGTCCTCGGAATGAGGACTTACCGGGCCATTCCGAGTTCGGAAGGCCCAGCAATTCCTCCCTCCAAGGACCCGTACACGGTCCTTCCCGATTCCCATTTCAGCCCCCATAGGGCTGAACGGGAATGGGAGAGGGAGCAAACAACGGGCCATTACGAGATGGCCCGTTGTTTGCTCCTTCTTCCCCTCGCGGGACCCGGTAAGCACGCCTGGTTTTCCCAGGCGTGCTTACCATGTCCCGCGAGGGGAACTCGTAATTCAGCAGTATGGAGTGAACGGCGCCGGCACCTTTTATGGCGTCGTTCACTCCGTACCGACAGGGTCGTAATGAGGCCCTTTGTGTTGCTTTTGTGTGATCATTTTTCATAGGTTTTTAGTAAGTGGGGTGCTGCGGAAAAAGATTCTGTGAAGTGTACAAGGTAAGTGGCAGGCATCCCGTTGTCATGAATGCAATGTGTGCATGATATGATATGATATTGTATGATATGCCATTTGTAGTGTACATGCAGACAAACTTTTGAAGGTGCTACGAGGCAAGGGATGGGGAACAGAGGGGAGACAGAGACAACAAAACTACTAGGCCAGTTGTCACTCAGATCGCCCAAGTGCATGGGGAGGGGGAGGAGAAACTGCAGTCCATGGGAATAAGAAAAAATGACAATAAGTAAAAAATACGGCCCAATGGTGGCGAATGCAATGATAAGTGCAGACATCAGGTGGTGGTGGAACTGTTAGGGACACAGAAAACAGTCCCCAAGTGCAGGGTTTGACAGAAAGCCAGTGCAGGGGTGTGGTTGTTGGGGGAGATGGTCTGGGGCCCAGATCAGAGGGTGTCCAGGTAACCAGTGCAGAATCAGTTTCAGCCAGGAAGTCAGCAGGGGAGAGGAGGAAAAAAGCAGAGTGAAAGAGAAAGGTTTTGAGGTGCTCCTGGATTTGACAATGGTTCTTCTCAAGTTTCAAGGAGGTAGGGAGGCTGTTGCAGAGGGAGGCCCCAGCTGAAGAAAGAGATCTACCACCAACTGGTTGCTTGCAGAAGCGAGTGACCCTGAGGGAGTTGGAGGCAGATGATGGAAGAGCTGGAACATGGAGATATTTAGGAAGTGAGATTTGCATGTATTGCGGCCCCAGGGCCCAGAAGACATAATGCAGAGGGTTTTGACCTTATTCCTTACAGCTACTGGGAGCCATTGCTGACATTTAAGTCCCATAGAGATATGATCCCTGGACTTGAGGCCAAGGCGCACAGTCCTCTCCTGGATGAGTTAGGGAGGGCAGAGAGTAGAAGCAGGCAGAGTTGGAACTACTGCAATAGACCAGCCTAGAGACAACCACAGCCTAGAGAGAACCGCAACTGTGGAGACAGTAAGCTTCTTGGAACTTCCTTTAGGTTGGCAACATACATTCAGTGCTAGTTTTGTTGCCATAATTTTGCAATTTATGTAGGAGATGGGTTAGTGGGTTAAAGTATTGTCGAAAGGAAAGAAGAGAGTTCCTGTTTCGATATTACAATGGGTGATATGGGTAAATGGAAACGTTACAAGCATATACAATTGAAGTGCCACTTGATGGTAGTGGATGGGAGAAAAAAACAGTACACTTTTTAAGAATGTAATGGGCGCTCAGTGGCAGATAATGTGTGCAGAGGCACTTATACCGGAGCAGTAAACATACTATTTAGCAGTATCCAGTGAGGTAGTGATCGACAAAAAATAGTGGAAAGGGAAGAATGACTGCTCTTGCTTTACTGGGGCATGGTTCTCATGGTACTTGGGGAAGCGCACATACTACATTCTGCACTTCTCAGCTGGCCAATGGAAATGGGACTGTGGGGATTGTCCAATCAGGTGCTCGGGGTGTGCGTCACAGGAAAGGGTGGCAATATTTCTTTTTATTACTCTATGTAGTAAGGCTGGCAGAGATGGAGAGACACACATTTTTCATTTTGGGTGATGCCTTTGTGCTAGAACTGTTCCACTATGCTGTCAGAAGAGGCTTTTATGGCAATTTCCATTTTGAGGGAGTGGAGGCTTTGTGGTACAGTGTAGATGTCTGCAGTTTAGGCGTTGTGCTTGCAGAATGTCAACGAGTGGCCACTTTCGAAACTGTACATGTTGTGGCCGTACACTATGGAGCCTTGCATTTGGTTTCCATGCCTTGTTCACATGTGTACCGTCAACTGAAGAAGTTGATGAAAGCAGTGAAGTGCATTTTTCCCACTACAAAGGTGCTTTTCTCATGTATACCACCAAGAATAGTATGGGACTATTCCAATGAATGTTGTCGCCAGCCAGAGGTCGGAAGGGGTCTTATCAACAGAAGCATATGTGACTTCTTGAGTGCTGCTGGGATGTTCTCCTGTGAGAATGACAACATTGGGTCTCGATATGTGCACCTTTTCAAGGCAAATGGCATTTCTTTGACAACTAGTAGCAATGATATTTTGTTTCACAATCTACAGGCTGCACTGAAGACGCTACTGTAAGAATGTGAGGCGAACTACAAAAAACAAAAAAAAGTATAAAAACTGGAAAAACAGTGTTTCTATGGAAGCAGCTTAAAAAAAGGCTCTTTTCAGAGCTAGCACTACAAACTAAATCCCCTACTCTGGTTGAAATTTCTTCCCCCACTCCCGCACGCACAGCAAGATAAGTCTGCGGACATCGCGATAGTTGCAGGGTTGCACGTGTCACATCCGGGCCTTTTGCAGATGGCAGCCACAGAAATGGCCCTGTGGAGGCTATGGGACTGCGCAATAATGTTTCTGGGTATGGTTTGTATGCAGTGACTGTGGTACACAGTGTATTTGTCATCAAAACTGCAGAAGGTGCAGTTATGGCTGTTTGTTCACGAGACACAGTGTACAGGTTTGGGGGATTTCTGCATACATTGATTGAAAGTAAATGGAAAACACTGTGCATTGGCTGCTCATTTTGGATTTTGTCATGTGGATTTGTACAGGTATGGACTACCTGCAATGAAGTGACTGATTTTGGTTTGTCTTTGTGAGACTTTGGTGACGCACGATCATGCCGACATTATTGTTCTTCATTGTGTAGGGAAAAGTTCACAACATGTTACCAGAGTTTCAGTGCTGTTTGCGATGAAGGATGCACTTGCCAAGGTTATGTGTATGTTTCCGATCCCCTGCATAATTGTTTATCGCATTATGCAGACACCGATGTGGTGGCGTTATTTTTCATTTGGTATGGAATGGAGAAAGCATTGTACATTGTGAAGAAGTCTATTTGTGCCTTTTTACGACATGTGACAATGTCATACTTTAGAAATGGGAACATGACGTTTCACAGCACAAAGAGTTTTTCCCTCAAATAGCATTCATCTCACTATTCCTGCCATTCCAATTTTTGCACAACCTATCTAAAATTCCTTGCTGCTCTTCTTGGATGTACAGAAAGATTGTTTTAGTAGTCGTTGCCCACTTACACGCTTCTAAACATACAGCAACCCGGAAAAAACCTTTGTTTTACAGCCAGCCCTTTCTACTCGACTCCACTAAAGTGTTTCGCACAAAGCCACGCCTCCCTTTATGTAGCGCACATTCTGTGGAGCATATACAGTGCCCGGCATCCCTGCAGCTGTTCATTGGCAATTCTATTTTTCAACTCTGAAAGGAGCTTTTTTTATTGAACATTTTTCCTTTTCCAGTTGGTTATTATTTATGTTCTTATTGTAACACATGCCACAGAAAGAAAGGAAGGGAATGGCCGGTACGGAAGGGGCACCATCTACATAGATAACATAGGGCATGTGCAGAGAGAGGTAAATGTTGGGTGGCCCTCACTTAAATAGGCCGCAGTCATTGCAATGCTCCCGGACCGACCCTTCCCAAGCACTTCCAAGTAGCTTCTCTCTGAGAGTAGCGCATCGCAGCACATGTACAATACAATGCCCTTTGCCAGGTATTAGAGCAGCCTATGGTCTGCAAGGATGTTTTAGGGATCCGCTGCCCTACAGGAGTGTCCCTGCTGTTGGCAGGAGCAGATGTGGACAATGCTGTACATGAATTTAACCTACTGCATTGTTGGAAGTGCAGTACCCTGCCCATTGGTGCCTTGACTTTTCATTGCAGTTCTCATCACTTGCAGGATGGACACTTTATGGTACGGCATTAGCCGTAGGACCACTATTCACGGAGATGAATACATTCTGAATTACAAGAATGCTTACAACAAGGAGAAATGCACCTTCATTACGTGGAGCAGGAAGACAATTATTTGGTGTGCCCTATGCTGCTGCAGTACTTTTCAAACCACATCTGATATCCTTTGCGATCTGAAGAATCTGCTGTTTGCTTTCTTGTCTTTACATGCACTTGTATGTAATTGACCAAGCCGCACCAGCTTTGCCATTTTGCAGACTCACTATGGACTGTCACACCTGCAGTTAACTGTTTTCTCCAACTCTACGACACGCTGGCGAACCCTTGACATGTTCCATCATGGTGCTCACTGCAGAGCCGGTGTGTCTGTTTCACGGGTCATGGAAAGGCAAGCTGCACATCAATCAAATTAATGCAACATTTACCACGCCCAGCGTACACTAAGGTTGCTGTTCCTTGTTTCCAGTGGGCCTCATACAGCCAGGTGTGCTTCATCTATAAATTGGTAGATTTGCACAGCAAACCATGTAGTAGTCAGGACTTGCTGAAATGTGGTAGCCTACAATATGAATCCGTAGGGCTGGTGGCAGGGGAGGTGTTATAGGCACACAGAGGATACCCTATGCATGCGCATAACTGTGCAACGGGCAGACATGCACTCCCACAACTAATTAAAAGTGCATTGGAAGATGTGCCCATGCAGCCAGTACTGGAGTCCTACGGATACCTGCATTGTGATTGCACATATGCCGGCCAGGTACAGTCTCTCTAGGGAACCTCCATATTGCTAACTTGCAGTCACCTCAAACAGTAATGTGCCCCACAGACCCACCATGCAATGTTAACACAAAAAGAAAAACAACTCACACACTCACCAATACTTAACATGTACACCTCTCATTTCTACGATCTATAGACACTATTAGGAAAGGGAAGGGGTAGCACAAATGGACACATACACAGGGGAGTTTGGGCTTTCGACAAGTTTGCCATGAGGGCAGCCAAGGATTCTATGAAAAAACGTTGTTAACGGGACGTTATGGTTAAGTTGCGCTACTAAAAACATATCACCTTTACTGAAAACAGTACACTACAGCAACGTTCTGGTTACAGTGCCCTCATAAAAACCTATGAAATTCACTAACAAAAAACCTTTTTAAAGGGATGTTATGGTTAAGTTGTGCTACTAAAAACCTATCCCCCTTACTGAAAAAACTATGCTGAGAACAGTTGTGGTTACAGGGCCCTACTAATAAAATATCAAATTCACTGACAAACAACGTTGTTACAGGGACATTATGGTTCAGTTGCCCTAACAACAACCTATCAAATTCAGTGCAACAAGTACATGAAAGGACCATTATACTTACTTTACACTAATAACAACCTATCCATATTATGGTTACAAGTAAAAGCGAAAACCCCCAGAAATGCGCCAGTTATGGTAAGCTATTCAACCATAACTTGTGCCACAACTGTGCACTGCTAAAACTAACACCCATGACATCACAAATGTCATTGATGACATCACTGATCACATCACATGTGCTTTTAGTTTTCATGAAAAGCCTCCACAAGGGATTGTCATTATAATTTTGCCACAATACTATCCGAGGTCATTTGGATAACTATCATGACATGCATACTTCATTAAGTAATGCATTGCTATAAACACCATTGCATTACAGAGTTCTTTCCAGTACATGCACCTACTCATGTGCAAACATAGACATCTGCAGCATGTACCATAGCGGTGCAATACTTAAAATCTTGCCATGTTGGATAGTAAAATAATAAATGCTTTCGTTTCACAGTTTTGCATACTGTGAAACATGTAGTAAGTAGCTACCAATCCCTCACTTACTACATAATTTTACTACTACACACAAAACGTAAAGAGACCCCAACAGATACAAATATAAGCATATACAGAGAAAGTAAAGTAAGCAAAAAAGCTTCAATATTACCAGAAAGTGTTCATAATCTAACTGCTTACCTTCATGCACAGAAATGATTGCTGTGTTTTAGGCTTGCTTTTTCCCCTATGTATATGTATAATATGTTGTGAATGAGCCCTAAGGAAAGTAGTGTAAGAACATATGAAATGGGTAAGGGTAAGGTCTACAAATATAGTACCTTTTCCTTTTTTAGTTCCTGACTGTCAGTGAACAGAACCACCTGCCTAGATATGTCAGTGAACAAAAACAAGCGGCCCAGATGTGTGATGTCATCAGTGATGTCATCAATGGCATTTGTGATGTCATCTTTGATATCCATGGTGTTAGTCTTAGCAGTGCACCGTGGTGGTGTGAGTTATGGTTGCTTAGCTTACCATAACTGGTGAGATTTTTTTTTCGGTTTTACTTGTAACCATAACATGCCTTTAAGAATGTTTTTGATTGATATTTATATATATATATATATATATATACACATATATATAATTAGTTAGACAACATGCTTTCTGAAAAACAATGAGTTTATTTTTTTTTGTAGAATTTTATGCAAGGTAAACAAAAATGCATAAGTGAATTAGGAACCCTACCATTTGTTCCTTACACGTTAGGGAAAAGCAATTGCAAAACATGTCTATGATACTGGTAAATCCAACTTGATGAGAGCATGTGTACTAAGTTGGTACTACATGTAATCTCAAAGCAGTGCTTATATAGAGAAACATGCTACATTTTAGAGATGGCTATTTATAAGAGCATCAGAATATAATACAGACAATGCATAGCTATATGAATAAGAATAGCTATATTTTTAATAGCAACTCAGTGGCCCTCATTCCGAGGTTGGTGCTATTAGCGCCATGACTAGCGCCAATACCGGTACCGCCACCGACTTGGTGGTATGGGGACTTACCGTTCTATTCCGACCTTTGCGGGACCGGTAAATCCCCATTTGAAAAGCCATTCCCCATTCCCATTTGAGCCCCCATAGGGCTCAATGGGAAGGCGTCAATAACGGTACCTCAAATTGTGGTACCGTTATTGACCCCAGTATCCCTTTGCGGGTCCTGTCCATAACGTCTGGTTTTACCAGGCGTTAAGGGAAGGACCCGCAAAGGGACCTCGGAATAGGGTGCAAAGGGATTACTGGCACCGGTGTCATTACCGGTGCCCGGTATCCCTTTGCGCCCAGGTTGTAATGACCCCCAGTAAAACTTTGACAGTATGGTAATTCCCCAAACCTATATGTAAACTGTTGTTTTGAAATGTTCACTTTTTTATTAAAATGCCTGCATAGAAAAAAGCAAATGGTTGAATATGAATGCCGTGCTTTTAAAAATATATTTTTTGCAGCATTTTAGTGGAAGTAAACAAGAAATACATATGCGAATTAGGAGCCTCACATGTGTACCATATTTAAAAGCAAAGAACAAGCAATTACAAAACATTTCTACCATGCTGGTGAGTGGAACTCGGTGAGAGCATGTGTACTATGTAGACACTTCATGTAATCTGATAAGAGTGCTTATAAAATAGTGTAGCTTTATATAGAGAGAAATGTGCTGTATTTTAGGGATTTCTATTTTTAATAGCATTAGAATACAATGCTACTAATATATATGTATTACTTTTATTTATTTGAATGCTTGTATAGCGCACCGAACCCTGAAGCATCTGGGCACTTTTGCTTAAGAATGTGATCACAGTGAGAGCATGCATCGTAAGATACTTTGGTTACTGTGACAGGTTACATAGTATGTGCGGCCTCCACTCATGTTGCAGGGAGGTTATGTCAAAACATGCAGTTGCAGCCCGGTAAATTGTGGTATTGAGCCGTTACCCCAATGGAGAGCTCAGTAGGGCCAGGATAACGCAGATAGGCAATGCCAAACATCATGGTGCGTGGGGGCTACATCAGGCTGCATAACGGACAATTAATTGAGATAGGAGAGTTTGGCAAAGCCATGCCTCATGGTGCGTGGGGGCTACATCAGGCTGCATAACGGACAATTCATTGAGATAGCACAGTTTGACAAAGTCACGCCTCATGGTGCGGGGGCTACATAAGTCTGCATAATGGGCAATTCATTGAGATAGCACAGTTTGACAAAGTCACGCCTCATGGTGCGGGGGCTACATAAGGCTGCATAATGGGCAATTCATTGAGATAGCACAGTTTGACAAAGTCACGCCTCATGGTGCGGGGGCTACATAAGGCTGCATAAAGGACAATTCAGTGAGATAACACAGTTTGGCAGGGCCTCACATAATGTTATCATACAGGGCAGAAAACACGGAAAACACAGGGAGGTAACATGGAGCGGATGATAATGCACATTTGGGATACTACAGCATGTGATCAGTAGCAGTATAGTAGACGGTCAGGGATAGGAGGAAGCGTCCACAATATTGATGTAGAGTCAATGAAAGTACTAAGTGGGTTAGTGAAGTAATGGCAGGCGAACCAAAGGCTGCTGTAATAGTGAGACATGTGTGGCCAAAGGGGCAGGCAGAGTTTAGAAATAGTCAACAGAGGGAAAGGCCTTCCTTACCTCATAAAACAGGAGTACCATCTGTGTGTTGCATCAAGTGGTTGTGAGCAGCACAAGCAGGATGTTACGACGTTGTAATGTGCTGCCGAATTGCCTGAAGCCCCAGATAGGCCCATACAAGGGAAGAACCTGGTCCTTGGCTGTGGTCCTTCGCTCTGGGCAGGCTTTGCCATGCCCGCTCACCAGTGTGGGAAATAGTCATCAGATACCCCGGCCAATCCGCATGTAGCGGAGGTGAGATTACAAAGTAAAGGTTCATACACATACACATTGTTCATACACATCCTTGTTCAGACACTCGGGGGATAGCTCAGGCGCAACATGGTCGCCTTGGATGCAAGACGACACAGAGCACCACAGGTTCGATCCCCAGGTCCGTGCTTAGACACCACTGGGTATTAAGCTCGTTATAAATAACCTATCATATCATACACATAGGTGTATGAACAGGGATGGATACATGTATTAGTATCTCAGTAAAGCACTGACAAAACATAGGTGTATAAGAAACACTAACATTTTTTTAATTCTATAAAGTTGAGAAGAATGAACTTTCTAAACACTTTCATGGTAAAATGAAACTTGTATGAGCAGGTGGGACATAATGTCAATCTATGCCATCTGATAGCTGTGGTTAATATAGCTGAAACACACAACACTACGAATAAACCTTTGCATATGTAATATGGACTGACACTTTCATATCAGCCACACACACAGCATGTGCAGTGTGACTTCTGCAATCAATGAGAAAGGTGGACACAATGGTGGCTTTTATCAATCAATAGCCGGGCTAGTCCACAATTCCAACAGTAACACCAACCAATTGCAAACACCAAAACCTACATACATTTTATTTTCCATCCCTCTTCTTTGGTCACGGCTATTCAACCCACAGAATATAAACACCCTAATGTAGCTGCAGATACACGTACATGTACATGTTTTACTACCTAAATGTTCAAATGAGACAAGGGTAAAGATGACGACATGGGGCCAGATTACAGAAATGTTGCACCGGTGCAAGTGCACACTTTGCATGCTATTAGCATTAGGGCAATGTTTTCCCTATTTTTTAAAACAATGGGACACATTAGAAAACGATTGCACCATGACAAGTGCAGTTTGGCATGCTATAAACACCAGGGTAAAAAATGCCCCAGTGAAAAAAAGATACATTTTCAATGAGTTTTTTACCAGGGTAAAGTTTTCCCTAGTGCTAATACCATTCCGTATTAGCACTAGGGCAAACTTTGCCCTATTGCAATAATGCAGTGAAAATGTATATTTTTTGACCAAGGGTAATTTTTGCCCTGGTGCTTATAGCCTGCCAAACTGCACTTGTCATGGTGCAATAGTTTTCTAATCTGTACCATTGTTTAAAAAAGAGGGCAAACTTTGCCCTAGTGCTAATACTGTGCACACTTTGCGCTTTCACTGGTGCAAAGTTTCTGTGATCTGGCCCCTGGAATCAGAAGTACATGTAAAATTGTGCGGTCTAACATTCACATAATAAAGTGATTATTGTGCAGAAATGTATGGCTTGATACCCGGAGCTATTCATATAGCCGTGGGTAGAACCGCAACAAATCAAATGAAGTGATACATTAACTCGCCTACGCGCACCTGTCAACGTGCTGTATACCAGCAGGTACGGCCAATCCCAATGGAGTTATTTGTTTTGTAGCCACTGCTATCTGGAAAAATGATAAAAAAAAGAAATGTGTTCCTCCACCCCCAAGCCCTCACCAAGTGTCCCCAACATCTATGCCACCTCCACCCACTCCCCTGATTTCCTCCTCACCTCACCTGCCCTCTCCCATTCCCCATATAAAACTAGCTGTTTCTGTGAGGCAGTTTCCATCAAAATGTCGGGTAACCACAGATATGCAGTGTGGAAAAATACACAACGTACCAGTAACCTTTACATAGCCACAACTACATTTGGGACCCGTGGAAAGCCACAACTACATATGTCATTTATTGATAGGAGCTGTAGTAGCCGCGGTTACGCGTACTAGTCATTGCTGCTATTATTGGCATGTGTATTTCGCCAAATCACATCATTTGATACTGTGAGGAGGTGCCTACAACGGACAGGGGGGGTGGAACCAACAACTCCCGGGAAACGGGAGGACACGGGGAACAACACGGAGGCAAGACCAGCAAAGGAACAGCAGTGGTGAGCTGCAGCATGGATGGTTGCTTACCGTATGGGTGTACCAGCGCGGTGCAGGCGACGTTCCGGATTGGCCAGCCCGGGCCAGGAGAAGGGCGGAGGCAGTACCAGGGAGGTCTCTGCGACCAACGTGACCAGTGGCGGAGGTCGAGCGGAGCCGGGGTGCAGGAGCGAGAGAGCGCGCATAGCCGCCACAGTCTGCGGGAGAGGTCGGGATGAGCCACGAACGCCCGAACCCGCCCATATGTGCTTGGGTCCCGGCAGCACTTCGTCGGCGCGGGCAGGGGCACCACAGGACCTCCCACTATGCTACAAGGGCAGGCGGAAGCGACGGGGGCGGGTTCTGACTTTAAGGGAGGCGGGCCAACGGCTTCCCAGCCAATCACAACCGGGAAGGTCCTAAACCCTGCTGATTGGTGGGGCTTTGAAACCTCAGAGAAGGATAAAAGCCCGCGAATTCTAACCAGCTCTGTCTGTCATTTCCACAGGACGCCGAGACGGAGAGTGGAGCCGACCCAGAGTGGTGGGCCTATCCGGACCTCACGCGTTAGGAGACAGTCCCCTTTTCTCAGGAGCACACAAGGGAAGAAGAGCCTACTGTGAAGGAAACCATTTGAACTTTTCAGTTAATGACTTTGGCACTTGAATTAAAATAAATATACTTTCAGCAAAAACACCTTGACTCCTGCCTCATACTTCCACAAGTGGCGACGAAGGTGGGATTTTCGGCGGCGCGATGGAGGCATTGATAAAAACCCTGTCGGAAGGACAGCAACAGCTGCAACAGTTGGTGCAGATACAAACCCAACAAGCAGCTGCCGACCGGCAAGCCTTTCAACAGGCCATGCAGTTACAAAGCACTGTACAAACAACTGCCCAGGATAAGCATCATGAAACCATCTCTAGGCTCACGGAGGTGGTAGCTAGTTCCAGAACTCAACCAATGGTCCCGTCCGCCTTACTACAGAAATACAAGGACGGCGAGGACCCGGTCTTTTTCTTTACCACTTTCGAAAGAATAGCGAGAAACGCACAGTGGCCACCAGAGCGTTGGGGACAATATGTCGCCCCCCTTCTATCCGGCCTCATGCAGGGAGCCTACCAGGCGGTGAACCCCACCGGCAACACTCCCTATGGGGACATTAATGCAGCGGTGTTGGATCGCCTTGGCCTCGATGAGGAGGCCTATTGCATCCAATTAAGGGACACCAAGTTAAGGGCCGGCGAGAGCCCACGGCAATTGTATTACCGCATAAAGGACTTGGCGGAAAAATGGCTGTTGACCCCGACTCCCGCTACCCAGCCTAACCTTGAAAAAATCATCCTCGAACAGTTTGTGGATGCTCTACCTGGACAGATGCAGAGATGGGTGAGGCAACATCACCGACCATCTCTGACGGAAGCCGTGGATATCGTCTCGGCATACCAAAAGGCCGGATATCACAGAGCACAAACCCCTGGCATAACAGCACGCATAGCAGTTCCAATAACTGACCCCCACTTGACCCGGGGAGCCAGACCCCAACAGCTGAGATGGCGACCACCAGACGAGAGCATCCGAAGACCAGATGATAAGAAATACGGGATTGAAGAAAAGCCCGCAGGGACCAGTCCAGGATATCGGCAACCTCAATGCTTCGAGTGTAGCGAATGGGGGCACATAGCCCAACTCTGTGCCAGGAGAAGAGCAGCTGAGCCCATGGACATCGGATATCTAAACCCGGTACCAGCAGAAGGCCGGGCCGGTCCCTATGTGGTCGATATACGAGTTGACCGCCGACCCACACGCGCTCTACTCGACAGCGGCAGCAGGCAACCCACCATATCACCCACTGTAAGTAATAAACCTAACTTGCCTAATGTGTCTATACCTGTTAAGTGTATCCATGGTGATATAAAACTATATCCAATGAAGAAGGTAGCTATTGAAGTAAACAGGGAAATGTCACCCCTAAGGGCTGCTGTTTTGCCTTTTCTGCCTGCCTCAGTAGTCATAGGTACGGATTTACCTTTGACCAGGCCCTGACCGGTCGGGAGTGAAGGAGGGAAGCAGGATCCAAGCCAGACATAGGAGAAGATACGACTACCCCAGGAACCCCGATTAACAAAAAGAGACAAACTCGTTTAGAGTGGTGTTAGGCTAGTTATATGACTAGACCCATTGACTGGAAAATAGAAGACAATGAGGAAAGCATTAGGGGAGAGACCCTAACAGATAACACCCTCAAGATAGCCCGGGAAAGGGCAGCCCAAGAAGGGGATCCAGATGTTTCCAAGGGCCCAGGCTTTGTTCTACGGCAGGGCTTGCTATACCGCAGATACAAGGGGGACCATGGGTCGGTAAAAGAACAGTTAGTGCTACCAAAAACCCAACCTAGCGTGGTCATGCAGTTGGCCCACAACCACCCCTGCGGTGGCCACATGGCTTCCCTAAAGACACAACAAAACATACTCAAACGGTTTTACTGGCCAGGACTCTATGGCGAGGTAGCCCAGTTCTGTAAGAGATGCCCCACCTGTCAGCTAACCAGCGGGGTAAAGCCAGCTAAGGCTCCTCTACAAAAAATGCCCCTTATCGCAGTACCATTCCAAAGGATCGGTATGGATATTGTCGGACCATTAGAACCAGACAGTAGAGGGTATAAGTATATGCTTGTCATCGTAGACTACGCCACCCGCTATCCAGAGGCCTTTCCCCTCAAAGGTACGTCGGCCAGACATCTGTGTGATCAGCTCATACCTTTCTTTGCCCGAGTCGGTCTACCGTCGGAAATCATCACTGACCAAGGAACGAACTTCATGTCAGCTCTACTCCGGCAGGTGTGTGAACGCCTACAGATTAAACAACTCAGAACATCTGTGTACCATCCCCAGACCGACGGCTTGGTCGAACGTTATAATAAAACAATAAAGAAAAAGATGAGGAGAGTGACCGGACCAGACGCCAAGAACTGGGATAGGGTGATACCCCTTGTACTGATGGTCCTAAGCGACACCCCCCAGTCCTCTACCAGGTTTTCCCCCTTTGAGCTGTTGTTTGGAAGACAACCCCGTACGATCCTAGACTTGGTTAAAGAGGAATGGGAAGCCACTGATGAAATGTCCTTGACCGAATATACCGAAGAGTTGAAAGAACATTTAACTGCACTGAGAACTCTAGCGGAAGCCAACCTCTCTCGGGCACAGACAACTCAAGAAAGGAACTACAACAAGAGGAGCAGTTTGAGGAGTTTCAAACCAGGTGACCAGGTACTCGTGCTTTTGCCTACCAGCGCCAACAAGTTACTGGCCAGAAAGAGAGGATCCTACAAGATCACCAACGTTCTCAGTCCTGTGACATATAGAGTCCACCAACCCGACCGAAGTAACCCGGATCAGATATATCAAATCAATCTACTGAAAAAGTGGAACGAACCTCTAATGGTGGCCCTGGGAACCACCGGTGACAAAGAAACCGTCGAAACAACGGACACTGGTTCTTTGGATCACGTCCAGTGGGGGAATGCATTAACCCCTGCTATGAAAGTAGAACTATTGGACAAACTGCTGCCCCATCGAGAAACCTTTTCCACCTTACCAGGGCATACCGAATTAATCGAACACGAGATAATGACAGAGCCCGGGAAGATAATACGTCTCACACCCTATCGTATACCGGAAGCCCGGAGGCGCGTCATAAATACCGAAGTGGATGAAATGTTGCAACTAGACATCATCGAACCATCAAACAGCACCTGGTCCTCACCTATAGTACTTGTCCCTAAACCAGATGGCTCCATACGCTTCTGTATGGACTACAGACAACTGAATGCCGTCTCCCGGTACGAGGCTTACCCGATGCCACGGATGGACGAGTTACTGGAGAGACTTGGCGCCGCACTATTCCTGATCACCCTAGATCTAACTAAGGGATACTGGCAGATCCCTTTACGACCCCAGGACAAGGAAAAGACCGCCTTCTCTACTCCACGAGGACTGTACCATTTCAAGGTCCTTCCCTTCGGCCTACATGGTGCACCAGCCACCTTTCAGAAGCTTATGGACATCATACTACGACCTCATGAGGGGTATGCAGCGGCCTACCTGGATGATATAATTATCTATAGTAAATCCTAGGAAGACCACCTAATCCACCTAAAGGCGGTCATAGCCGACCTATATAGGGCGGGATTACACATAAATCCCCGAAAAACCACAATGGGAGCTCACGAAACTAAGTACCTCGGACATCTAGTGGGGGGTGGGGTTCTAAAACCACAGATGTCCAAAACGGACACCATCCACAGGATCCCAACGCCAGCGAGCAGGAAGCAGATACAAGCCTTCCTGGGTCTCATCGGCTATTATAGAAGGTTTATTCCCGATTTTTCCTCTATAGCCGCCCCGCTCACCGACGCGCTGAGGCTCAAGGGTAACCCAGACTTGACAAACAATGATGCTGCCATAGGGGCCATTGCCCTGCTAAAACATAGGATCATGTCAGATCCCGTACTGTGTTGCCCGGACTTCCAGAAACATTTCTTCCTTCAAACTGACGCCTCAGACCAGGGCCTGGGCGCCGTTCTCTCCCAAGAACAAGAAGCAGAGCTACGACCCATATGTTTCATCAGTCGAAAACTACTGCCACACGAGTCCGCCTACTCCAAGGTGGAGAAGGAGTGCCTGGCCATCAAATGGGCCGTTGAATCGCTCAAGTACTATCTGATGGGACGCCGATTCACGTTGTTCTCCGACCATGCGCCCCTCCAATGGCTGGCCCGTCACAAAGATACTAAACAGAGGGTTCTCCGCTGGTTTCTATCCCTACAACCCTTTGACTTTCTGACTTTGCACAAGCCGGCCAGGTTCCAGTTGGTAGCAGACTACCTGTCCAGATGTTCTCACTGGCCCAATCGGCCTGTACCCGGGGTGGGTATGTGTGAGGAGGTGCCTACAACGGACAGGGGGGGTGGAACCAACAACTCCTGGGAAACGGGTGGACACGGGTAACAACACAGAGGCAAGACCAGCAAAGGAACAGCAGTGGTGAGCTGCAGCATGGATGGTTGCTTACCGTATGGGTGTTCCAGCGTGGTGCAGGTGACGTTCCGGATTCGCCAGCCCGGGCCAGGAGAAGGGCGGAGGCGGTACCAGGGAGGTCTCTGCGACCAACATGACCAGTGGCGGAGGTCGAGCGGAGCCGGGGTGCAGGAGCGAGAGAGCGCGCATAGCCGCCACAGTCTGCGGGAGAGGTCGGGAGGAGCCACAAATGCCCGAACCCGCCCATATGTGCTTGGGTCCCGGCAGCACTTTGTCGGCGCGGGCAGGGGCACCACAGGACCTCCCACTATGCTACAAGGGCAGGCGGAAGTGACGGGGCGGCTTCTGACTTAAAGGGAGGCGGGCCAACGGCTTCCCAGCCAATCACAACCAGGAAGGTCCTAAACCCTGCTGATTGGTGGGGCTTTGAAACCTCAGAGAAGGATAAAAGCCTGCGAATTCTAACCAGCTCTGTCTGTCATTTCTACAGGACGCCGAAACGGAGAGTGGAGCCGACCCAGAGTGGTGGGCCTTTCCGGACCTCACGCATTAGGAGACAGTCCCCTTTTCTCAGGAGCCCACAAGGGAAGAAGAGCCTACGGTGAAGGAAACCGTTTGAACTTTTCAGTTAATGACTTTGGCACTTGAATTAAAATAAATATACTTTCAGCAAAAACACCTTGACTCCTGCCTCATACTTCCACAGATACATAGCTGCAGCTATGAATTAAAAAATATATATGTAATATTTACATATGTCCATATGTGTGTATTTAGAACTCCTTGAAATTGTATTTTGAGATATATACAGTATAAGAGAAAATGGGAGAATGTTACAGAAGCATGACTAGATTCTGTAGCAGACAAATGGGTGTTTAGTGGTCATGGTGGTGGGGGTAGGCTTCACAATTGTAGAGAAAGTGTGGGTCGAGTGTGTATTGATAAAGACATGGTGAAGGTTAAATGGTAGTACAAAAGATGTAAAAAGGGGAGTACATGGGGAGAATCAGGGTTAGTTAACATGGGAGAGAATAAAGAGGCAGCAGATATGGTCGGTGGTTGGGCTAATAAGGATGGGGGAGATTGGGTGAATTTACAAAAGGTGGGATACAGTGTATGCACATAAGTAGACACACTAGACATTTACACAGTAACATGGCCACAGTGATTATGTCATATTAAGCACCTTTCAGTCTGTTTAAACAGAAGGAAAATATAATTAATTAGAGAGCATACTTTATGAAGCAGTTAGTTACATTTTCACACAAATGTTTAATATTTTTGACCCTCATAAGTGCTACATCATGTGCACTGTCTTTAATACAAAATGTGTGCAGAATACACTGTTGTTGTCTTCACTTATAAAAATCATTGGGTTTTTGGAAAGAAAGCAAGGTGGATTGAATAAACCCATACAGTTTGTGAAACAACTCTTTTACTTTTCCTCATTGCTTTTTCTTCAAACTACTGCCAACAGTTGCCATGGCATCAACCTCTGCACCAGCAATCACCATGACAACCAATGCACCATCCAGCTCCAGCACTGTACCTTCCGTGACCCCCAACGTCCCCTACTGCTCCCCAAACCAGATCTAAAAATATGCAAAGCTTTGTGTTGCAATTATCACAATTGAATCACGGTGGGAGATGTCATTTTCTTCCAGACAAAATGTAAATATTTCTATTTTCAATGTCATAGTTCTATTTCTTATGTCTAGTTACTCCATGGAGGAGGTGCAGTGAACCTTTAAGATAATTGCACGCAAATAAACCTTTAACTTCAGTAACTCGCGCAGAAAAAGGTATTCAGTTCAATATGAATACTGTTCTTTTAAACATGTATTTTTTAAGCAGCATTTTAGTGGAAATTAGAAAAATGCACAGGTTAATTAGGGGCCCCACCATTTGTACCTTATTTACAAGTAAGGACAAAGCCATTACAAAACATATCTACCATACTGTCAAGAGCAGGGTTACTATATAGGCACTACATGTAATCTGATAACAGTGCTTATAAAATAGGGTAGCTTTATGTATAGAGAATCGTGCTACCTTTTCGGGAAAGCTATGATTTATAGAATTAGAATAATACACTACTAATACATAGGTGTATGAACAGGGATGGCTACATTTAATAGTACCTCAGTAAAACACTGACAATGCATAGGTATATAAGCAGCAGAAGAATGCACTTTCTAAAAACGTCTATGGTACCATTAAAGCCTCTTCATGTGAGCAGGTGGTGTCAAAAGAGAAATTATATTGTGCCTCCTATTGCAATAAATATATGTATATTGGTCTACGCCAAGCTGCTCATAAATCGCTTGCGAAGGAATCTGTGTTGCAAGGTCCTGGCCTTAAAATCCGCCATTTTGGGTTTGCGTTGTAAAGTCACCCTGTGAGTTAAAATGGTGGACGATGTCATTCCAAAATACAACATGGCCGCCTTGACCTCTGTACGTAGATAATATGTAACTTGCCTGCAGGCCACTTGTTGAGGTTGTGAACTGAGACCATGTCCTTCGCTGACCTGTGTGTAAAGGATTACTCGTACAATGAAACTAATCCACGAGTATACGATAAAGACAATGTATTCAAACACTGAACATAGAACACTTGTTTAACTACATTGTATTAATGTTTAAGAAGACCTACATGGAAAATCCCAGAATACACAGTTGCCATATAGGCTTGTTGATATATGTATTAAAAGCAAACCAGTTATATGCGGATGTGTGAGACTTGGCATGAACCCTAGATCGGTGATGTATTATTGGAATATTAACCCGAAGTGGGGCTGGACATCGTGCTCACAAAAAGTATAAAAAGCCAATGCATTCTAATGTACAGCATCTCTCACTGAACACATCGAACCACGCCGGAGTTCGTTGTGTTGTACTGAGGGCAGATAGCTATCTGATTTTTGCTCTGTTTGTAGTAACTGGATTCAGTATAAAATAAAGTACTTTGTATGTTCCTTTGTAACCCATGTTCGGTGTGTTTCCTTTTGGGGTACTGAGCCTCGATATTTTGATTTTGTTTTCACAGTGGCTGCCGGGACATCTGATTGGAACCCAACTGGCCATCTGACCAGGGCAGACATACCAGATGGCCCACGTTGCTGCTGGCCGGGCTGACTCCTACATTTGTCTATGGTCAGGTTCCATTAATAAATCATGTGGAATTGTCTCCCTGTGTGGGTTCCATTAGTTGGTATAGAAGTGTCTCCATTCGGGTGGCTCTGCGGTGCAGGCACTAGACACTTCCTCTGCAGCCAGACCACCGGGGCAGTCGGACCAGATGGCCCGAGTTGCCTCTGGCCCAGCTGATTCCTACATTTGTCTCTGGTTAGGTTTCATAAACCCACACTTTATTGGGGTTAATAGTCAGAGTGTAATTGTCTCCCTGTGGGGCAGCTCTGTGGGGCAGCTCTGTGGGGCAGGCAGCAGATGCCTCCTCTGCACCCAGAACGCTGGGCAGTTGAACCAGATAGCCTGAGTTGTAGCTGACCCAGCTGACTCCTACATTTGTTTCCGGTCAGGTTCCCTTGGCCCCTGTGCTAAATAGTCAGTGTGGAAGTGTCTCCCTTTTGGGCAGCTCTGTGGCGCATGTGGCAGATGCCTCCTCTGCCCCGTACCGATGCAAGGAACAGAGTCCGGGCCTTGGTTGCCAGTGACGGCTTAGTACACAGATGCTCTTTCCGAGGGCTATTTCCGAGGGCGGTACTTCTGCCAAATGCATACATGGATGCCGGAAACAGAAATTCCTGCCACTTTCCAACTAAAATTTTAGCAGAAATACTGCCGAGCACCACAATTAAACCAACATACAGAAATTCTGACAAACTCATAATGAGGTTACCTGGCCTCATTACGAGTACAGAGGTAAGTGAAAGTAATGGAATGAATGCCACTGTGGGGTCCCCCTAACTACACATGGGTATAGGCTCTTACCACGGACAAGCCAGATCTCCAGGTCAGCCGTGGCACTCTCCCTGGCCTCTGGGTAATATCACGTGTGTGAGGTCAAGTCCAAAATGGGGTTCAGGTGTCAAGTGGTGCCCGGAGCGGGCCCCTTTCCTCCACAGGCCTAGGACCACTTATAGAAGCCAGGCCCTTAGTTCCATGGTATTGGAGGGTCAGTTCTGGCCCTTGAGCCAATGCTGCCCATGTGTGATCAAGTCAAAAACATGGTGAAGGTGTCAAGGGGCCCCCAAGCAGGCCCCTTTCCTCCATGGGGCTAGAACCCATTTAAGCACATGTACCTGAGTTCTATGGCATTCGTGGGTTAGCCCCGGTCCTCTGGCAAGTGTCTGCTCTGTATGATCATGTCCGAAATGGGGTGCTTGACCCATACAGGTGTAGAGATGCTTGTAGTGGCCAGCCCTGAGTTCCATAGCATTTCTGGTTGGTCCTATTCCTCCAGTAGGTGTCACCCATGTGTGACCAATTCCAAAATTGATTGCTGCTGTGAAGGGGTGCCCCGAGCATGCACCTTACCTCCACAGGGTTAGTGGCGCTCATAGTGTCCAGCCTTGAGTTCCATGGCATTTGTGGGTTAGTTCTGGTCTCTGTGCAAAAGTCACTCATGTGTGGCCAAGTACCCAAGCACAGCTGCAGTTGTAGGGAGCCCTGGTAAGGTCACTGTCCCTCCTTAAAGGGAAAAGCTCTAAGGTGGAGGGAAAAGTTCTAGCATGGCTGGGCCAGAGATCCAGGATGGCTTGGGGTGCACACCTTCCTCATGAAGGTATTGTAAGCGAGGAAGGGTCATTTGGGCCCCCCTACATGCCAGGGGCAGTGTACGTTATGCTCATTCAATGGTTGGAAACGTACCCTTGGCCGAGCCTCGATGACGGGTGCAAGGTAGCCACTGAATGACACATATCCAATGCCTCTCCAGGATCCTAGAGACTCCATTTTGTATTGACCACAACTCCATCTTTAACTAGGCCGCGCATGAAACCATCAGTGGCAAGCCTGCATCTCTCCCCTGTCCAGTGTCATGCACGGCCAGCCCAGCAACCCCCACCTCCTCCCCACTGTCTGCGCTGTGTCTGTCCTGTTCTCACGGAAGCTTTGGCATGAAATGTGGCAAGCTGACACTGTATTACACCTTTGGTCAAAAAGGCCGGCCTGGATCCAAAAGACGCAGGTAACGTATGCCCAATCACAAGCTCTAATTTCAAACTGAAGATTCTTGACAAGATAGCAACCAATCCACTCCAGAAGCACATTGAAGCCCAGGGAACTCTTCACGAGCAGCAATCAGGTTTCCAGGCGGCTCACAGTACTGAAACCACTATGTTAGATATACAGAATCATATGCTTGTAATAGAGGCAAAGCAGGGATCTTAATGCTGCTTCATCTTAGTGCAGCGTTTGACCTGGTGGATCACCCGTTACCGCAAAATGCTCTGGATAAAATAGCAGGCTGTTCTCCGGCTGCATTATCATGGCTTTCATCATTCCTCAAGGACTGGCGAGCCAGAATATACTGGCAGATACATTCTCAGAGGCTGCATCTGTTATCTTTGGAGTCCACCAGGGAGCAAGCCTATCCCCACTGCTATTTAATCTCAACATGAGAAGTCTATGTGATTTATTGGAAAGCGTCTGCGTATTCTTTACAAACTACGCTGACGATACTCAGCTAATTGTCGAACTAGAAGGTGACTATCTTATGGATAGTGAAAAAATTGCAAAAGTCTATCACATCATAGACCACTGGATGCAACAACATTGGATGTGTCTGAATAATACTAAAACGGAGCTTATGATTTTTGGAACACGCCAGACAAGTGCCAAACTAGGCAATATATAAAAAGTATTTGTCTTTAAAGAGGCACACATCCCTTTAATTACCCAAGTTAAAATGCTCAGGATGATGGTTGAATCCCACAGTAGGGTCAGAGGTACAGGTTAAGTAACTTTACAAGAACAATGCCTACTTCCTGCGCCTACTGAGAGCTATCAGACCATTCCTTAGCGAGGAAAATACGGCCACCATCGCCAGGGTGATTATCTTGTCACAACTAGACTATTGCAATGCCCTGTTGGTCAGAGCTACAAAGAGGGAAATTGAGAGATGACAAGTAATGGAAAATGATGTGGTTCATATAGTAAAGGGGATTAAGAACAGAGAGCACATAACGGCAGATAGAAAATCCTTACACTGGCTTAGAATTGAGGATAGAGTTAAATTTAAGTTAATGTCAATAGTTCATAGGTGCCTTTTTGGCGATGCATCTATTTACTTTAAAAAACAATTCTCAAGATACACCCCCGGCGACATCTAAGATCAGCTAATCAGGGACAGCTCAATGTGCCGTGTTTTAACCATGCTGCTGGCCTTGGCAGATCTTTTCCAGTGCAGCCAGCGCCACATTGGAACAAGCTGCCCTTCACCCTCCGGCTTTAGGAAAACTACCAGACTTTTAGGAAACTGTTGAAAACTCATTTGTTCAAGTGAGTTGCTTAATTTGACAAATAGTCTGCTAGTATATTTATAAACTGTTTGTAGTCGGTCCCTCTGTTGTCTTTGTTCTGTTGTGTTACTGCACCCTGATGCCTGCAGGCTTCAGGCGCGATACAAGCATGTAAACATAAACAACATGAATCTCTCTTCTTCCTCTGAGATCACTGCCCTGTGTGTGACAGGGCCAGAGCCAGGCTCAATGAAACCATCTCTCTCCACAAACCTGCCCCTGCTCCAACAACCCCCACCTTAAGAAGTTACTGTCTGCATGAACCTTAAAACACTTCACTCCTTTGATGTAGCAGGAGTAAGACCCCTGCCCATGGACCACTCTTGATTGCCTCCATATAACTAATCTTGAGCAAACATATATTCTCCATACACTAACAAATTTCGACACCCCGGTTTGATCCTCAAGGCATTTGATATATGTACCCCGACAGTACCCGCCAAGATAAGGCACCTGGACCACCGCACCTCTGCCCCACTTTGGCACAAGTCAAGAGTGCAAACCTACTGCAACAATTTGTAGACGACAATGTGTTGTGATGAATCTTAAATGTCTTATTAAATCTTGCATGCCAATGATTACTGTGAAACTTAGCTTAGTCAGAGTTGTAGCTGTGTGGACACAGCGTGATCCTTTGCCCCTCCCCGATGAGCCCAGATGCCCCACACGCCTCAAGAAGCACCAAGTTCAACCTCAGCCAATCCAGCACCAGTACCAGTAAACATTGTATACCGTCTTCTCTTATTGAACCAATGAAATGTATTTGTGTAACACGTATAGCACACGTCATAGATGACATGTTTTTGACATAAAATGTGAATTTTTTGTATGATGGACAATGCACTCTCGAAGTAGCAGAGTCCTCTGCCTGCCCCAACTTATGTTTATATAAATAATACCTTTTACTCACTTGAAATCTCTCCTGTCTCATTCCCTACTGGGGTGTGTGCATTGGTGTCCATGTATTCTATTGTTTTACTGTACCTGTGGGGATAGAGCACTTTCAGTTTTCACCAGTCTCCTCCATATTCCTCCTAAAACCTCTTCCTCAAACAATTCACTAATTTCTTCCTTAAATCCCTGTGACTTCTCCCAGATCTTCACTATTCTCCATCTCCTGAATCTCTCATGACATCTTTGTTAGATGTTTACTATCTTCTGATTCTGACCAACATCCTCCCTAGCTCTTCCATTTGCCTCTTAATCGGTCCCAACATCATCCTCAGTAACTACAGACATATCCTTAGTAGTTCTAGCAACCTCCACTTTAAGCTATCCCTGCTTCCCTACTCTTCTATGATGTCTCCCCCTCTGACCTCCAACCTCCTATACTCCCAACTCCTGCTTCAACCTCCTTCTCCAACGCCACCCGTACTCATTTTTCCAGCTCCTTCTGTAAAAACTGACTTACAAGCACTGCCTGCCATTCTGAGCCTCAGAGTATTTATAACCATGTACTCCTTGCTCCTAAGTGAGGTTTGAGTACTGCATATATGTTTTGGAATTGGCAAAGATCTGGATTGGTTTCCACTTATGATCTTAGATGGGCTTACCGTGGATTGTACTGGCCAGACTGAGCCATTATTTGGGTTTATGCCATATTGAAATCCAAATCCCATGTCATATTTCTGGGCAGAGCTCTGATTGCTGTGGAAACTGTCCTTTGGTAATATTTTTAACCCCTCTGAATGTGAAAGGAATGGTTTGTTAGGGAAAATTGCAACTTTATATCACCCATAAAGGAAGAATCAGAAGTTATACAATGGTTTGGCAGTTGTTTAACATTCATGGGTTGAAATGCTTCTTAAAAACCGTGAGCTGGCAGCGTAGCCTCATTATGAAAGGTAACTCAGGACTTGGAAGAATCTCTCTGGGCCTTTGAAGTGGGTTATTTTTATTGCAGGATCTTTGGCAGCTGTAACAGTGTGGGGATTTAATATGTCTTTTCTGTATAGGTGACTGTTGATGTTTTTCTTCTCAGGTATCTCTGGTTTGGAAAGTGGGGGCATCAATATCACAGGAGTATAGCTCAGGGGCAATGTGCTTGACTTGGAAGCAAGACGACACAGAACAACCCAGGTTCGATCCCTGGGTCTGCGCTTAGAAACCTCTGGCTATTAAACACGTTATATATAACCTATCATATCATATCAATGTCTTCAACAGGGCAACAGAGGGTACAAAATAAGTCATCATGTACCTCTCCCTGAGGATAGAGCTGGAGAAGCTGAGTGAATGAATTCTGGGGCACCCCAGGTGATATAGTAAGCTCACTTAAAAGGGCCAGCACCCTGAGTAAGATTGTCCTTGTGACTGTTCTGTGCCATGAGACCTCTTGAGCGGTGGCGACCCTGGGTATCTTCTGGGTAATCCTTCTAAAGGTTCCCATAACCCCCATAACCAAGTAGGGGACTTTGTACCTCTCCTTCTCATCTCTGCCTCTTCACAACCTCTCCCCTCATCTCTTCTTCACACTCCCTAATTCCAATTCTCCTCCTACCCTCTTCAGTACTAAACACTTCGCCCCACAAGCCCCCTCCAAAACGCCACATCAAACTTTCCCCAATCTTGCTTCTTCCATTCTCCTCTCCCTCCTATGAATGTTCAACCCTATTCTGCTCCCCTTTATGCTGTCCTCCACCATCTATACCACTATGTGCAAACCTTCGCTCACATTATCTCCCCCTTACAACTCTCTTCCTACTCATCCCACTCCTCCATCCCCACCTCTCCTATTGTGTCTCCCACTCAAGTTATATATTCTCCCATTCATGTGCAATACTTTCCCCTTGTCCTTCCAGCCACCCTACTCATTCTGTCTTCCTCGCATACCTATTTCCCCATCTTTCCCTACTCTATTTAGCTGTCTTGACACCCCCACTTTCTTTTTACTCATCAAATCTCCTTGTTGACATCCCAACCCTCTCCCACATACTGTGCACACCTCTTGCACCCTGCCTTCCATCTCCTTTCATATTTCTTCACCCAGTTTCCCTCTCACCTGTCTTCACACTTTCCCCACTGGGACCGCCTACGTGTCTGCCCGACTATATATTCAACCACTCCAATGTACCCCATTAATCCGCTATGCCCCTGTTTCTACTAACCTCCCATCTTCTCCCCACCCTCTCCCCTCCCTCTCAACCTCCTTCTCCTCCTCTTCTCCATTCTTAAGCATTCTTCTCTTTCTATCCTCTCCTAGAACCTCTTCTCCCTAAATTTCTATTCTCATCTCTTTGTCATCTCAATCTCATCTCTCTTTTCCAACCTCACCCTCCCCATCCCCTCTCCTCCCTTTTGGTCTTATCTGTTCTCTTGTCTCTGTTCCCTTATTCTCTTGTCTCCCCACTCATATACTTTCTTCTCCTCATTCCCTTTACATTGCATCCATTTTCACTCAACTCACCCATT
This sequence comes from Ambystoma mexicanum, assembly GCF_040938575.1. Taxonomy (NCBI): domain Eukaryota; kingdom Metazoa; phylum Chordata; class Amphibia; order Caudata; family Ambystomatidae; genus Ambystoma; species Ambystoma mexicanum. Next base: position 318,728,659 of record NC_090937.1, on the reverse strand, counting down.
CCTGCCACGTCAACACTCATCAGTCTTCAGCCTTCTCCCTGTCCATATCTCATCTCATTACTCATGCTCACTCTTCAACATTCTGCTAATCACTCTCAACACCCTCTACTTACCCCTTCTGTTCCACCTTCCCTTGCCTCCTGCTCCTATCCTCTCCTGTCTTTCTCTAGCTCCTCTTTTGACCCATTTTCCCTCCCCTTTGTTTCCCCTGCTTCCCCAGTCAAACTGATCATCCTTCTCTTTTATTTACCTTCTCCTATCCCGCACCCTCTCTTCTAAATGCCCCTCACCTCTCTGATCTCCTTCCCATCAGCTGCCTCTCCCATCTGCCCTCACCTTTACCCTCTCTTAGTGGAGGAAAATGGGGCAAGTGGAAGGGGAAGAAGTTGCCAGGGAACCAGAGAAGCGAGAGATATAGAGAAAGAAGGTAGAGAGGAGAAAGAACAGGACAGTAAAAAGGTGGTGGAGTGATAAGGGCGACCTGCAGTGTTGGTAGATAGTGGATGAAGTAGTTCGAGAAAATAGGGGGAATATGGACATAGTCAGGGAAGAGTGAAATTGAGGATCCTGCCGACCTCATGAAGAAGTCATAACATTCTCAAATCAGGTAGCTATTGATGAGGGTTTTAAAACAATCTCCTGCACGTATTTCAGAGATGACCACAGTTAATTAAGAAGTCAGGGGACTGTGTAGGGTACAAGACAGGGCAGTAAAGGCTGGCAGTAACAAGGGTTACTTGCCAATGTTTCCGTTTTACTCCCACCTCTCAGATCTCTGATTGAATTGAAGAAAGAATTTTCCTTTTTCAAATGTTATTTACTTGCCCTTCCCTCGAGTATGTTTTTAATTCAGCTAAGGCATTAAACTAGTATAGAGAGAGCACTCTAGCTGGACAATCTTTGGGCTTCGGGATCTCCTGTGGTGGATTTTGACCTGTGGAGACCTTACAGCCGTGAACCTTTAAAGGGATGCTCTTGACTTAAATAACAGTTTCTATTTATATTTCAGGAGCACAGTTGAGTAATCAGAAAATGACCTAAAACATCTAGTGCTACTTCATCAAACAATGAAGAAAGAGAAAAGCATAAGAAAACCACATAGCAATGACAATAACAGACATGTACCCTCACAGAGCGAAATACAGAGATGCTGCACCAACTAGAGTAATAGATGTAAATGTGAAGTGTGTGGAGAGGCAGGGGAAGGTCCGATGGGTGCACAGTCTGGATGATAGTATAAAGATTTGGAATAAGGGAAATAGAAATAGAAGCTATCTTACTAATGGAAGAGGGAACGAGAGAAGGTGAAGGTAATTTGTTTATTAAGAAAGATGGAGATGAGGTAGAAGTTACATTTATGTATTTGTTTATTTATTTATTTATTTATTTATTTATACATTTGTAAGGGCGCACTAAACCTATGGGCATCAAGGGGCTAGATGCGAGGTTCTAGATGGTGTGAAGAACAGAGTATTAATGTCATCATGGTTGGCTCAGGGAGGCATGTTGAGGGGGATTGGGAGAGAGTGTTTTTTGGGATTGGATTGGAGGCAGGAGAGGGAAAAGGGAAGAGGGGGGAAAGGGGCATGTGTTGGAGAATGGGTAAAATGGGTGGTGAGCGAGGGAGTAGAGGAGAAAGAGTACATAAGAAGAAATTAGGAAGCTGAGCGGGAGCTGAGGGGGAGGATGGACATGACATGAGGAGAGGAGTAGAAAGGTGAAGGAGGTAGAGTGTTAATATGCAAATGAAAGAATAGATTACACAAAACATGAGGGTTTCTGCCATTTTAATGTTGTTTTTGTTGCCATGATGTTTTAGTGCCTCTGGTATCACACAAAACAAAGGACAGTTAAGGTTTTTCGTACTGCCAACATTCTCTTTCAAACTATTATTGAGTACCCTAACAATCATACTGGCTGGAAGAACACTCTTTCCCTTTGTGATGTCAGTTGCCCTAGGTAACGTTGTTGCAATGCCTATCTAAAAGGGATAGGCAAAAGGGAAACTGACCTTAATGCTACGATGAGTTGATTACAGCATGTAGTTATTGGCTATACAAATAGTCATAAAAGACAGTTTGGGATAGTTATTCCCATACCTTATTCATCGGGTGGTCTAACAGTTCACGTGGGACTACATTTCTAGAGAACAGTTTATTCATCCTCCATGACGTGTGCTTGATCCATCCGATGATGTACGTTATAAAAACAAGATGGAGAGAGAACGGCTGATATATATTGTCTCTCTGCTTGGATGTTGTACTTGAGGACTGTGCAGATCTATTTCTTAATTGGTACTTATTCCAATAGATCATATTTGTCACTCTTACATGTTCTCAAACTAATTTCAGAGAGATACGGTAGATGCAACTAAGACTAGATATCTTGAGATGTAGGTAACATTCTATATACTTGTTGATTTCTCTCCGTGTCTCTTTTAGTTCTGACACATCTAAAAAAAAGTCTGGCCAGCCGGTTTCAATGACATCTTTTTCATATGTCATCTCATCAGGACCGATTCCTTAAGCTTGTGACAATCAATCAGTTCGCCCATCAGATTCGGCACGTTTCCCAGCGTACTCTGTGGGACAGAAATGGAAAAGTCAATGGTGACTTCTTGTGGACCGTATGAGGTCGGGACACTTATTATTTTACATATGCTGCTTGAATTTGGTAAGTTAATGTAAGGCGTACAAGGACATTTTTGGAGGGTGCCCCCTCCCCCAGATTGTATCCTCTTGAGTGGAGTTTCAAAATACATATGGTAGGCAGAAATCACATTCTCTTGGGTTACCTGGTATTTGCTCTGTTCAGACGTTGATGAAATATGCGTCGGACAGAGTACTTCTTGTGTATAGGTGCTGGTTTTCGCTCTAGTTATGAGCAGGATCATGTCACTCTTTCATGGGGTGATGCTGTGGAGAGACAGAAAAAGATAGTAGTCTCTGCAATCTCCCGTAGTCTAAATTACACTTCTCACGACACTTGTTTACTGACAAGCTGCTATGGAACATTGTTCTTATACCTGTATGCACTATGTGGCCTTCCGGGCCATCTATGCATCCCACTGTTTAAAGACAGTGAGTTGGTATTCTACAGTTGTCTGCAGCCCCTGTTAGGTGTGCCATACCAGATTATCTACCCACGGAGGCAACCACATGTGTGTCCGTGTGATCTAGGGACCACAGGGGTGTGCAATTTGGTGGGGCAGCATTTTATTCACTCCTCGCATAGACAAGGGCTAAGTTGGTAGTTTACATAAAGACGCGGCTTACCTAGTTCTCCTCTGCCTAGTGGCAAGTCTGCAGGAAGGCTCCAAGGAGGAATCTCACGCTGCTTGTATCGAGAAAGGGCTCGTCATGGCAACCATGGTGTATTTATGTCCTGACAGTGCCGTACCTTTACGTAGCGGTGGCCATTTTGGAGTGGCCCGTGGTTTCAGATTTGCACTGCCATTTTTCAATGGGCGTACTTGATTCAGGAGAAATGATGCTAATGCCTATTGTCTCTATTTTGTCTATATCCGCTGATGATCTAATCCCTTGCATCTAAAAAAGATGATTTATGGTCTTTAGGAGAATTGAATCAATCATATATAGTTGGACATATCAATCTCTCAAACTCACTAATGAGGCCACCTGTCGTTAGTATTGATCCATAGCTTAGGCACTATTCATTGTACTACATGTCATATGCATTTTGTATCAAAGTTTTATGCATTGTTCCTTCTCCTATAATGCATTATCCTAGAGATAGTGTTATTTCATCAGAGCTAAATTGCTCCATTGGATCTCTTCATTTAAACCATTGCTCACTGTGTTTAAATGAAAAATCCACTGCTGTTCTTTTTTTTTAAAAGCAGATTATGATAATTCCCTCCTCTGCGGAGGGTGTGATCTTTTACAAGACTGTCCACTTGAAGTCATCTCCAGTATGTTTGTGCAGATTGAAGTGTGCCACCAGTGGTGCAGTGAGTTTTTTGGTCCTGATACAGGACTTCTGCTCTATGAGCCTGGTCTTAACAGTTTGTGCTGTCATACCAATATACTTTAAATTACAGAGGCATGTGATCAAATAAATAACACCCTTGCTATTACAATTACTGAGCTTCCTTTGCTCCCACGGTGTGTCCCAACCTTTATCTATTGATTTACTCCTAGTTGTTTGCTTACACATTACTTAAGAGCCACATGGTGAATGGCCACTAGATGCAGCGGTACCCAAGATGGTACTGTGATCTGCATCATGTTTGGGTTCTTCAAAGATGATGCAAAGATTCTACCAATCTGTCCCGGATGTTTTGTCTGCGTTTAATAGTGAAAGTACGGTGGGGTAGTTCAGTGGTGCCTGTATTCAAGAATGGCCACACATTTTTGATTTCTCTTTTCAATGTGTTGAAGAATGGGGAGTAGCTCAAAACAGCAGTGATGTTGTCAACTTGAGGATTTTTTTCATGTTGCTGTAGGGTGATATCACGTAGGATATTCCTAGCCCTCTTGTGTGTACTCCAAACCACCTTCCTAGGATATGCCCTAGAGAGCAGCTGGGATTTTAATTCATCTGACCCTGTGTTGAAGTCTGTGATTTCAGTACATGTCCACCTGTATAGAAGAAACTGACCAAAGGGCAGATTGTCGTGTAAAGCACGTGGATGATAAATAGTCTAGTTAAGGACTGCCTTATGGTCAGTTTGTTTTTTCATAGACTTTGGGGATGGGAGAACCTTCCTGTACTGAGATGTGAAGTTCCAGGAAGTGTGTCTCAGTTTTGTTGTAGTCTATTGAGAATTTTAAATGTGGGCTACAGTAATTAATCCATTGATGGAAAGATCTAGATCAGTCTTACTGCCCTCGAAAATCAGGAAGATATTGTCAATGTATCTCTGCCACACCTTAATCTTATTCAGATATGGGTTGGTGGCAGAGTATACATTTTCTTTCTCAAAATGTTCCACAAACAAATATGCAAAGCAGGGGCAAAAGTCGCACCCATAGCCGTGCCAGAAATGTGTTGATAAAATTAATTGTTGAACAAGAAAAAATTCTTTGTTAGGGCTAGTTCTGTAAGTGCAGTAATGAATCCTGCATGTCCTTGTGTTATATTTGGGTCCTGCTCCAGATGTCTCCTCACCATCTCCACAGTTTTCATTTGTGGAATACTGGTATGAAGGGACTCCACTTCCATCATTACCAACCACTGGAAGTTGGCATCGAAAGAGAGAGTTCCCACTAGAATGAGCATGGCCGTGGAATCCTTCACAAAATACTTCATTTTTGGTATGCCATCTCACAGGAATCTCTCCACGTATTGTGACAGAGGTTCGAGGATCGATTGAATCCCCGAGACAATTGGTCTTCCAGGTATTGGCAAACTACCCCTTATGCACTTTTGGTAGACCATAGAAAACAGGTAATCGTGGATGTGGAGGTGTTAGAAAAGCTGCTTCTTGTGCCGTGGCCATATATTCAGATAGTGCTTCCTCTACTATTGGGGCAATTAGCCCTCGAATAATGGGTGTCGGATCTGTAGGTAGTAATATGTAACTTTTTTCATCGTGTAGGAGGGTATTCGCCATTTTATTATAATCGTCACGTTCCATGATCACTGTAACTCCTACTTTGTCGGTGGTTTTTATGATTATTTTGTCATTTGATGCCAGGTTGTTAAGTGCCTGCAGTTGCTCTTTAGTGCAGTTATTATTGATGAAGGGTAGGCAATCTTCTAATTCTTCCAATTTGTTCATAAGTGCCTGTTCAAAGGTGGCTGATCCAGACATGTTGCTTTGTGGTGGTGGTATGAATTGTGATGGAGGGCCTAAGCCTTATCCTTTCTAAATCTTATCCTTTCTAAGACTTATTCTGGTGTACACTAGGCCTCGGGTTGAGGCACTGCCAAAATACTGAATCAGGCTACTGCCCTCTAGTGAAGTCTTAGGAGTGCAGAGTTTGTGGCACAAACAATACAATAAATGACTTCTCACCTGCCATCAGATAGCAATCTGTGTGCACTCAAATGGAGTAGGTGAGCAGATGCTCTGCAAACATATCTCTGATCTCTGGGTTGGAGGCTATGCTGGGAGTTAAAGGGTGTACGGCATCAAGGGGACTCAGAGAAGAGTAAGTGAATGCATATTTTGACTGAAATACAGTGTTCTTCATATTTTTCTTTTTTTTATTATTGCTTGTGAATTGGTATTGTTTATGAGTTGACAACATAGCTGGGGAAAGCTCCTCTAAAAGAGGATAGACAACATTATACAATATTGCATGTGTATTAATTAAGTGTTGAGGTGAATCTCCCCTGATGCAAGGAAAGATGGCATCATAAAGTGATGCTGAGTACTGAATTAATGTGGAGAAGCGCCTCTTAAAGCCAGAAACGACAGTGCTGTATAATAATAATACATGGTCCAGTGAGAATTCAAGGGAACTTGAGGAGGGTTGAGCACCCTTGCATTGATGTAACGAGTCAGAGGATGCATGTTCAACATTGTGTCAAGAAATGTGTTTTATTGCAGGTATTGTTAATATATATGAAGTGGCAGCAAGTGGTGTGAGAAGTGGTCCACAGCGGAGCTATGCATTATGAGTGCGGAGGATTTCTAACATCTTTTCTTTGTAGGCAGGCACATTACTCTACAGCATTTGCAAAGAGGTTTTAAAACCCTGATGCCATGTGGAGCATGGGGCGGCAAGTGGTGTAAGAAGTGGACTGCAGTGGTCATTGCTTTACTATGCCCACCATGTGTAAAACGTATCAGCTGCGGAGTACGGTACAATCAGCTTGTTATCGAGCACTCACTTCATAACAAGCTGATTTAGAAAAATAAAATAGTTAATTGCAGCCCAAATACGTAGCTGATGGTATTATTCTCAGTGTTAATGGAAATAAAAGTTTGAATTTTAAATCCAAAGGTAAAATTAAGGCGTATTTAAAACCTACGTTTCAAAACGAGGCTGATAAAAATGTGATGAAAGACACAGTTACTGCAAGTTCTATTCTAGTGTTGACACAGGCCAATTTGTCTGCTTTGGACCTCGTAGACAATAATAATGTGCTTTTAAACCTTTGTTTGAACCTTCAAAAAGAATCTGGTAACAGGCCTGAACTCGAGATGATAACAGAATAGGCCGGTGTTTCTGGTTAGAGCAATGCTTCTGTTCCTGCTACGCTTGAAAATCGTTTGAGATCTCCTGACTTAGAAAGAATTGCAGAAAGTGTTTACTCCTCCGCACTGGCACACAGTATTCGTTTTCGTCAACTGGATCCTCAGACGATGATTCGCAATCCAAGGCAGACATGTTTGTTAGAAAAACAATGGGGCACCAAACACCTTACCAAGAAGATACAAATATTTCTCACACAAGCTAATTATAATATCCCTATTAAATCGTAAGGTTTTGTCATATAACTTTATTGCCCACAACTACCAGCGATGCTGGTCTTATAGTAAAAATGTATATTTTATCATTTTTACATTGTCTACACCATGGAGCCTACCCAGATGCCAAATGTGCAGTTTGTAGCATGTTGGGATGTATGCAGAAAATTTTGAACAGACACACACACATATCCACATATGGCAGGGGTAAGCATGGCAGACCGCGTAAAAAACAAAACATTAGAAAAATGTATACTTTTTACATTGTCTACACCATGTAACCTACCAGCATGCCAAATGTCATGTGTGTAGCATGCTGGGAAGTATGCTGAACCTTTCGAACAGGCACACACACATATCTACAAATGTCCATTTTATTATATGACGGTGGTAGGCTGCACTATTATTAAGGTGAGTCGGACTCCCTTTAGAACCCATCAAAATTCTATTGTTAATAACTTTAGAATAGAGTAACATATTTGACCGAAATTTAAAAAATGATTAAGGACTCGTGCCCACCCTCCCTTTGCCCAGACTGCAAAGTTTTGTAAAGATTTGTTAAAAAATAAAAAATAATTATTAAGAAAACAAAAGTGTGGCCTACTTCCAATTAATTTCCCCGTGGACATACAAGGTCAATTCTTGCCAAAGCGCACAGCCCAAATCGCTGTACGGTTTCGGACCAGGTCCAAAACAACTTGGGCATGAAGCATTGACTCGCAACCCATGCACAGTTTGGGGTTATTCCTTGAACTCATTTTTTAAATATTTGGCAGAGAAGGGGGTGCCCCCTTCTAAAAATAGATAGCTATATCTCAGGGATTTACCACAAACCGTGTGTTTTTAGAAATGAAAAAGCCGCGATCTTCTGTTTCTCTCGATGCGAGAGACTACAGCGGCCATAGCCGAGAATATGTTCCATGTGATAATATCGCCGCAAAAATATTGCCGTACAAAAATGTTGCCATATTTTTCCGGCCATATTACCCCATGGAACCTGCGGGGGACACCCCCCCAACCCCTATATATTTTAAAAGGGAGCGGGGGACACCCCTGCAATCCCCCATCCAGTTACCCCATAAATTATCCCCACCAAAAATATCTCCTATGGCCGTTCCCGACGACCATATGTACGGCGATATTTTTGGTGGCGATAATATTACCTGATACCGAAAATGAAGCACAGGAAAAAAAGCTATTTGCATGTCAAAGAACATGCAAATGCCATCAGGCTAGAGGCGGGGAGTGGTTAGAGGGCACCAAGTGAATCTGTGGCCTGAGTTTGCAACGCATAGCTTTCTGTAGCCTTTGGCTATAGCCTCTAATAGCAGACATCTCAGAGCAAAGTGTGACACAGAAAAAATCTGGTCTTGTGGGGGGAAAGGGATAGGGCAGGGGAGAAGAGGAGGTGGTCTGGAACAGATGATGGGGCACTTGGTGAAGGCCTGGGGGGGGGAGAAAGCTTCCACACCCATTGTTCTGATACTCACGGCTATACAGCACTACAGATAGCCTAGGGTATGTGAAGTTCAGTACCTGCGGTTACAGTCTTTTTTTTTGTTAAAGATATTTTTGCAGCTATCATGATGCTGGGGGTGAAAAATCACTGACCCTGGCAAATGACACAACTGCCAGCCAGGTTTCCTATCCATGCAGTAACCAGGACAGATCCTGCTTAGCTTAAAAGTGAGAGATGGACCAGCCTGCTCAGGCCATGCTGCCCAATAAATGGGTTTATCGTAGATGACCACTTAGAGAAACGGACTGTGCCTTTCCTTTTTTTGATACTAAGCAGTGTCAGTCCTGGTTACTGCATGATTGGGCTAACAAATCTGTATCCAAATTATGTATTTATTTTAAACCGTGCCACTGTCAGTCCTTGTAAGTTTTTCACTAAAAGACAATTATTTGCCTTTTTCTTTATTGCATTCTGGTATTTGTAGTCTCCCAGTCAATACTAATAAAACATACATAGATATGTTTACAGCAGCAGTGGATTTCACCTCCCAGCAGTAACTGAGAGAAACCCTGCTTAACTTCAAACCGAAGAAGGGGTCAGCCCCCTAAGGCCATGCTGCCTAATAAATGAATCCTCCTTAAAAGACCAATTAGACAAAAATGGCCTAAGGCGGCTGTGTCCTTCCTTGCTCTGAAACTAAGCAGCCTCGGTTCTGGTTACTGCATCGATAGGCGACAATCCTCATTCATGAATGATGTATCATTTCCTAGTTTTCAATATCTCATAGCACACAGCATCCACATTTTGTTTTTAAAACCATTCTACTATCAGTCCTTGAAAGCTTTGCACTCAGAGTGTATTTTTTTGCCTTTTGTTGAATTGCATTCTGGTCTTTGTAGTCTCACAGTCAGGATTGGGGGACTAATGCCACAATTGTATGATTTTTTCCTAATAAATTTGTATAAGGATTTATATATTTGAGTGACACTATGGTATGTGTACTTTGCAAGTTAGCTCTATAAAGCAGAGCATTGTTGAAAGCCAGAAATGGGGGTGATGAGGGGAAATGATGAGAGGCTAAGTAAGTCATGAGTATTTGCCCATGATGTGGCAAGAGAGTTTGCAATCATGGACACTGGTGCAGTTATTTTCCGCTGATTGTGGGTGCTTTTCAGGGCACCAGTAAAGGAAACATGTGGCCGGACAGCGTAACTTTTTTTCAGAGGGCGGACGCAAACCCTTGCATTTTTGCATACCAGGATGTTACTAAGGTTGTCATGACGCTTACCCACAAGACCACAAGTACTTTTTTCGTATTGGGATTTTGTTTTCCATAGAAAATTTCAATACAGATTGCTGGGTTTAAATGTTGAGCACCTTTTATACTTTGCCAGCATATTATTTGAATATTTTCAGGTTATTTTTCTGGTGTTCATTATTCTTTTTAAAAGTCCAAAGCTATTTTGTCTTGTGCACTTTCTTCTAAGGAGAAGGACAATTCAACTACATTTTTATATTTCACTTTAAAATATATGGTCACTTACCGTGCGTATATTCATGGGTGCCAGCTTTTGATTTTTGATATGGGGCAAAAGTACCTGGGCATATGGCATTCTTGCAGCTGATCATTGTTTACCCTTTTCTGTGCTGCTTAGATGCTGTTAGTTGGGATTGTGCGATGTATCACAACAGTCACCAGGAGACCAACCATAAAACAAGGGGCTTGTAGCATGCTGCTTAACCAAAATGTGTGATCCTCAGTAAATAAGGTAATCTCACTCAGCAATCACTAAACACATTGTGAATTCTCAAAGCCTGCAGTCTCGTATGTATAATTTAAAAGAAATAGATATGTTCACAGCTATAGTGGGTTTACCACCCATGCAGTAACTGGGAATGACCCTGCTTAGTTTTAAAGGGAAGAAGAGGACAGCCCCCTCAGGGCATGTTGCCTAATAAATGAGATCAACTGATAAGACTACTAGAGCAGCATGGCCTGAGGGGGCTGAATCCCTCCACATTTTGAAACTAAGCAGGGTTGGTCCCGGTTACTGCATGGATGGCAGACGGCTCACAGTCCTGAATGCCATGTGTTTTCCTAGTTTTAAATATCTCATAACACACAGCATCTGCATTATTGCCGTGCTACTGTCAGTCCTTGAAGGTTTAGCACTCAGAGACACTTGTTTTGGCTTTTACTGAATTGCATTCTGGTATTTGTAGTATCCCAGTCAAGATGGGCAGGCAGAATAATGCCACCTTTGTGCAGTTTTGCCTAATATAGTTCTATAAGGATTTATATATTTGATTGACACAATGTTATGTGTAATTTTCAAGTTATCTTTATAAAGCAGAGTATTGGTGAAAGCCAGACATGGGGGTTAGGAGGGGAAATGATGAGAGGGAAAGTAAGTCATGGGTTTGTGCCCACAATGTGCAAGAGAGTGTGCAATCCTAAACTGGACACTGGTACAGTTAATTACCCCTAATTGTGACTGTTTTCAGGGCACAAGTCAAGGACAGATGTGTGTGGGAAGCGTCATTTTTCTTCAGAGGGCGGACGCAACCCATAGGTTCTTTTTTAGGCTGGCAAGCTTGCACAAAGTATTTGGCTACCAGGATTTTACTCAGATTGTCATGTTCCCAGTGCAGACGCTTACTCACAAGACCACAAGCACTTGTATTGTATTGGGATTTCATTTTCCAGGGGATATTTCATGACAGATTGCTGGATTTAAAAACTTTGCCAGCATATTTATTGGAGCATTTCCTCTCAGGGTATTTTTCTGATGTTCATTACTTTTGTGAAAGTGCAATGCTATTTTGTCTTGCGCACTTTCGTCTAAGGAGTAGGTCTATTTAACTACATTTGTATATTTCACTGTTAGATATATGTTCATTTACTGTGCATATATTCATGGGTGCCAGCTTTTGATTTTTGCTATGAGGATAAAAGTACCTGGGCATATGTTATTCTGGAAAATGGTAATTTCTTTCCCTTTTACGTGCTGTCTAAATGCTGTTAGTTGGGGTTTTGCAGTCACCAAGAGACCGTACATAAAACAAGGGGCCCACACCCAAAAGACTAGACCGCACATGCAGTTCTGGGAACCAAAATATGTGGGGGCATCCATCTTGTCCCCATCAATGCACTAAAAGTCCAATCCCCAGTGTTATCCTATGGGAGTGAGTGAGTCTGGTGCCACAAGCGCCAAGTCTGACTCCAAGTGGGTCTTTGGAGGGATGGAGAGGCCCTTGAGGGCCATGTAGGTGATTGTGGCCTGGCTCCAGCCTGACATCTTGGAGGGCTGGGGACATGAGGGGCAGTAATCATGACAGCACTCCCCCCCAAGGCCCCTCTCAAGGTGGCTCTTCTGTCTGGTCCTGGTTTGGTTGGATGGTTTTGATGAAATCGTCTAAGCAAGCGAGGTGCATGGATGTACTAACAAGGCTCCCATGTCTTGTCTTGTGGACCATACCCCTTCTAATCTACTAAGTAGTATAATTTGGATCTGATGTACTTTGAATCTAGGATGTCCTTGACTTCGAATTCCGGCTCCCGGGTGACTACTACTGGCTGCGGTGGCATTGCTACCCAGGTCCCAGGTTGAACAGGTTTAAGGAGAGACACGTGGAACACAGGATGAATCTGCATGTTTGACGGCAAAGCTAGTCTGTCCGCCACAGAATTTATCACAGAGGTGACGGTGAATGGACCCAGGTATCTTGGACGGAAAGTTCGGGCTCCTTTAATGGACACGTGTTTAGACGCCAGCCAGACTTTGTCTCCCACTTGGTAGTTGGGGGCCTTTGCTTGGTGTTGATCAGCAAACTTCTTTTGGCAATTCTTAGCTTGAAGTAGGTGTTCAGCTGCCCTTTTAAAGGTTTGAGAAATGGTTGTGTGCAAGGTTTTGACTGCTGGCATTTCCAGGGTTGTAGGAACGTCCAGTTCAGAAGTACGTGGGTGTCTGACATACATGGTATAAAAGGGTGTCTGCCCAGTGCTTGTGTGTAGGGAATTATTATAAGCATATTCATCTAACCATAATAGGTTGAACCAGCGTCCTTCAGCTTGGTGTAACATGCAACGCAGATACTTCTCGAACATCTGATTTGTCCTCTCAGTTTCACCATCCGTTTGGGGATGGTGACTGTTGGATAGCTGGATGTCGATCTGGGTCATAGAGCAGCATGTTCTCCAAAACTGAAGGAACCCCATGGAGCCGTACAATGCCTTCAAGAAATACCTTTGCCAGAGTGGAAGCATTTGGGAGCCCCTTAAGAGGAATGAAATGTGACATTTTTTAAAATAGGTCCATGACCACAAGAATAGTGTTAAACCCTTGAATGGGTGGTAAGTTAGTAATAAAATCGAGGGACAATGTGTGCCAGGGTACTGGTGGGATTTCCAATGGTTGTAATAGCCCAGCCGATTTCTGCTGGGATGACTTGTTTTTGAGCACACACTCCACAAGATAGGATGAATTGGATAATGTCTTTACGCCATGTGGGCCACCAATAATTTCGTTTTACCTTGGCTAGGGTTTTAGCGATTCCGGGGTGGCCCTCGATCGAGGAATCATGATAACCGGACATGACTTGTTCTCGTAGTTCTTGGTTTGGAAAGAATAAACGATTCCTGAAGTAGGCCAACTGATCTTTTATCATGTAATGTCCTCCTTGTGCACTCCACGCTTGTAATTGCTCCGGACTCATCAGGTTTTGGATTTCTTCATGTAATTCTTTCTGAGTTATGGTTACTGTGATTCCTAGGAGCTTGTCACTCGGGATGATTGCTATTGGGTCACCTGTCTGATACCCTTGCTCTTCCACCATACGGGAAAGGGCATCGGCCTTCCTGTTTTTCACCCCTGGTCGAAATGTAATCATGTAGTCATATTCAGCAAAATAAAGAGCCCAACGTAGTTGTCGTGAGGATTGGGCCTTTGCTGTTTTTAGGTACTGGAGGTTCCGGTGGTCAGTTAATACGGTGATTGTGTCTCTGGCGCCCAAGACGTAGTGCCGCCATGCCTTAAAGGCTGACTTAATGGCCAGGAGTTCTTTGTCTGTGATAGCGTAATTGAGTTCAGGGGGTGTGAATTTACGCAACCAGAAGGCAACAGGGTGTAACTGGCCCGTTTTGGGGTCCTTTTGTGAAAGGAGGGCTCCCATAGACATGCTTGAGGCGGCCATTTCCACCAGGAATGGGAGGTCAGGGCGAGGGTGGCGTAAGATTGGGGCAGATGTGAATCTTGCTTTGAGTTCCTGGAAAGCCACCTCGGCTTCTGTTGTCCACTGGAACTTTTTGTTGCTTTTCCTTAGTAATGACGTGATGGGATGCATGATTTGTGAAAATCCTGGGATGAACCGGCGGTAGAAGTTTGCAAAACCCAGCATACTTTGAACCCGCTTGAATGAATTTGGGGATGGCCAGTTCAGGATAGCATCTACCTTGTGTACATCCATTCGGATTCCATTCAGGCTGAGAATAAAGCCCAGGAATTCCACCTCGGAAGACGTGGAATGAGAGCTTTTCGACCCTGGCATAGAGCTGGTGTTGACCGAGTTACTCCAATACGGATCGGATGTGTTTAACGTGTTCTTGCTTTGATGCGGAATATACTAGGATATCATTGATGTACACTAGAGCACAGACATCAATCAATTCCCGTAGGACATCGTTCATGAAGTATTGAAATGCAGAAGGCGCGTTGCAAAGGCCAAAGGGCATTACTTGATATTCGTACAAGACGTATTTGGTGCGAATAGCGGTTTTCCATTCATCCCGCTGTTTTACGCAAACAAGGTGATATGTCCCGCTCAGGTCTAGTTTTGTGTAGATTTGGGCATCTTTGACTTGATCAAGCAATTCAGGGATCAGTGGCAGGGGGTAGCAATTTTGTACAGTAATCTGGTTCAGTGTGCAATAGTCGATGCACGTTCTCAAGTCCCCCTCCTTTTTCGGTACGAAGAATAGAGGACTGGCTGCTGGAGACTTCGAGGGACGGATGAACCCGTTGGCCAGGTATTGGTCAAGATAGGCATTCAGGTTCTGGTTTTCTGGTTCAGTGAGTGCGTAAATTCGCCCACAAGGGATTTGTGCGCCGGGTATCAGGTCGATTTGGCAATCGCATGGTTTATGCGGTGGCAGGGTATTAGCCTGTTCTTTCTGAAAGACATCTTGAAAGTACTTTTATTCACTTGGTAGGGTGCCGATTGCCACAGTCGCAAGCGTGGAGGTTCTGGTGTCTATTGGTTGTTTCTCTTGGCGATAACATGTGTGGGCGCAAGTCTCGGAAAGGCCAATTCTTTTGCTCGCCAATCGATTTGAGGATTGTGAGCTACCAACCATGGCATTCCCAAAATCAACCAGAACTGTGGTGCCTTAATGAGGTCGAAAACAATAGAGTCTTGGTGTCCATCCTGGCACAATAGGGTTAAAGCTGCAGTGCATTGGGATACTGGACCAAAAGCTATTTTCGTGCCGTCGACAGTGGTAACAGTGTCATTGGTTGATTTAGGGCATAACGGAAGCCCCATCTTTGCCGCAAGATCCTGGAGGATGTAATTTCCAACGGCTCCACTGTCTATGTACACTCTTCCTGCGTGCATCCAAGATGGTTGTTGCTGATTCATCAAGACCACAGAATGGGGAGGTCTGTAGTTCACTTTCTTCGCTCACCGAGCTGGGGAGTTTTCAGATTCCTTGACGGTATCTTCCTTGTCTGTGGCCCCTACCGTCCTCCTCGGTGGCTTTAAGGGCACTCTTTAAGGAAATGACCTGACCTTCCACAGTACAGACATAACTGCTGCTGTCTCCTTTTATCCCTGTCCGCTTTAGTCAAGGGGGATCTGACCCCTCCGATTTGCATTGGTTCTCCTGAACCTTCTGTTGTCTGGGCAGTATTGTCCTTTGAACGCACATACATAGGGTGAGGTTCTGGTCTGGTTCAATCTGTTCTTCGGTCCTGCAACCCATGATCCAGTTGAACAACAAGGTCAATGAATTCTGAACAGTCTTTCGGGGGGTTCACTACTTGTGCGAGAACATCCTTGAGCTCCCCCCGCAACCCCCCATGAAATAACATGGTTCTCTTCTCCACTGGCCATTCTGCTTCAACTACGAGTCTATTGAACGTGGCTATGTATGTTAATAGGTCTTGATTCCCTTGGCGTAGGGACAGAAGTTCGTTGTCTAATGCCTGCCCATAAGTACGACGGGCGAACAACTTTTCCATCTCCTGCTGAAAGCCACTGAAGTCATGCAGCAAAGGATTGTCTTGGGCCACAAAGGGTACAGACCAGTCCGCGGCGCTACCACTCAGGTAGGATAGCACAAAAGCCACCCGTGATTGGTCATTCAGAAAGGCCCCTGGCCTACAAAGGAAGTGCAGGCGGCACTTGTTCATGAACGTTGCAAACCTCTTGGGATCCCCCGTAAATCGTTCAGGCAGGGCCAATGGAACTGCCCCAGGAAGGGTTATCTGAACAGGATTGGCTGATGGCGCTGGCATCGAGGGCATGCTTCCCAGCAATGGTGCATGCCCTGCTTGTGACTGGAGAGGTTTCCAGCTTAAATCATCAGTGCGTTCTTTGGCTACTATCAGCTCTCTCCTCAAGGTGATGGTCTCCTGCCTGGCTGCATGTACTTCAGAATGTAACTGCCCCAACATGTCGGCTAAGTGGTCGGTTTCTGACATTTCCATGATGCCCAGGTGGATTTTGATGTGAGGCTTTGCGTTCTGTAATGCTTACCTGGTATTCACAGGGACGTCACTCAGCCTGTTCTGACCTCTTACGACCTCGAACCCTTCCTTGGAAGCTATTCGACCGGAGACTGGGCCTGAAACACAGGATTGGTAAGGTTAACTCCCTATTGTCTCTGTGTGCTTGACCCCCTTCTTCCCCGGGGTCCAACCCTTCCCTTTGACCAACAGTTCACCTTGTTTTCTTGGATAGTATGCTCTCCGTCCTGCTTTCAGTGCAGGGGCGCGTAGATTGATGCGGGCTCGTTGCTGCCTAGTTATTTCACTGGCAAGAGTCTGACAGGTAAGTATAATGAGTCTTTTGAACAGTTCTCTAACTTCGTTCCTTTCCTTCCTTAGATGATGGCCGGCGTCTGGGGATGGTGGCGTACTGCTGAGATGAATAGGTGAGTGAGAGCGTGATGCGCGATGCACCCTTTCGTATTTGCATTGAAATGAGTTCTTTTTCTGTGTCTTTTAGGTGCTGCAACGTTTTCAGCGTGGATGCCGGTTATGAAGAACAAATGCGGTGGGTAAGCACAGTATGCAGCGCCTCTAGATGTTTCCATGCTAACCTGGAGTGTCTTTTCCCTCTTGCAGATGGATGAGAAGTTCCAGATACAGAGTTCCCCCAGAGCAGCCGGGATTCAGGTAAGCTTTTGAAGCTCGTACAGTATTTAAAAATAAGCGAAGATTTGCAGAATGCTTACTAATGTCTTTTTTCTGTTTTTTTTCCCTTTTCCTTATAAAGCGGCATGCCGGGATGGGATGACACTGCCGAAGATGCCGACAGAACAGAAGGAGCGATGAATGATGGGCAGAAGCGCTGCAAGGTAAGGCTGTTCCTAACTGTGTTCTTGTGCTTGCAGGAGCTGAGCGCAGAAGTAAGATGCAGGCCTACTGGAGACCGATCCGAACACGGTGAGTGTCACGCTGCAGGTGCAGAAAACGCAAAGCATATTTCTCAGCCTGGGTGTGGCGTAAATAGTCTTTGGGTATCCCAGGTGTCTCTGGGCTGAACCACACCCAAAAGACTAGACCGCACATGTAGTTCTGGAAACCAAAATATGTGGGGACATCCATCTTGTCCCCATCAATGCACTACAAGTCCAATCCCCAATATTATCCTATGGCAGTGAGTGAGTCTGGTGCCACAAGCACCAAGTCTGATTCCAAGTGGGTCTTTGGAAGGATGGAGAGGCGCTTGAGGGCCATGTAGGTGATCGTGGCCTGGCTCCAGCCTGACATCTTGGAGGGCTGGGGACATGAGGGGCAGGAATCATGACACTTACAAGCCTGCATCTCTGAGGCATCCAACAATTCAGCCGAACTTTTCAAAATATGCAAGGAGCTGGCCAACACTACTAAAGTCTCCACTCCTCCCATCGCCTCCCAGGCTCTTTGCAATGCCCTTGCCTCTCACTGTATCTCCAAAACCTAGGACATCCTGTCCACCCTCTCCTCCGTTCCCCCTTCTCCTCCCTCTCCTTCTTGGCTTGCTGACCATCCCTAACCTACCCACCTCCCCCTTTCTCCTCCATTCCTCTTTTCTCCCCCAATGAGGTAGCTAGACAAGTCCGATCTATGAAAACATCATCAAAACAGGTCCATACATGTTCCTCTAAAACCATTAAGGACCACATTCACACCATTGCTATGGAACATGCTGATTTCTGTAACCTCTACTTTGCCTCTGGCTCTTTCCCCTACCCTTTTAAGCACTCCCTTGTGCACCCTCTCCTCAAGAAATCCACAGCTGATCCATCATGTCTGGCCAACTATCATCCAATTTCCATTACTCCCCTTTTGGGTAAGCTCCTAGAAATGCTGGCCATCTCTCAGCTTAATCTTCATTCCGACTCTGTTGGCTCCCTCCATGACCACCAATCTGGCTTCAGAGCTGCCAGAAGCACAGAAAGTGCTCCCCACAACATCCAAGAAGACCTGCTCTCCAACCTCGACTCTAACATTCTCTCTGTTCTCATCCTATTTAATCTCTCCTCTGCGTTCAACACAGTCAACCATACCACCCTGCTCAATCGTCTCCATGACAACCTGGTTATCACTCCATACCACCCTGCTCAATCGTCTCCATGACAACCTGGTTATCACTGATCAGGCTCTGGCATGGCTGACCTCTTTTCTTTCTAAACGTCCCTTCCAGGTACAACTTGGTTCCTTCCTATCTTCTATCTCCCTCTCCACCTGTGGTGTCCCCCAGGGGTCTAACCTCTTGCCCTGGCTTTTCAACCAATACCTGGCAACTCTAGCATACTGCATTCCCATTTTCTGCTCAACTTTCCAGTGTTATTCTGATGACACTCAACCCTTTTTCAGGCATCCTTCAGCCTCCTCCTCTCCTTCCCTCATCTCTGATTGTCTAATCGCCATTAATAATTGGTGTACCGCCAACTATCTTTGTCTAAATGCCAACAAGACTGAGATCCTCCTCATCAGTACACCATCTCCATCCTTTCTCCTCACTCTCTGGCTGGCCTCCCTTGGCCCTCCTCCTACCCCCACCTGTGTGGCTAAGAACCTCTGGGTTATCTTTGACTCCACACTTTGTTCTCTGCACGCATCTCTTACGTCGCCAAAACATCAAACTTCTTAGTGCACCTCCTTAGAGACACTCTGCCTTTCCTCTGCTTGCCTCACTGTCTCCCAAGCTCTGGTTCTCTCCAGGCTGGATTACTGTAACAGCCTATTTCTAAATCTACCTGCCTCCACTCTCCTCTCTCTACAACTAATCCAGAACAGGACTGCAAGGCTTGTCATTGGCCTCGAACCCTGGGATTGTATCTCCCCAGCCTTGAAATCCCTCCATTGGCTCCCAGTGAATGCAAGGATTCCATTTAAAACAATTGGCATTGTCCACATGGCTTTCTGGGGCTTGGCTCCAAAATACCTTCAACTATCCCTTTGTAAATACCTCCCCTCTATAGCTCTTTGCTCCTCTACTTCTAACTCCCTCAGAGTTAGTCGTTTTGCAAAGAAACAAGTTGGGGGTAGATTTCTGTCCTCAGCTGTGACCTCCCTTTGGAACATCCTCCCGCCAACCTTGAAACTTGAGGAAAACCATCTCTGGTTCCGGAAGCACCTCAAGACCTTCCTCTTTGCCCCTGCCTTTGCCCCCTTTCTCCCCTGTTGATCTGTTTCCTCCCTTGGAATTGTGCACCTTGCCACCCTCTGTCATTTGGGCACAGGTACCCGCTCACCCTGCCACCCTCCTGCACTGCCTCCAGGCCACCCTCTGCACTGGGTTTCTGTTTTTGTACCCATAAAGTCCCCCTACCACTTTTCTTCTGCACTTATTAGACATACCCTATCTGTCTAAGCGTTCACCTGCCACTTGCTGGCTGCACAACCATGTTTATCGCCTTTATTTATTTATTTTATTTAGTATTTATTCTGTTCTCTCCTCTGTTCTGCACTTTACACTCCCCACTCTCTTCCATGCACTTTCCCCCTTTTCCCTTTTCCATGCACTTGCGCTTTCTTAAATGTCACTGGGCTAGTAAGATCAATATTTTCTTTTGTTTTGTTCTCCCTTCATGCCCTCCATTTAGCCTGGTTGCGCTCTGAATCACTTGTGTACGAGCGCGATATAAATAAAATATCATTTAATTTCATTTAATAGATTGCTGGATTTAAAAGGTGAGCAATGTGTATGCTTTGCCAGCATATTTATTGGAGCATTTCATCTCTCAGGTTATTTTTTTGGTATTCAGTACTTTTTTGTACATTTTTTTTAAAGGTCCAATGCTATTTTTTCTTGCACACTTTCTTCTAAGGCTAATGTCAAAAGAACTACATTTGTGTATGTCACTTCAAGATATTTGTTCATTTACTGAGTGTATTTTCATGGGTGCCAGCAATTTATTTTCGCTATGGGTGCAGAAAGTTCCTGAACATATGTTATGCTTGCAGCCGGTCATTTTTTCTTTTTTCGGTGCTTCTTGAATGTGGTTAGTTGGAGTTGTGCATGCATCACACAACAGTCACCAAGTGACAGGCCATAAAAGGGGCTTGGCACACGCTGGTTCATCAAAGTGTGTGGTTCATGGCAAATCATTTAATTCCCCTGTGTATTGCCTAAAAACATTGTGAGTTCTGAAATCCTGCAATGTTTTATACATAAAAATACCATTGTCAAAACTGGACGAAATCAGTTTGTGATTGATGAACATCTTTGAGCGATGGGTTGCAAGTGTTTTAAAATATAGAGTGGCTGATCCCACCGGCCATGACCAAAGGCCGTTGCTACTCGTCTGGTAGCATTTTAAAATGGACAGTAGGCACAGCCAAAGAGCGTGCCCACTCACAATGGCCCAAGACCAAGCTAGTAGTCTGGAAGCATTTTAAAAATCCATGGAATAACAAAATCCTTGAAATTCAAGGAAAAATATTTAGTTGCAGGGACGTCAATGTGAGCAATACATGGTAACAACACCTTTGGAATTCATGGAAAAAACTTTAGTTGCAGGAATATTAAGATGAGAATTTATTGCAACAAAATCCTTGAAATTCAGCAAAAGCCACTTTAACTGTGTGCCCCCTTTTGCGCAGACTGTGACCACAATTTAGCCTTAGCTAAATTTCAGGGATTTTGTTGCATTGAGTTCTCACCTTAACGTCCCTGCAACTAAAGTGTTTTCCTTGAATATTACATGGACGCGGTAGCGTCCATGTAGTTATGGTTAAATTGGTGTTTCCATAGGAAGAGCATTTTTTGGGTGGCTTATAACTTCGCTCCCTCTGGACGAATCCTCACCAAACTTTGCAAACAAAAAGTATATGGCCCACTCTGATTTTTTTTGCAAAGTTTGGTGAGGATTCGTCCAGGGGGGGAAAAGTTATAGGGGGGGTCCCAAAACTTTTTTTTTTCCTATAGGCATAATGGGAAAAAACGTTGCGCACGGCCACAGGCCAAACCGCTGGATGTATTTACACCAAATTTGCGCAGGAGCGGGGGCTTGGTCCCGAAAGCGTGCTTTTGCAAATTTGGTGTAAATCCATCCAGTAGTTTTTTATAAAATGACCAAAACGTAAGGCAAAAAAATTTGTGATATCTGTGTTCGCTTCGCGGACGGACTTCCCTGTTCGCTCCGCGGACAGCACCCCGATTGGCCCATGGCCTTGCGTCATGTCCGCGGACATGCGATGTGTTGGCTGATTGCACGGCGAGGGGCATGGAGCACGTCAGATTTTCTGTGGCACCCGCCATCTTGTATTCGCCGTCGACCGCGTACAGCGCGGTGAAACATGGATAAAAAATTGCATTTAGTGCCATGTGTTGGTGTGTAAGAGTGTTTGGGGAGGGTGGGGGAGTATGAGATAGGTTCAATGTTTTGTTTTTTTATGTGCTAGACGTTTTTGTTGCGTTCGATTTGTCCGCGGAGAACACGGCTGTTCTGACATTTTGTAAACAAACTAAATGGTGGAGTGTTTAGAGGACGGAGTATGTGTCATTTTTGTTCGCAAGGAAGGTAGAAATGAGCTATGAACACTCGCGGTGCACTTAATTGTTCGTAAATACACAAACTGGGGGTGTCCTCAGGACGCTGTCCGTATTGTAATCTGTCTAGTTGTATGTGTTCTAAGAACACTCGCGGTGTCCCGAAATGGTTGCAATTACACAAAATGGGGGTGTTCTGAGAACGTTGTTTTTATTGTTCGTTGTCAGGGTGAAAGTGTTTTAAGACCACTCCTTTTGTCAGGTAATAGTACAATTTCCTATGGGCGTCAACCGACTTTTTGTCCACTAAAGAAACGATAAATCCGGCTGGTGTGCGCCGACATTATGTGATAATCCTATGACTGGCGCTATTGACCTGGCTGACTTGCTTTTGCGACACTAAATCATATCTCCCGCCCCTAAGCCTGATATTATCAAAGCATTCATATTCCCCGCCTCTCTCCGTGACGTTACAGGGTGCGTCATCAAACGCCCCCAGTCCTCTCCAGTGCTAAGTGACTTTACACAGAACCCGGAAGACAACACATATTATGTCACAACACAGCGTGCCACATTTCGGAATATGAAACCGTGATTTAAAAGCAAACAGCAAGATTGTAAATTTTGTAAAGTACATTTATTTGACATCAAATGTTTAGAGAATATTCAGCAATTTGCATTTGTCTTTGTTGTCGATCCGCAAAAGTTCATGTTGAGGCACGCAATGTTCCTTTGCGGTACAGAGGGTGTTAGATCAGCTTACAACTCAGTGCGCCACAATTCGGAATATGAAACTGTGGTTTAAAAGTAAACAGCAGGATTGTACATTTGGTAAAGTACATTTATTTCACATGAAATGTTTAGTGAATATTCAGTGATTTGCTATTGTCTCTGCTGTC
The DNA here is from genome assembly GCF_040938575.1 of Ambystoma mexicanum. Classification (NCBI taxonomy): domain Eukaryota; kingdom Metazoa; phylum Chordata; class Amphibia; order Caudata; family Ambystomatidae; genus Ambystoma; species Ambystoma mexicanum. Next base: position 318,705,717 of record NC_090937.1, on the reverse strand, counting down.
GATCAGCAAAAGTTTATTTTGAGCCACGCGTTGTTCCTTTGCAGTAGATAGGCTATTGGTTTATGATAAAAGCAGTAAATGGTGGCTCTGATAATCGGAAGGTTGCTCCAACAACGAGCCATTAGACCACCCTATTGGTTGGTATGTTGTTTGTAGCCGCTAGTACTGCGTAAGGGCATATTGGTCCTTGGGGATTGTCCCATAAAATGGTGATGGTCATGAAGTTGCATATTTGGACCTGCACCTGGCAGTTGAAAACCCCATCCGCTGGAGTCTGTAAATCGTGACATAGGCAAAATGGGGCCACATACCTGTTTTAAAAAACATAAATTAGTCTCACCAGCCGATCATCATTAAAAATCATCATTTTATTTATTAGGGCGTGAAACTATTTGCTATCGAAGATAGTGCAACGGAGTATGTTAATAATAAAATAATAATATTTTCCCATTCATATAGCGCTAAGAACCATGAGGTATCTAAGCGTTGCTTATTATTAACCACAGTGCGTGGTGCTCATTTATCGACCACAAAGGATGAAAGGCTGAGTTTGGCCTTGCCAGGATTCGAACTTGCGTTAGCAAGCTGTGCACGGATGTCAAAGCAAGCGTTGTACTCGCTGTGCCACTTGACAGGCTACAGTGAAGTGGCACAGCGAGTAGAGCGCTTGACCGCCTATAGACCGGTTAAATTATTTCTATTAACCCACCCTGTGTCGTCTGCCTTTTTCAGAGCCCTTTAAATGACAGGGGATCAATTTGGCGGTGATAGTGCGCGGTAGAAAACATTATGCCACTTTCAACGAACAAGTTCAACTTGAGCGGTCTTTAATGCTACGCTATTGTAATTATATTTGGTATAAAATAATCTAAAGGGTTACTTATGGTACAATTACAATTTCCATTGTCTATGAGTAGTGCAGTCCCAAAATACGACTCCGCGTGTGCGAACGATATTTCGCATAGTGATATAATATATAAAAGTGGTTTCGTTTCAGAAATTTCATCCTTATCTTCTCTTACGTTTTAGCAACACTCCTTCAAGAGAAGTCTTTCATCACAAACTCTGTCTGTCAAGGTCAAAATACAATACAACCTTATAGTCCACTTCGTGAGCCTCTCCGGGGCCCGAGAAAAAAATGGAAGCAGCTGACCTTCACTGTGAACGAGCATAAATTCTTACTTTGTAACATTCTGTGTAAAGCCATCTGTGAGAAGTTGGTTTTTGCACGCCATGTTTGTATATTGTTTGCGTGATATTAAAAAAAAGTTTGTTTAAGGGACGAGGGACGTTATGGTTCTAAGTACAGCCGAAAGACCCCTGAAAATCGCAAGTTATGGTAAGCTATGAAAAATAACTCGCGCCACCACCGTGCACTGCTAAGACTAACACCCAGGACATCAAAGATGACATCACAAATGTCATTGCTGAAATCACTGATGACATCACATGTGTATGTACTTTTCATGGAATTTGTGTACTAGGGATTTTTATTATAATGTTGCGAAAAAAGTGTCAAAGATATTACAATAAATATCATACCGTTATTAGTGCTTTGAACGATGCATTGATATAAATAGCATTGTATTATGGGATTCTATCTAGTATACTGAGCTACTAATGGAGAAACATAGCATTGTGTGCAGAGTACAAGATGAAAGTATAATATTTGTAATGTTAATATGTTGAATAATGAAATGATAATTGTCCTGAAATGTTCAAAAATTCACAAAATGGGGGTGTTCTGAGGACGTTATTCGTATTGTGTGATTGCTTAGCTGTATGCAATGAGGGAATGGCACAGAGAGTAAAGTGGACGCCGTCCGCGGACACCGCGGCTGTTCGTGGACAGGGCGTGCTACATCCGGGTTTTTCCAGGAAATCCAACATGGAAAGAAGACTGTACGGAGCAGCCAATCAGATGTCGAGGTTGTGGATTTGTGTTGAAAGAGACTGTGTGTAGTGAAGATGACAGAAGTGGAGAAAGTCAGGGTGTTGGTGCTCGGAGATATGTTTGTGCATGGTTTACAACAGTACGCTTAATGCAGGCATGTTGCAAAGAACTTTGATGTCAAAGGAGTGGAGGTGGTGTGGAGCACTGTGCCTGATTGCAATGTACAGGGAATTGTACAAGTTTGTGAGGATATGGCCACGATGAACAGTCCGCATGTGGTAGTTTTCCATTTGGGCAACGTCAGTGCCCCTACTTTGTTGGCTGATTTGGAATGCTTGGTTCAAGCCGTAATGAAGATCCTTCCAAATGCGAAAGTAATTTTTTCTGGATTACTACCTAGGGCAATATGGGACAATAGTTCAGTTTTTTGTCCTCAGCAAAACATTGCTAGGTGTGTCATCAACCGAGGCATGTGTGCCTTCATGCTTAGAGCTGGTATGTTCTTCTGTAATAATGAGAATATTGATGCCAGTAATGCTGTTAATTTTAAAGAAGTTGGCATTTCTTTATCTTTTACGGGAAATGCCTTTCTATTTTGGAATGTAAGGGTTGCTTTGGAGAAGGTTATGTGAAGATTTTAGGAGTAAAGTAAGAAAAAAAACAAGAAAAAAAATACAAAATAACAGGTGTCTGTCAAGCATCTGTAAAAAAAAAAAATGGCTCTTTTCAGAGCCAACTTCAAAGGGGAAATGGAGCACACTATTTAAATTTTCATTCACCACGCTGAGATTTTCGATATGTCCGCGGACATGGCGGTTGTCCGCGGACATGAAAATCACTACGAGGGGGTTAGTATGTTCTATGTTACATGTATATGAAGTCAGGGATATTATGGTGAAGTTGTGCTACTAAAAACCTATGAAATTCAGTGAAAAAACTTTGTTAAAGGAACGTTATGGTTAAGTTGCGCTACTAAAAACCTATGAAATTCAGTAAAAAACCTTTGTTAAAGGGACGTTATGGTTAAGTTGCGCTACTAAAAACCTATGAAATTCAGTGAAAAAACTTTGTTAAAGGGAAGTTACCGTTCAAAGTAAAACCGAAAAACCCCTGAAATTCGGCAGTTATGGTAACATAAGCAACCATAACTCGCGCCACCGTGCACTGCTAACACTAACACCCAGGACATGAAAGATGACATCACAAATGTCATTGATGACATCACTGATGACATCACATGGCTGGCTCTCCCTTTTTATCCTTTACTGACATATCGAAGCCACATAGTTTTCTTCAATAACAGTCAGGAAGTAAAAATTGAAAAGGTACTATATTTGTAGACTTAGGGTCAAGTCACATCATATGAAACATATACATAGCGGAAGACACAGGCTTGAAAGAGAGCAATCCTTTCTGTGCATGAAGATAATCATTAGGGTTATCAGCACTTTCTCATAGTTTTATTTGTATTACTCTACCTTCCCTGTATATGCTCATATTTGTATACATTATACTCACTCTCCTTTCCTTTGGGTGCAGTCACATCATGTGATATACATACATATGGTAAGTAGCAGCTTTGAAACAGAGCAATAGTTTCTCTGCATAAAGACAATCAGTTAGGTTATCAACTCTTTCTGCTACTATTTCTGCTTTTTTGTTTACTTCACTGTCCCTGTATATACTTATATTTGTATGTGTTGTTGTCTCTTTGTGTTTTGTCTGTAATAATTATGTATTAAGTGGGTTTTATTATCTACTTATTACATGTTTCACAGTACGCAAAACTCTAATAAGAAAGTAGTTATCATTTCAGTATTCAACATGGCAAGTTTATGAATATGGCACCTTGATCATGTATGCTGCACACACTGCCTATGTTTCTGCATGAGTAGCTTAGTATACTGGATAGAACTTCATAATAGAATGCTATTTATATCAAAGCATTGCTTAATGCACTAATTAGCTCATGATATTTATCCCAATGATTCTTGACAGTTTTTGGTCAGCATTATAAGAATCCCTTGTACAGAGTTTTTATGAAAAGTAAATGCACATGTGATGTCATCAGTGATGTCATCAATGACATTTGTGATGTCATCTTTCATGTCCTGGGTGTTAGTGTTAGCAGTGCACGGTGGCGCGAGTTATGGTTGCTTATGTTACCATAACTGCCGAATTTCAGGGGTTTTTCGGTTTTACTTTGAACCATAACGTCCCTTTAACAAAGTTTTTTCACTGAATTTCATAGGTTTTTAGTAGCTGAACTTAACCATAACGTCCCTTTAACAAAGTTTTTTTTACTGAATATATATATACAACTGTAAGTAATTACATTTTTCAAAGTATGTTGCATAACAGCGAAAAAACTACAATTTGCAGCCATGTATCCATACTCAACTAAATGTCCACTCCCAGTGTCAATTACTCTGGCCATATTAATGTAGCCATAATTAATTAGCAGAAACTATTATGGCTTTTGCCAGTGTCCAGGAGTTAACTTTGCATTCTTCTTACAATATTTAACTAGGCATCCATCCACTACCAATTACTATGAGTGCATTACTGTAGCCAAATTCACTGAGGTTAAACTATTGAAGCCTTGGGCGGTGTGTACATTTCTGGAAGGATTATAAATAGTGTATACACTTCAATAATACCCTTCAACTTAATGTGGTTATAATAACTGTCCACAAATTATTGTGGACATAGACAGTGTTCAAATTCTTGGGGTTATATTCTGCAGCAATCCCCCTAAGAATCTGGGCACCAACCATGGCCACAACAATACATTTCAACCATTTTATAAATACGGTATACACTTCAATAATATCCTTCCACCATTTTACAAACACTGCATATTTCCCTTACAATAGCCATCATTATTATGCACATATCACTGTTGCCATGGCCAGTGTCCAGATTTTTGGGGGCATGATATTTGGTATTTTCAGTCTGCCAGTCACGAGGAGGAAGGGGGAATTTTACCTTAACTAATGAGATTTCTTTTTTGTGTTTTTATCTTGCTTCTTCTTTTCCTGTTTCCATCGCAGTCTTTCTCCCCGGTATCGTTATGTATGTTTTCCCCCACGCTTGATATGTTATGGTGCATGTTTTAAAGGCAACAATGTTGCACCTTAGTTTTAAAATGTATTATAATGTTGTCAATCATTGCAATATCTGATAACCGTGGATATATGACAAATATGGAATGTTCTGGCTGATGTTATGTTATCAATGTAAATATGTATATAATGAAATACAGCCCTGAGGAAAACCTGTGAAAGCTTGAAACACGTGTTGGCTGTATGCTTTTAGACTAAGTATATCTTACTGGAATAAAAAGGAAACTGTTATATTGTAAACTAGCGGGGGTGCCCGGCTTTACCCATGTCCTGATCGAGTGGTGTCTCATGTGTCCCGGAGGATGTTACACTTGTCCTCTTGTCGGCAAGTCTTGCTTCAGTTTGGTCTGGTGTCTCATGTGCCCTGGAGTATGATGCCCTTGTCCTCATTTCAGCAAGTATTGCTTCAGTTTGCTCTGGCATCTCATTTGTACTGGTGAAAGTTGCTCTTTTCCTCCGGTCGACAAGTCGTGCTGTTGTTTGTCAGAAGCTCTTGATATTGGTTTTGGACTTACATCAGATGGAGCTTTTCCAAGTGATGTTTGTTTTTTGTGTGGCATGTTTCGGTCACTTCAGCACATTTGAGAAAATGTCAAGAAAGATTGATTGATTGTGCTCTCTTCTCGTGAATGAACTTAAGCAAACTGTAACCTTGCCATTTCCCATATTTGGAGTGGCGTGATTAAAAAAAATATATATATACATATTGTTATTAATTCCCTTTAAAAATGCTTTAATAAACACTTTCGAACTGTGTAGGGTAGTAATACATTTTAAAGGAATAACCAACATATCGAACATTTTGCTGGAGACAATTTTCCAAATGTTGTCTCCTTCTAATACCTACTGTAGTGAATCGGAGTAAACATTAGTAAATGAGGGTATCTACAGAGTACATTTTTGCATCCAAACATAGACTACAAATGCAAAATTTGGTAGCAGTAGGTTCAACAGTGTGGATTTGTATAGCCGGACAAACATACACACACACATACACATTCTTTTTTGGATAAAAGCTTTTTGCATCCAAACATAGAGAACGATCTTGCCCCAGAGAAAAGAGGAACCCATGCAAAATTTGGTAGACGTGGGTTTAACGGTGTGGATTTGTATAGCTGGACAAACATACACACATGCATACATTCAGGTTTATATATAAAGATAGTGCTAAGTTTGTGTTGGAATATAACTCTTTCAATTGGAATTGTGTAATTGTTAATGAGTTAAATTTGTGGTTTTTGTGCAAGCTATTAGTTGGATCCCACAATACCATTTAACAATATAAAGGGTGAGTTTTGATCCAGAACCTGTCCCTTGCAAGCCAGCCACTCCGTCAAGATCCAAGAGGTCCCTATATATATATTAGTAGGTGTTAGAAGCTCAGACTTCAAGTGCAACCTAGATTTGGAGTAATATATTCTAAAACTAACCATATTTCCATTTCTTTAGAGGTAAAAAAGCACAGATTATACCCTTCCTACCATATCCAACTAAGGGCCCGATTCATAGGAAAAGTGCAAAGACCCTGCAAAGTATTATGCACGTAAAACAACGTTGCACCTACTTGTGCACATACTTTATTTGCACGTTCTGTGTATTCATGGAATTTTAACCACAAAGTAACCCGAGGTGCAAGTAGTGCTCTGAAGGCCCACAACACACCCACGACACGCCCCCATGCAAACCAAAATCAGCGACATATACCAACCTTTGCTCCTACCTTGTCTCCATCATCAAGCACCCCCGCAATACTGCGGGCCGTCCCTAGACAACCAAGGCAGCACCCCGGCTTCACTATGTACAAACCCCTGTAACACAAAACTACACTCCGATAATCTGCGTAACATTTCATATAACTCAAGGCAACAGTCAGTAAACACTGCTAATCTGCATACGATCACCCCTAGCTCCAAGGGGCACTTCAATTATGTGCAATCACCCCTAAATTGCTATGTCAATCTTACTGTTGCGCGTTGAATCCTATGCACACAGTGTTCTGTGCCTCATATCATGTGGCTGTGAGTCTACGAGGTTTGCGTGTAACTTTTCCTGACATGAAGCTTTGTGTTTGATTCCGTAAATTAGTTTTGTTTTGCACTTGAATGGGCGAGCGATTCCACCGTGTGGCCCGTCCCTCAGCACGCCCACGTTCTTCCTCATTTTGCTTGGAGAAATGGGGAATGTGCACGTTCCACTCCGTATTTATTTCTTTGCGCAGGCCTGTGTTGCTCAAATCACTCGGCTGCCTGCAAAAATGCAAAGGACCCACGCAAAGGCCCAGAAATACATGCAAAGCCTGATCTATGAATCAGTGAAAGGAGTTTTGCATGCTGAAAAGTGTCCAACGTCACTTTTCAGCACACACAACATTCCATGAATCAGGCCCTCAGTGCCTATACTTATGTCTAACCACATTATTCAATTTACAATGTTCATATTCATTACATAATCACTATGCACACATTACTATGGCCATGGCCAATGTCCAGATGATTTGGGGTATGGCCTATGGCCATACTCCCAAAAATTTGGACACTGGTCATTGCCACATCTACGCAACCATGTCCCCAAGAATCTACACACTGGCCATGGTTACAACTATACACTTCAGCCATGGTATAACGTCGCTGCCCACACATCTATTCACTTTAGTCATGGTATAAACACTGCACACACTTCAATAACAAGTAACATATATTTGTATTCCAAATACATATATATTACTCACACTCACTAATTTAATAAAATATTCATAAATACACCAAAACACAGAACACCTCTGAGTTCCAATGATGTCTGCAGACACAGGTCCCTGTTCGCAGCCTATATATCTATGCAGACAGTACATATTGCTGTGGACTCGGCAGCACCCACATAGCCATTTGGTTGTATACGAATTGATCGTTTTACAACTGCTCGAATGACAATTGACCTTTTCACAATTGACCGAATTGTGAAGGTCAATTGTACCATATATGTGGGGGCAAACCCCCCACAACCCCCACCCAAGGCCAACCCCCCCAAAACCCATATATATATATATATATATATATATATATATATATATATATATATATATATATATATATATATTCGGCAATTGTGAAAAGGTCAATTGTGACCCTTTATATTCGGTCAATTGTTCATTCGAACAATTGTAAACGACCAATTTGGGTAATACCAGCCATTTTCCACCTTTAAAAACAGCTCCATCTTCCCTTTTTTTCCCACTCCCACACCCTTTTCAGACACTTTTTCAGCCACAGAATAACCCAAAATATATTTTCCAGAGATTTACACCACCACGCTGTCCATGGACAAAGGCTGTTGTCCAGGGATCCGATATGGCAATACTTTCAAAATGTTTCACGCAGCTCATATTTTTTGATAACCAATCAACATGCGCGTTTGTTGCGTGCTGATTGACCCAGACCCGTCCGTGGACACCAAATCAGAAAATGAGTCAGGGGACCAGATGCAGATATCACAAATTTAATTTGTACCTATTTTTGGCCATTTAAACATAAATACTGTCCGGATTTACAACAAATTCTCAAAAGCACACTGTCTAGACCAGGCTGCTGCTCCTCATGCAAATCTGGTGCAAATCCATCCAGCGGTTTGGGCTGTAGGCGTGAGCAAAATGGTTTCAATGTATGTCTATCCAGATTTCAAAAGTTTTGGGACCACCCTATTACTTTGCCCCTCCGCCTCCCCTTTTACATAACGATACCAAACTTCACAAAATCATTGAATGGTGGTCATATACTTATTTTCAAAGATTGGTGAGGATTCATCAAACAGCACCAAAAACTGCTCTACCCATTCGTTGAGCAACTTAACCATAAATACACGGCCACTACTGCAGGCCCTGTAATGTAACACAGCTATCAGAGTGCTTACACAAAGGGAAAAAAACAAACAAAAGAAGGAAAGTTTGTTGGCATGGAATATTGGATTTCTAGATTTTAAAAGAGGTGAACTTATTTTCAAATAATCCGTAATTATAGTTTGAGGTATGCCTGCCCATATGTCTCGTGAGAGACTCGGGAGCCACCACCCCTACAGCAAGAGGTTTGCGGAAACACCGCAATTAGTGATGGACGACAATAAATGATAAATTATGCAGGCTTTTGTGAAATTATTCTTTTTCTCATACGTTTTATTTGTAGACTTCCCCAACATTTCAACCTCATTTCAACCTCATTTATTCTATCGTTCACTACCTCAGACTATTTCCTATGTGCTTTTCTATGTATCCAGAAGATGGCAACACCTTTACATTTTCTTGCACTTACATCTCCATGCGAAATGAAATCTCTCATATGTTCGACAGTTAAACTGCACAGTGGTCTGAGAAGAAAGTTCACCTGTCATTTACATCAAAGCCCGTCACTTCTGACGGGTGAAATGTCACTGTGCCAGAGTGGGGTTACCAGTCTCCGCACGTGTTCCCCAAATTCTACCCTACGACACGTTCTGCTCAGCCAGACTTGTATTTGCTATTCCCTGTCACCCGCCTGCTCGAAATACTGCTAGCGAGCAATAAAACTGTCAGCTCAGAATGGACACATAATAAAACGAACTGGTTATTTGTTTCTTCACATCTGAGTTGCTTTATGCCTCTGCGTGTCAAGGAGTGACTCCCAGGTGAAAAGATATGTTTTGCCTTTCAAACTCATCCTTGTTACATGTGTCAAACAGTGATATTGCAGCCTTGATTTACATACCTGGCCAGGCTGGCGGAATGGCGTCCGTGCTCTTCAGCGCGTTCATTCTTTGTTCATACACTGTTACGGAATTAGTTAGAATACAACAAACTAGCCATTTCAAGCCCGCTCTCGGATGCCAGTAGCCCATCTGTTTTCAACTGAAGCCCCTCATTACATATCACATAACGAGATGCGCCTTTAGAAAGTGGGCAGAGAATTTACTCATTTCACAAGCCATTTCCTTTTTCAAATCATAATTTGTCATCGTGCGCCGTGCTTGCCAAAATAGGAACATTTACCTACAAAAAAATTCTAGACATCCTCTTGAAATATGTATTTTTGAGCACGCATATGACATCTTCACAAGTTGCAAGTGTGCTCGCTGATCCACAGAAATAGACCTCCCATACTTGTAGACTTGGGTTGGGTTTTGCAGACTTTTAAAGAAGGTTTTTTTTTAATAAAAGATATGGGCATGCATAGTGCATGTTGTGTGAGGAATCGATGACTGTGTGCATATACGATAGCATGCATAGTGCATGCTGTGTGAGGGATCGATGACTGTGTGTATATACGATAGCATGCATAGTGCATGTTGTGTGAGGGATTGATGACTGTGCATATATATGATAGACCTTCATGTAGCATTGTTTATACATGTCAGATGTACTACTATTTCTGTGTAAATACATCAATGGAAATTGCTGCCTGCAATGTTTGGCCTTTATTTGCTTTTTTTCATTTTTGCATGTTTCTTACTGCTGGGTCAAACTCGTTCGAAAATATAGGTAATTATAAAAAAAGTCATGTATTAACTATTTTAGCTCAAAGCTTCATAATGAGTTGTCTTACCTTAATATGAGTACAACAAAAAAGGATAACCTGCTAAATCTTCATAAGCCTCTCCGTTAATGTACCCTCTGAGCATAAAACGTTCTACTACACTTCCCCGTATGTGCAAAACGTGTTGTTCTTACCCCCCTTAATCTAATGCGAGATATGTTTAGCAAATACCATTAATGTTACGGTGGGTTTAACACTGCTGAATAAAATACTTCAACCTGAAATCTGAAAGTAGAATAGACATTTCACCTGACAAGCCACACATAGCACAGCACCACCTACTAAGCCAATCACGGAAGGTAACTTCCAACTCGTAGGGCCTGATTCTTAGATAAAGCTCTAAGTTTGTGCTAACAACTTCACGCCATAAAGTACTCGCGCATTCAAAAAGTTTGGCGCAATTCACAGAGTCATGGAATATAATTTTTTTAAACATTTTTGCAGCATTTGATTTATTACATGTTATACGAAAACCAATGTATAACAAAACAAAACATCTAGGTCTTTTACGTCTAATTCAATAATCAGTTTTGAGCACTTAACCTGAATTTAATGCAATCTCTAAAAACCATACCATAGCTAAAAACAAACAAGTGTTTTCCCCACTCAATAAAAGCATCCACCAGTCCTCAGGGGATAAAGTTACTAGTGCATCCAAAAATTGTTGAAAATAGGGCATTCTCAACGTCGTCCAGGATGTGCAAAATAGCAAAAGGTTTTTCAGGTTTCTTAACGCCCCCGGGACTCTACAGTAGTCACAGTCTCCCATTCTAGGTCTAGTTTTCATTCTTACAGACAGTACTTCCTTTGTTGGCATCAAACTGAGATGAATCCTCATAAGGTGAGATGTGCAATAGCTGTTGGGAAATGTTTGCAGCTATTTGGGTAGTGAACCCCTTGCCCCGGGACCCTGCCCCAAATGCTGAAACATTTTGTACTTGTTGGATTCCTCCAGAGTGAGGATCCAATCTTGTCTCCATAATTTTAGTTTGACCGTATCCGGGTTTCTCGTAAGTTCTTCTTCCGAGCTTCCCGCCAGGTCAAGCAAGCACTTACATTTGTAAAACCTTTTGGACAGCACCTGCCCAAGACCCCTGTCCATTTCCATCTTCATGATGGCGAAGATCGGGGGAGCAGCCTCGATAATGCATTTTCTACACAATGCCATTGTACTCCACTCAACCCTAGCCTTCAATGCTGTCAGGCCAAGCTCTCTCCTGATTATTTGAATCGGCATGGCCGAAGGCAAATTTAGTACCCTTCTCCAAAACGCCCCTTCCAGTAATGGCACAGTGACTCAGCGATAAAAAAGAAATATTCAGAGCCATAAATTAAAGTGATGGTAACCTTTAGGGGGTAATTCATAGAATTCAGCGCACAAGTGGCGCACGCGGCTGGCGCACAGTGTGCGTGTGTGAATTACTGCACCATTTCCGTGCACAGCGTATTCATGGATTTTAGCTTCCAAAACCAGCCATGGCGCAGAGTGGCGCAACGACCCTGCAGCAGCGCCAGTTACGTTCCCAACCCCTCCCTGTGCGCCATGCACAGCGCACAAATCCCGTACATGGTGCACAGGCCCCCAACCATGAAAACGCCTGTAAAACTCCCCGCGCACCCATCTGAATACACGTACCCTGCTGCACGGAGAGTGTCACACGCGATTGGAGCGGGGTACGTGTATTCCTGGGGTGCGCGGGAAGTTTCACACGGGATTGGAGAAGGGAACGTGTGTTTCGGGGGTGCGCAGGAAGTTTCACACGCGATAGGCCCTGTGCGAGTGGGGTATGTGTATTCCTGGGGTGCGTGGGAAGTTTCACACGCGATTGGAGAGGGGAACGTGTATTTCGGGGGTGTGCGGGAAGTTTCACACACGATAGGCACTGTGCGAGTGGGGTACGTGTATTCCTGGTGTGCATGGGAAGTTTCACACGCGATTGGAGAGGGGAACGTATATTTCGGGGGTGCGTGGGAAGTTTCACACATGATTGGAGAGGGGAACGTGTATTTCAGGGGTGCGCAGGAAGTTTCACACGCGAAATGCCCTGTGCGAGTGGGGTACGTGCATTCCTGGGGTGCGCGGGAAGTTTCACACACGATAGGCCCTGTGCGAGTAGGGTACGTGTATAACTGGGGTTCACGGGAAGTTTCACACGCGAAATGCCCTGTGCAAGTGGGGTACATGTATTCCTGGGGTACGCGGGAAGTTTCACACGCGAAATGCCCTGTGCGAGAGGGGTACGTGTATAACTGGGGTTTGCGGGAAGTTTCACACGCGAAATGCTTTTGCGAGTGGGGTACATGAATAACTGGGCTTTGCGGGAAGTTTCACATGCGATTTTGCTGTCAGAGCGGGGTATGTGAATTTTGGGGATGCGCGGAGAGTCCTACTCGTGAATTGGCAGTATGGGTCCACCCAGGTGTTCCCTCTACACCCTCCACGGCCCCTGCAGGCAGCTCACACCACAGGGGACTACCCTGCACCCCTGGTCATGTCCCGCAGGCAGCCCATCCACCATGGGCATGCCCCCCAGCCAAGCCACATGTCACCTTGCACCAGTGATCACCAACTCATGTCCCCCAGCATCCCCACCCCCCAGCAGTCAGGGGCACCTGCCAGTAGGCCCCCCCTCATGTCCCACTCATGTCCCCCAGCACCCCCACCAGTCAGGGGCACCTACCAGCAGGCCCCCACTCATGTCCCACTCATGTCCCCCAGCACCCCCACCCGCCACCAGTCAGGGGCACCTGCCAGCAGGCCCCCACTCATGTCTGCCAGCAGCCCCACCCCCCAGCCGTCAGGGGCACTAGCCAGCAGGCCCCCACCCATGTCCCCCAGCACCCCCACCCCCCACCAGTCAGGGGCACCTGCCAGCAGGCCCCGACACATGTCCCCCAGCACCCCCACCCCCCAGCAGTCAGGGGAACCTGCCAGCAGGCCCCCACTCATGTCCCACTCATGTCCCCCAGCACCCCCACCCCCCACCAGTCAGGGGCACCTGCCAGCAGGCCCCCACTCATGTCCCACTCATGTCCCCCAGCACCCCCACCCCCCACCAGTCAGGGGCACCTGCCAGCAGGCCCCCACTCATGTCCCCCAGCAACCCCATACCCCACCAGTCAGGGGCACCTGCCAGCAGGCCCCCACTCATGTCCCACTTATGTCCCTCAGCACCCCCACCCCCACCAGTCAGGGGCACCTGCCAGCAGGTCCCCACTCATGTCCCCCAGCACTCCCACCCCCCAGCAGTCAGGGGCACCTGCCAGCAGGCCCGCACACATGTCCCCCTGCACCCCCACCCCCCCAGCAGTCAGGGGCACCTGCCAGCAGGCCCCCACTCATGTCCCCCAGCACCCCCAGCCCCCACCAGTCAGGGGCACCTGCCAGCAGGCCCCCACTCATGAACCACTCATGTCCCCCAGCACCCCCAACCCCCACCAGTCAGGGGCACCTGCCAGCAGGCCCCCACTCATGTCCCCCAGCACCCCCACCCCGCACCAGTCAGGGGCACCTGCCAGCAGGCCCCCACTCATGTCCCACTCATGTCCCCCAGCACCCCCACACCCCACCAGTCAGGGGCACCTGCCAGCAGGCCCCCACTCATGTCCCACTTATGTCCATCAGCACCCCGACCCCCCACCAGTCAGGGGCACCTGCCAGCAAGCCCCCACTCATGTCCCCCAGCACCCCCACCACCCAGCAGTCAGGGGCACCTGCCAGCAGGCCCCCACACATGTCCCCCAGCACCCTCACCCCCCACCAGTCAGTGGCACCTGCCAGCAGGTCCCCACTCATGTCCCACTCATGTCCCCCAGCACCCACACCCCCCACCAGTCAGGGGCACCTGCCAGCAGGCCCCCACGCATGTCCCACTCATGTCCTCCAGCACCCCCACCCCCCACCAGTCAGGGGCACCTGCCAGCAGGCCCCACTCATGACCCCCAGCACCCCCACCCCCAGCAGTCAGGGGTACCTGCCAGCAGGCCCCCACTCATGTCCCACACATGTCCCACAGACCCACGTCATGACGATCCTCAATCATGGGCCTCATGGCCACCCACACCACACCCCACGCCACCCCAGCCCAAAGGCCCAAACAAATGGCCATTACATGATACAACCCGAATGGCAAGTATGTACATGAACACATGTCCGTCACACACACACAATGGGTGCAAGTGAATGTGAAAACCCATATCATGACATGCATGAAACCAATGAGAGAATACCACACATCGAAGTATGAAACAAAAATGTATTGAACACAACATGAATGCAATGGAAAAAAAAATCAATAATGGGAATAATAAATAAAATGCAGCATGTCCGGAAAAAAATAAAAAATATGAAATCAGAATCCAAAGAACTCCAAATGAAAATGTGTCCAAAGTCTCAGTCCAACAAAGCAAATCCAAGAGAAATTTGTTTTTATGAAATCCATTGCGCCATGGTCAAATTAAAATGAAAACGAGAAACATCCACTGTTCAACTATATACAAATCACCAATCCAGGGTCCATGAGCCCAACAAATGAAATGAAACCTACAAAAAACCCTATCTAATAATGAACTATATACAAAAATGTGGTGCATTGTCCAAGCGGCCCAAAATAAACAAAAACAGAAAGGAAACCTAACACTATCTAACTATTTACAATGGCAGCGGGCTAGTCCGACGGCTCACTTATTGATGTCTCGGGCCAGGGCATCATCGAACTCCCGCTCAATGTCCTGGAGGCGGTCCTCTTCCATGGCCCCGAGGGTTCGCAGGGACGATGACATGTTCACCTCCAACTCCCTGCGTATTGCCTCGAGGCACTCGGCCCGCCTCAGGGCCCTCCGCATGGAGTTCTCCGCCCTGACCATTGTGAGCCGTGCCTCTTCCACCCACTGCCGCTCCGCATCTATGGCGTGGCCCAACCGCTGCCACACGGAAGACACATGAAATCCAGGGTCCTCCTGTCCTATGGCCGATGACTGCCCCTCCGATGTTGAAGGCCCCAAGCCATCATTGCTCCCACCATGTTGCTGCTGCTGTGCCTGTGCCTGCACCCTGGCTCTTGCGCCTGCATGTCATCCTCCAGCTGGGGTGCAGTTGTCACCCCTGCTGGATGTCCGACTCCCGACTGTGGCAGGGATGTGTCCTTCACCAGCCTGGCCGCTGGGCCAGGGGCAGCTCCACAGGCTACCCAGGTGACACATGGGTGGGAAGATGGCATGGAGGACGACTGGCGCGTAGGGGTTTCAGGTGAGGAGGGGGTCGCAAGAAGGTCCAGCACACAGAGGAATCCAGCACCGGTGACCCGTCCCAGTAGGTCAACGTGGTCAAAGAGGCATGCGAGACGACAAGCAGTCTCTGCACGAAAAGACTGCAGGTCACCTCGCATGCCCCGTTGACGCAACGCTATCCCATTCAGGACAGGCTCAACACGGTCTAGGATAGCCACATCTGCAGGGAGAGGAAGGCCAGTTGTTGTGCGCTCATCCCCTCCCTGAAAACGGGTCTGGACGTAGGCATCCCTGCTGGTGCCAGATGATGCAGTGACAGGATCAGGGACAGGATTACACACAGGCACCTCCGTGTTGGCCTGTGCTGCCTCCTGTCCCTGCCCCTGCACTGAACCACTAGCACCAGTGGAATCCCCAGCTCCAGACCCCGTGTGTGTCCCTTCCATGGCCTCTTCCTCCACCAAACCCCCCACCAACCTGGATGACTCCGTGCCATCTTCCTCCGTTGGACCCTGTGGGGTCTCAGCTGCCCCTTCTGCTGCCGAGGAGTCCACCTCCGACCTCTGCCTCTTGGACCTACCCCCGGCAGCTGCGGCCTGGGACGCGGCATCAGGCTCCTCACTCCCAGACGAGATGACAATCTGGGAGGGGAGCCGGGCCTTGTGTCTCCGGCTGGTGGTGCGATCCCTGCCGCTGTGCTCCACAGCACCCTCTCAGCCCTCTTCATCAGTTGATGCTGCAGACAGGGAGAGATAAAAAACACAGACGTCAGGGCACTGTACAATGGACTGATACACACATGACAGTTGCACATGAGTGGCAGTGTCAAACTTCAGACATGACATCACACTCCACGACACACAAGTAATTTCAACTCACACACATGGGCATTTCCACAGCAATATTGCAAAAGGCAGCAACATTCATACACATACAACAGAATGACCAGCCGAAGGTGAGCCTGACATCACATGAAACACAGGGAGTGCACTAGACACGCACACACGCCACCACACTTACATGCATGTCTACATCTCCTCCAACTGTCGCAGTGATGTGATCGCCATAAATGTCACATCTGGCATTCAGCCTTCTACATATCAGTGTCACGTGCATCCATGTTGCATCACAGTTGCACACCTGTCAAATACACACACACACATGCACATGTACACAGTGCAGATACATGCAGCAGGAACCACCACCCATGTGTGACACCAAAACCATGCCAACGTACATACACAGAAATTCAAACATGTGTGCTATCACATCTGCATTTGCACAGCATGCTTACCAACACATACACCATTGATGTGTCTCACACCTAAGAGGACTCACATGTGGCAGCCTCACGCCCCTGTTCATACACATCCCTACATGGCCCTACGAAAACACATGTGCAACCTGCACACTACTGGCACACCACCACACGCACAGCGTCCAATCAGTATGCATGTACACTTACCGCTCGACTCCAGACGGGTCTGCCTCTCAAGGACCTGGACGTGGAGCGCTGGCCATATGTGTTCCAGGACCCTCATCTGGTGGTCGGACAGGTGGCCCCGGCGCCCCTTGGCATCCGCTGCCTTCAAGAGGCGCAAAGCCTTGTTGAGGGTCCTGGACCTGAAGTCCTCCCAGCGCTTCTTGACATGGTGTAAGTCGCGGGCTGCCAAACCCTCCGCGTTGATGGCAGTCACGATGTCCATCCAGATCCTGGTCCTTCCTTCATTGTCGGCGCGCAAACCTCCAAAGAGGGCATCATACTGCCCCAGGACTTGCTCCACCAGGACACCAACTTCCCTGGCACTGAAGCTGGTGGCCCTCTGCCTCTCTGGCTGGGGGTTGCCAGTGGTGGCAGCTGGTGTTGTGCCCGACATGGCAACCCCAGAGGCAGGAGTGAGTGGGCAACTGGGTCCTGGGGCTGGGCTGCGGAGCGATGGTATACCAGTCAGGAGTTTTCGGTTCCAGAAGGGGTGGTCACAGCAACTGCACCCCTGGCTGATGTGCAGGCAGCAAATAGCAGGGCACATGGGCAGCAGGCAGTCAGGCAGCAGCAGATGGCAGGTGGGAGCGTGATCGGGGTTCTGGGGGGCAGTAATTCGGCCTTCTGGGCAGGAGCGTGGTCTTCCGTATGTTGTTGCGTGGCCAGCTTGATACGGAGTGATTTGGCACGTGAAAATCTTGCACGTCAGTGTGTAATTTGAGGAAAGGCCCTTCGCGCGTAAGCGCATCAGCACACGTACGCGGTTTCATTGGACCAAAGGCCCTTAGCGCTTAAGTGCTTCTGTGACGTGACTCGCACGGGCGTTTCCCTCGTGACGTGGGCATAGTGGTTCAGCGCGCGTGAAAAAACTGCACATCTGCGTGTGGATGCGTGTAATCCAAGGAAAGGGCCTACGCGCGTAAGTGACGTGACACGCGCGGGCCTTTCCATTAACATGGGTGCATGTTCATCGTACACGTCCAAAAACTGCACGTCCGAGTGTCAGCTTGTGTAATTGGAGGAAAGGGCCTTAGCGCATACACGGGTAAGTGACGCTGTACTTGTGGGCCACTTTAAAAGGTACGTGTAGGACCCCATTCCCTTGTACGTGCTTTTTGTGGAGAGCAAGTGGGTGAATTCTGTACTTCTTGTCGGTTCACACGCGATTACTTCACAGCGTTTCAAGTTGGTACTCCCTGTTACCTCTGACAGCGTTGTTTATTTTTTTTGGGCCTGTTTCCTCAAACAGCGTTCACTTCTTCTTTTGTCCTGTCTCCTCAGACAGCGTACAGTTCTTCTTTTGGTGGGGGTGTTGCCTACGCGCACACGCGAGATTTTTTCATGTTCTTTTTCCAGGCAGACGGTGAGTCACGCACGCATTTACCAACTGTGCTTGCCCCGTGTGTTGCGTACCCTTTCAGAGGTCATTGTGGGCTGCGTGTAACACGCGTACGCTTCTTTTTGTGTTTCTGGCTGCCACAGCGTAGTGCGGGTTCATTTTTCCCCGCACGTGGTGTACGAGGGGTTGCATGCACGTTACTTTTTGTTTTTGGGGTGCCTGTGTGTTGCGTGACCCGTCATCTTCCCCCAGGGGTCACAGACAGCCTTGCTAGAGCACTTGGGTACGAATTCCATCTAGTACCCTACCCCTTTCAACCCCAATTTCCCAGGACAATTGTTTACTGCAACTCCCATACGCACAACAACATCAGTGCCATGGTTGGGAGGGAACCTAGCGGTAAGGGAGGCAAAGGTGGCCGACCTCCAAAAGGTGGGCGCGTTAGGGGATGTGGCCAGGATTTGCAGGGTGCCCCTAGACCCCCATGTGTGGAGGACCAATCAGGGACACTCATGCCCACCCCCATGGTTGAGGGAAACATGGCTGACACCATCCCAGCTCAGCCCTTGTTGGACCAGCCCATTGTGGCACCTGAGCCGGCACAGGATGACTCCCAGGCTGACTTCCAGGTCAGCAAGTCTAAGCCACGTGTGTCGGTGCAAGTTGGTGTCACCAGGCCATGTGGATCTGGGGCAGCAATGTCATCTGCTGCCCCAAGTAGGCAGGGTGGGGAGGCTGCAGGGGCAGCTGCAGCTCTATCCACCCCAGCTCTGAGTCTCCCAACTGGGACAGTGTCGGTCCTGGTCCATCGTACTGATGTTGCCCCTGCCAAAATCACACTTCAGCCAATGCCTGCACAAAGACCTATGGTCATTGTGCCTTCGCACACTCCCAGTACCCAGTCCACCTGCGCTTCTGCCCCTACTGACCAGAGCGGCGCAAGCCACTCAGGCTCTGCTCCACCTTTGAAGAAGAGGAAGAAGGGTGCTCTGGCACTACAGGCTGAGACCCCAGACATGGCTACACAGTCCGGCACGTCAAGGAAGCCTAGCTTTAATGACCCCGAACTTAATGCACTTGTGAGCTATGTGTCGGCACATAGCCGCGAAATGTTGGTGACTGCAGGGTGCAAAACCACACCTGGTCAACGTAGGGCACACTGGCAGACCATTGTGGACCGCATAAGTGCCCTTGGATTTGTGAGGCGCACAGCTGATGATTGCTACAAGCGGTGGAATGACCTGAAACGCAGAGCAAAGAACAAGCTAGCCTCAAATCATGCTGCTACTCTGGTGACTGGCGGTGGGTCTCCACAAGAGGACAACAAACTCACAGAATATGAGTCTGTTGCTGGGACCTTAATCACAGAGGAACAGATCCAAGGTGTGGGAGATGTACCTGATTACGACGCATTGTCCGGTGAGTGCCCATGCATGTGTGTGTAATCCATGTGTATGTTGTTTGGGTGACGGGTTCTGATTGAGTGCCAAGTGAGGGTGTGCACTCCTGAGTGTTATGGGTCACCCATTTGCTTCCTCCCATACATTCAAGTGCCTTGGATTTGGGTATGACTGTACCCCTTCTGCTCACAGTTGCCGATTAGGCCCACATTAGTGCACTTTACCTTGAACTGTCATCTTGCAACTACATTGTTCAGATTTTGTAAGTGTTCATTCAGGCAGATTGTTTCTACTCTCCCATTTTTGCTACGCATTATTCTGCCGTATTGCAACATATGTGATATGCTTCGGTCATTGTTTACAGCCCACACTGTGCCACTATTTTTACCTGGTTATGTTAATGATTACACCATTCAGGCCGATGGAGTATTGGGCTGCAGACATTTTTTGTTAGGGCCTGTTGCATGTGGGAGATGACAGATGTTTCCTGTCATGTTAAAGTGACCAACCATGGATCAGCCCACAATGACTGTGTTATTGGACACTGGATGTTTTTCAATGTGTGGCACATGCATATTTTGCAACACTATTCAGCATCAATCTTCGCATCATGTCGATGTGACAAGGATGTGTGACAGTACTCATTCACTGACATATTGCTGTAGTTTTGAAATTTACCGTGGCTATGCTACATGACATCTGTGTGGTGGCATGTGTCATGTATGTGTATTGGACATGCCACTAACAGCCTGATGTGTGATGCCAGTGCTACCCAACATGCTGCAAATGTGTTGCTTTTCCATCTTGCTCTACCCAGTGTCTGCCTTTTTGACTCCACTTCCAAATCTTTGACAGTACATGCATGGCAGGGTTATAGTCATGTGGGACATGTGTAAATCATGTACTGGATCTCTGGCTTGTCAAGGCCTATGTGTGTGCTATGGTGCTCATGCCTGTTTCCATTTGTTGTCTTTCATGTTTTTGCAGGTGATGATGCACTTGGTGCTGTTGAGGTTGAGGAGATGGTGCAGACCCAGGAGGAATCTCAGGCACGACCGGGCACCAATGGGGAACGTGATGTGGTGGTGGGTGAAAACCCAATGTTACTGCAGACCATACTGTCCAGGGGTGTCTCTGGGTGCACCTCCCCAGACCTCTATTCAGGTGCTGAGTCGGATGATGAGACTTATGTGCTGTCGCAGCTAAGTGTTTCTGGCAGGGATTCTGTTCTGTCCAACCCACCTGGACCAGGGGTAGAACCCTCTATGGGGATGTCAGTGTTGTTAGGTCTGCCTTTGGCGGTTACGGATGCAGGGTCACACTCCACAGCAGCTGATCCTGTTTCTGGGCCAGCAGATCAGAGGGGGTGATGCCCGTCGACGCGGTAGCCATGCGCCACCAGGCAACACTGTATGGGAAAACTCCATGTACGGTATGGCAACCCAACAGGCAGCATCAGTAGAAATGATGGCTCAGGCAATGGAGAGGGTGGCCACTTCCATTATCCCCCCTGAAAGGCAGATGGAGCAACAACACAGGCAACAGACTCCATTTGCCAATCACACAGGGAAGACATTTTGGCGTCCAACAGGGACCGACGGGCGGCACTGGACACTCTGCATGAATCCATATCAATAGAGTCACAGGGCCACAGGGAAGCCCTGAGGGTGGAACTCCATAACCTCAGGCAGAGTCTGCTTGAACTTGAGGCTTCCCGAAATGTTAGGGCAGAACAGCAGCTGGAGCAGCTCACAGGTTTGCTCTCAGCTGAGCTGCATGCAACACGTGAGAAGATCCGGGCATCACGCGAGGCCAGCGTGCAGAAATGCAGGCAACCCGTGATGTGCTGCATGGGGATCTCCGCTCTTTAATCCTCCAGAATCAGACCTTCCAGACCTGCATGCTTGCTGCCATGGAGGACCATACCAGGGCTTTGCATGGGCTGCCTCCCATAGTGCCACCGCCTCCTGATGCAGCAGCAGAGGATGAGCAGAGCGACAGCAGTTCTCCCACAATGGCAGAGCCGTGCAGGCCATGAGCCCAAGGAGTTTTTTTTTTTTTCGCAACATCCACGCTGGTGGGTGTTGGTGTGCACCATGCCCTCGACCCTCCTGGGTGGCCTCCCCCAGCCCCCGCTGCCCCACATGCACATGGCCATTTTTGATTTTTGATATATTTTTTTTTTTTACAGTGTGTTGCCTTGTGTGGCTCCCGTGGGCATCCACTGTATTCCAGCTGGGCACATGCAGGCTTGTCCTGAGTTTTGGTTAGATGCTTGGGTTCGTGAGACACACACCCCTCCTGCTTCCCGTTTCCATGGTATTGCAAAGGGTGTGACCAAGTGACAGTGAATTACACAGTGACGTTGGGCTCCCATGAGCTGTGTGAGCAGTCTGTAGTCAATACTGTGTAGACATCCCTAGTGGATATTGTTGTTGTATTGTACACTGCATGGTGTATTGATATGTGCTTGTGCATACATGTATTCCTCCTAATCTGCAGGTTCCTTCCTCATGTCTTCACAAGGCCGTCTACTTTGCAGATGCAGTTCATGTTGTATGCAGTATACTGAGACATTTGCGTGGCAGCAACACTCTACAGTTGTAAGGGGTCGATGTGCTGATGTATTCAGGTTGTAACACTACCACTACTTGAACTTAGTACTGTCATGTTTTTGCATTTTGCCATGGTATGTTGCAGCATTGTGTTGGTGGTAAGTATTTGGTGATGTGTGCTGTTAGTTATACATCCTTTAGGGACAGCGTACTTTGTGACACTTGTGTCAGGTCTTGTGAATTGCTTTGTTTGCTTTCACATTGCATGACATGCCATGGTGTGTTTGGTGGTGGAGCTGGGGAGGGGTTGGGTGACATGGCGCTGTTCTCATGTTGTATTTAGCAAGGGGGTAATGAATTTAGCAGCATAGATGTATGTCTTTTGATGACAAGGCATTGGTGGTGTTTGGGTAGGTAAGGATGCACACAATGTAACAATTCCCGCTGACCAATGTCAGGATTGTATGGTTGTGACAGTTGAGTGTCCCTTATGTTATCATCATTGATTGTCAGCAGGTATGTTCCAGGGCTGTGTGCACTCCACAGGGGTGTGATTTTATGTGAAGTTATTAGCTACCAGCTTCGTACGGGCTGCCTCACGACATGCCCTTTCCCCTCCCATGCGCAGCGGGCGTGCATGTGGTTGTGGATGTGGGGGCACCACCATGTCCACCGGCAGGCCCCGGCGTGTTGCAACGTTGTGCAGGACACATGCTGCCACTATTATCCTGCACACTATTGGGGGAGCATATAACAGCTGCCCACCAGAGTGGTCAAGGGAGCGAAAGCGTGACTTGAGCACTCCGAATGTGCGCTCCACTATGCCCCGGGTTGCAATTTGGGCTGTGTTGTATCTTACCTCATGTGGGTGCTCAGAGGGTAGGCACTGTCCCCTGGGGAGGTGGTGATGGGTATCATTAGTGGGGTTGTGACATTACTCAGTATCTGACATGCATGCATGTGCTGTGGCATTTATACTCACCAAGCAGCCATGTATCGCCATGCCGCCCAGCTTCTAGGTCCCGGTTTAGGGTTGACATTCTGTAAATGAAACTGCCGTGGGTGGACCCTGGATAGTTGGCATTTAATGAGGTGATGATTCCCTTGGCATCACATACTACCTGCACGTTGATGGAATGCCAGTTCTTGCGGTTTCTATAGATGTGCTCAGATGCCCTGGGGGGAGGTAGAGCCACATGGGTGCAATCAATGGCACCTAGCACTTTGGGGAATTGTGCCACCCCGTAGAAATCCTGGACGGCAGCCTGCCTTTCTGCAGGTGTTCTGGGCAGGTATATGTACCTGTGGACTGATGGGCATGCAGTCATTTTTGGTGTAGGCAGTATGACTGAGTGGCCTGTGACACCCCTCCGCACTATAGCACTTGTCCGCTGAAATGATCCAGTGGCTAAGAAGTGCAGTACATTAAGGACCTTCTCCAGGGGGCTGAGTGCTTGGAAGCACAGGGTGGGTGATGTGAGGTCATCCTCCCACTCACTCACTAGGTCGAGTATTATGTGAGGTGGAAACCTGTACCTCCCATACACCTGGTCCTCAGGCATCCCAAAAAGGCTGGTTCTGGGTGTAAAAATTCTGGGCCTGACTATCCTTCTCCTCCTCCTGCAGTATCCCACGACCACTGCTGCTAGGAACGGTATATTCATCTTGGCGTCTGAGCTTGTTTGTTGTTTGCGCGCACTTTTATGTTGCGCGGGTCCACGTATGCCTGCTTCCTGCTGGCGTACGTGTTTCCGGATTAGCGTGTCTTTTTTGGCGCACGCATTAGCCCCGTTCGATTCCATGAATACGTATTGTAGACGTGTGGATGCGCGTGTGGGCGTCCCGCGCATTTGTCTCCTGTAC